>NW_025726291.1:341999-683998 GCF_021461395.2 Schistocerca americana | reverse complement strand
AGAGGACTGACACTCTAACTTTCTATGATTTGAACCTCTCCTGTGAGTCCAGCTTTGGATTCCGATGCTTCACTTCAGGTTTACTGTATCCCATGGACCTTCTTATTGACGATGAAACACAGAAATCGCATCCGAATTTAATACAAAAGGCACAATGCAGGCTTAAGTACAAGAGGACTGACACTCTTTCAATGATTTGAACCTCTCCTGTGAGTCCAGTTTTACATTCCGATGCTTCACTTCAGGTTTAATGTATCCCTTGGACCTTCGTATTGACGATGAAACACAGAAATTGCATCGGATTTAAATTCAAAAGGCACAATGCCGACTTAAGTACAAGAGGAGTGACACTCTAACTTTCTATGATTTGAACCGCTCCTGTGAGTCCAACTTAGATTCCGATGCTTCACTTCAGCTTTACTATATCCCTTGGACCTTCTTACTGACGATGAAGCACAGAAATTGCATCAGAATTAAATTCAAAAGGCACAATGCTGCCTGAAGCAAAAGAGGACTGACACTCTAACTTTCTATGGTTTGAATCTCTCCTGTGAGTCCAGTTTTAGATTCCGATGCTTCACTTCACGTTTACTGTATCCCTTGAACCCTCTTATTGACGATGAATCACAGAAACTGCATCGGATTTAAATTCAAAAGGTACAATGCCACTTAAGTACAAGAGGACTGCCACTCTTACTTTCTAAGATTTGAACCTCTCCTGTGAGTCCAGTTTTGGATTCCGATGCTTCACTTCAGGTTTACTGTATCCCTTGGACCTTCTTATTGACGATGAAACACAGAAATTGCATCTGAATTTAATACAAAAGGCACAATGCCGACTGAAGTACAAGAGGACTGGCACACTAACTTTCTATGATTTGAACCTCTCCTGTTAGTCCAGTTTTAGATTCCGATGCTTCACTTCAGGTTTACTGCATCCCTTGGACCTTCTGATTGACGATGAAACACAGAAATTGCATCGGAATTTAATGCAAAAGGCACAATTCCGACTTAAGTACAAGAGGACTGACACTCTAACTTTCTTTGATTTGAACCTCCCCTGTGGGTCCAGTTTTAGATTCCGATGCTTCGCTTCAAGTTTACTGTATCCCTTGGATATTCTTATTAACGATGAAACACAGAAATTGCATCCGAATTTAATACAAAAGGCACAATGCCGACTTAAGTACAATAGGACTGACACTCTACCTTTCTATGATTTGAACCTTTCCTGTGAGTAGAGTTTTAGATCCCGATGCTTCACTTCAGGTTTACTGTATCCCTTGGACCTTCTTATTGATGATGAAGCACAGCAATTGCATCCGAACTTAATGCAAAAGGCACAATGCCGAATTAAGTACAAGACGACCGACACTCTAACTTTCTATGATTTGAACCTCTCCTGTGAGTCCAGTTTTAGATTCCGATGCTTCACTTCAGGTTTACTGTATCCCTTGGCCCTTCTTATTGCCGATGAAACACAGAAATTCCATCCGAATTTAATACAAATAGCACAATGCCGACTTAAGTACAAGAGGACTGACACTCTGACTTTCTATGCTTTGAACCTCTCCTGTGAGTCCAGTTAGATCCGATGCTTCACCTCAGGTTTACTGTATGCCTTGGGCCTTCTTATTGACGATGAAACACAGAAATTGCATCTGAATTTAATACAAAAGGCACAATGCCGACTTAAGTACAAGAGGACTGACACACTGACATTCTATGATTTGAACCTCTCCTGTGAGTCCAGTTTTAGATTCCGATGCTCCACTTTAGGTTTACAGTATCCCTTGGACCTTCTTATTGACGAAAAAACACAGAAATTGCATCCGAATTTAATACAGAAGGCACATTGCCGACTTAAGTACAAGAGGGCTGACACTCTAACTTTCTTTGATTTGAACCTCCCCTGTAGGTCCACGTTTACATTCCGATGCTTCTCGTCAGGTTTACTGTACCACTTGGACCTTCTTATTGACGATGAAACACAGAAATAGCATCCGCATTTAATACAAACGGCACCATTCGGATTTAAGTTCAAGTGGACTGACACTCTATCTTTCTATGATTTGAACCTCTCCTGTGAGTCCAGTTTTAGATTCCGATGCTTCACTTCAGGTTTAATGTATCCCTTGGACTTTCTTATTGTCGATGAAACACAGAAATGCATCATTATTTAATACAAAAAGCACAATGCCGACTTAAGTACAAGAGGACTGACACTCTTTCTATGTTTTGAACCTCTCCTGTGAGTCCAGTTTTAGATTCCGATGCTTCTCGTCAGGTTTACTGTATCCCTAGGACCTTCTTATTGACGATGAAACACAGAAATTGTATCAGAATTTAATACAAAAGGCACAATGCAGACTTAAGTACAAGCGGACTGACACTCTAACTTTCTATGATTTGAACCTCTCCTGTGAGTCCACTTTTGGGTTCCGATGCTTCACTTCAGGTTTACTGTATCCCTTGGACCTTCTTATTGACGATGAAACTCAGAAATTGCATCCGAATTCAATACAAAAGGCACAATGCCGACTTAAGTACAAGAGGACTGACACTCTAACTTTCTATGATTTGAATCTCTCCTGTGTGTCCAGTTTTAGATTCCGATGCTTCACTTAAGGTTTACTGTATCCCTTGGACCTTCTTATTGACGATGGAACACAGAAATTGCATCCGAATTTGATACAAAAGGCACAATGCCGACTTAAGTACAAGAGGAATGACACTCTAACTTTCTATAATTTGAACCTCTCCTGTGATTCCAGTCATAGATTCCGATGCTTCACTTCAGGTGTACTGTATCCCTTGGACCTTCTTATTGACGATGAAACACAGAAATTGCATCCGAATTTAATACAAAAGGCACAATGCCGATATAAGTACAAGAGGAATGACACTCTAATTTTCTATGATTTGAACCTCTGCTATGAGTCCAGGTTTAGATTAGGATCCTTCACTTCAGTTTTACTGTATCCCTTGGACCTTCTTATTGACTATGAAACATAGAAATTGCATTCGAATTTAATACAAAAGGCACAATGCAGACTTAAGTACAAAGGACTGACACTCTAACTTTGTATGATTTGAAAATCTCCTGTGAGTCCAGTTTTTGATTCTGATGCTTCACTTCAGGTTTATAGTATCCCTTGGACCTTCTTATTGACGATGAAACACAGAAATTGCATCCGAATTTAATACAAAAGGCACAATGCCGACTTAAGTACAAGAGGACTGACACTCTTTCTATGATTTGAACCTCTCCTGTGAGTCCAGTTTTAGATTCCGATGCTTCACTTCAGGTTTACTGTACCCGTTTACCTTCTTATTGACGAGGCAACACAGAAATTGCATCCGAATTGAATACAAAAGACACAATGTCGACTCAAGTACAAGTGGACTGACACACTAACTTTGTATGATTTGAACATCTCCTGTGAGTCCAGTTTTAGATTCCGATGCTTCACTTCAGGTTTACTGTATCCCTTGGACCTTCTTATTAACGATGAAAGACAGATATTCCATCGGAATTAAATACTAAAGGCACAACGCCGACTTCAGGTCAAGAGGACTGACACTCTAACTTTCTATGAGTTCAACCTCTCCTGTGAGTCCTGTTTTAGATTCCGATGCTTCACTTCAGGTTTACTGTATCCCTTGGACATTCATATTGACGATGAAACACAGAAACTGCATCCGAATGTAATACAAAAGGCACAATCATGACTTAAGTACAAGAGGACTGACACTCTGACTCTCTCTGATTTGAACCTCTCCTGTGAGTCCAGTTTTAGATTCCGATGCTTCACTTCAGGTTTACTGTATCCCTTGGACCTTCTTATTGACGATGAAACACAGAAATCGCATCCGAATTTAATACAAAAGGCACAATGCAGGCTTAAGTACAAGAGGACTGACACTCTTTCAATGATTTGAACCTCTCCTGTGAGTCCAGTTTTACATTCCGATGCTTCACTTCAGGTTTAATGTATCCCTTGGACCTTCGTATTGACGATGAAACACAGAAATTGCATCGGATTTAAATTCAAAAGGCACAATGCCGACTTAAGTACAAGAGGAGTGACACTCTAACTTTCTATGATTTGAACCGCTCCTGTGAGTCCAACTTAGACTCCGATGCTTCACTTCAGCTTTACTATATCCCTTGGACCTTCTTACTGACGATGAAGCACAGAAATTGCATCAGAATTAAATTCAAAAGGCACAATGCCGCCTGAAGTAAAAGAGGACTGACACTCTAACTTTCTATGGTTTGAATCTCTCCTGTGAGTCCAGTTTTAGATTCCGATGCTTCACTTCACGTTTACTGTATCCCTTGAACCCTCTTATTGACGATGAATCACAGAAACTGCATCGGATTTAAATTCAAAAGGTACAATGCCACTAAAGTACAAGAGGACTGCCACTCTTACTTTCTATGATTTGAACCTCTCCTGTGAGTCCAGTTTTGGATTCCGATGCTTCACTTCAGGTTTACTGTATCCCTTGGACCTTCTTATTGACGATGAAACACAGAAATTGCATCTGAATTTAATACAAAAGGCACAATGCCGACTGAGGTATAAGAGGACTGACACACTAATTTTCTATGATTTGAACCTCTCCTGTTAGTCCAGTTTTAGATTCCGATGCTTCACTTCAGGTTTACTGCATCCCTTGGACCTTCTGATTGACGATGAAACACAGAAATTGCATCGGAATTTAATGCAAAAGGCACAATTCCGACTTAAGTACAAGAGGACTGACACTCTAACTTTCTTTGATTTGAACCTCCCCTGTGGGTCCAGTTTTAGATTCCGATGCTTCTCGTCAGGTCTACTGTACCCCTTGGACCATCTTATTGACTATGAAACACAGAAATTGCTTCCGAATTTAATACAAAGACTCGATGCCGGCTTGAGTACAAGATGACCGACACTCTTACTTTCTATGATTTGAACCACTCCTGTGAGTCCACTTTTAGATTCCGTTGCTTCACATCACGTTTACTGTATCCCTTGGACCTTCTTATTGACGATGAAACACAGAAATTGCATCCGAATGCAATACACAAGGCACAATGCCGACTTAAGTACAAGAGGACTGTCACTCTAACTCTCTTTGATTTGAACCTCTCCTGTGAGTCCAGCCTTAGATTCCGATGCTTCACTTCACGTTTACTGTATCCCTTGGACCTTCTTATTGACGATGAAACATAGAAATTGCATCCGAATTTAATACAAAAGGCACAATACCGACTTAAGTACAAGAGGACTGACACTCTAACTTTCTGTGAACTCAACCTCTCCAGTGAGTCCAGTCTTAGATTCCGATGCTTTTCTTCAGGTTTACTGTATCCCTTGGACCTTCTTATTGATGATGAAACACACAAATTGCATCCGAATTTAATACAAAAGGCACAATGCCGACATAAGTACAAGAGGACTCACACTCTAATTTTCTATGATTTGAACCTCTTATATGAGTCCACTTTTAGATTCCGATGCTTCGCTTCAGGTTTACTGTATCCCTTGGACCTTCTTATTGACGATGAAACACAGAAATTGCATCGGAATTAAATTCAAAACGCACAATGCCGACTTAAGTACAACAGGACTGACACTCTTTCTATGATTTGAACCTCTACTGTGAGTCCAGTTTTAGATTCCGATGCTTCACTTCAAGTTTTCTGTATCACTTTTCCTTCTTATTGACGATGCAACACAGAAATTGCATCCGAATTTAATACAAAATGCTCAATGCCGACTTAAGTACAAGAGGACTGACACTAACTTTCTATGATTTGAACATCTCCTGTGAGCCCAGTTTTAGATTCGGATGCTTCACTACAGGTTTACTGTATCCCTTGGACTTTCTTATTGACGATGAGACACAGAATTTGCTTCCGAATTTAATACAAAGTGCACAATGCCTTCTTAGGTACAAGAGGACTGACACTCTAACTCTCTATGATTTGAACCCCTCCTGTGAGTCCAGTTATAGATTCCGATGCTTCTCGTCAGGTTTACTGTACCCCTTGGACCATCTTATTGACGATGAAGCACAGAAATTGCTTCTGAATTTAATACAAAAGGCACAATGCCGACTTAAATACAAGAGGACTGACACTCCAACTTTCTATGATTTGAACCTCTCCTGTGAGTCCAGCTTTGGATTCCGATGCTTCACTTCAGGTTTACTGTATCCCTTGGACCTTCTTATTGACGATGAAACACAGAAATTGCATCGGATTTAAATTCAAAAGGCACAATGCCGACTTAAGTACAAGAGGAGTGACACTCTAACTTTCTATGATTTGAACCGCTCCTGTGAGTCCAACTTAGATTCCGATGCTTCACTTCAGCTTTACTATATCCCTTGGACCTTCTTACTGACGATGAAGCACAGAAATTGCATCAGAATTAAATTCAAAAGGCACAATGCCGCCTGAAGCAAAAGAGGACTGACACTCTAACTTTCTATGGTTTGAATCTCTCCTGTGAGTCCAGTTTTAGATTCCGATGCTTCACTTCACGTTTACTGTATCCCTTGAACCCTCTTATTGACGATGAATCACAGAAACTGCATCGGATTTATATTCAAAAGGTACAATGCCACTTAAGTACAAGAGGACTGCCACTCTTACTTTCTATGATTTGAACCTCTCCTGTGAGTCCAGTTTTGGATTCCGATGCTTCACTTCAGGTTTACTGTATCCCTTGGACCTTCTTATTGACGATGAAACACAGAAATTGCATCGGATTTAAATTCAAAAGGCACAATGCCGACTTAAGTACAAGAGGAGTGACACTCTAACTTTCTATGATTTGAACCGCTCCTGTGAGTCCAACTTAGATTCCGATGCTTCACTTCAGCTTTACTATATCCCTTGGACCTTCTTACTGACGATGAAGCACAGAAATTGCATCAGAATTAAATTCAAAAGGCACAATGCCGCCTGAAGCAAAAGAGGACTGACACTCTAACTTTCTATGGTTTGAATCTCTCCTGTGAGTCCAGTTTTAGATTCCGATGCTTCACTTCACGTTAACTGTATCCCTTGAACCCTCTTATTGACGATGAATCACAGAAACTGCATCGGATTTAAATTCAAAAGGTACAATGCCACTTAAGTACAAGAGGACTGCCACTCTTACTTTCTATGATTTGAACCTCTCCTGTGAGTCCAGTTTTGGATTCCGATGCTTCACTTCAGGTTTACTGTATCCCTTGGACCTTCTTATTGACGATGAAACACAGAAATTGCATCTGAATTTAATACAAAAGGCACAATGCCGACTGAAGTACAAGAGGACAGACACACTAACTTTCTATGATTTGAACCTCTCCTGTTAGTCCAGTTTTAGATTCCGATGCTTCACTTCAGGTTTACTGCATCCCTTGGACCTTCTGATTGACGATGAAACACAGAAATTGCATCGGAATTTAATGCAAAAGGCACAATTCCGACTTAAGTACAAGAGGACTGACACTCTAACTTTCTTTGATTTGAACCTCCCCTGTGGGTCCAGTTTTAGATTCCGATGCTTCTCGTCAGGTCTACTGTACCCCTTGGACCATCTTATTGACTATGAAACACAGAAATTGCTTCCGAATTTAATACAAAGGCTCGATGCCGGCTTGAGTACAAGATGACCGACACTCTTACTTTCTATGATTTGAACCACTCCTGTGAGTCCACTTTAAATTCCGTTGCTTCACATCACGTTTACTGTATCCCTTGGACCTTCTTATTGACGATGAAGCACAGAAATTGCATCCGAATGCAATACACAAGGCACAATGCCGACTTAAGTACAAGAGGACTGTCACTCTAACTCTCTATGATTTGAACCTCTCCTGTGAGTCCAGCCTTAGATTCCGATGCTTCACTTCACGTTTACTAAATCCCTTGGACCTTCTTTTTGACGATGAAACATAGAAATTGCATCCGAATTTAATACAAAAGGCACAATACCGACTTAAGTACAAGAGGACTGACACTCTAACTTTCTATGAACTCAACCTCTCCAGTGAGTCCAGTTTTAGATTCCGATGCTTCACTTCAGGTTTACTGTATCCCTTGGACCTTCTTATTGATGATGAAACACACAAATTGCATCCGAATTTAATACAAAAGGCACAATGCCGACATAAGTACAAGAGGACTCACACTCTAATTTTCTATGATTTGAACCTCTTATATGAGTCCACTTTTAGATTCCGATGCTTCGCTTCAGGTTTACTGTATCCCTTGGACCTTCTTATTGACGATGAAACACAGAAATTGCATCGGAATTAAATTCAAAACGCACAATGCCGACTTAAGTACAAGAGGACTGACACTCTTTCTATGATTTGAACCTCTACTGTGAGTCCAGTTTTAGATTCCGATGCTTCACTTCAGGTTTTCTGTATCACTTTTCCTTCTTTTTGACGATGCAACACAGAAATTGCATCCGAATTTAATACAAAATGCTCAATGCCGACTTAAGTACAAGAGGACTGACACTAACTTTCTATGATTTGAACATCTCCTGTGAGCCCAGTTTTAGATTCGGATGCCTCACTACAGGTTTACTGTATCCCTTGGACTTTCTTATTGACGATGAGACACAGAAATTGCTTCCGAATTTAATACAAAGTGCACAATGCCTTCTTAGGTACAAGAGGACTGACACTCTAACTCTCTATGATTTGAACCCCTCCTGTGAGTCCAGTTATAGATTCCGATGCTTCTCGTCAGGTTTACTGTACCCCTTGGACCATCTTATTGACGATGAAGAACAGAAATTGCTTCCGAATTTAATACAAAAGGCACAATGCCGACTTAAATACAAGAGGACTGACACTCTAACTCTCCATGACTTGAATCCCTCCTGTGGGTCCAGTTTTAGATTCCGATGCTTTACTTCAGGTTTACTGTATCCCTTGCACCTTCTTATTGACGATGAAATACAGAAATTGCATCCGAATTTAATACAAACGGCACAATGCCGACTTAAGTATAAAGGGACTGACACTCTAACTTTCTATGATTTGAACCTCTCCTGTGAGTCCAGTTTTAGATTCCGATGCTTCACTTCAGTTTTGCTATATCCCTTGGACCTTCTTATTGACGATGAAACACAGAAATTGCATCAGAATTTAATACAAAATGCACAATGCCGACTTAAGTACAAGAGGACTGACACTCTAACTTTCTATGATTTGAACCTCTCCTGTGAGTCCAGTTTTAGATTCCGATGCTACACTTCATGTTTACTGCGTCCCTTGGCCCTCCTAATTGACGATGAAACACAGAAATTGCATCCGAATTTAATACAAAATGCTCAATGCCGACTTAAGTACAAGAGGACAGACACTCTAACTTTCTATGATTTGAGCCTCTCCTGTGAGTCCAGTTTTAGATTCGGATGCTTCACTACAGGTTTACTGTATCCCTTGGACCTTCTTATTGACGATGAGACACAGAAATTGCTTCCGAATTTAATACAAAGGGCACAATGCCGTCTTAGGTACAAGAGGACTGACACACTAACTCTCTATGATTTGAACCCCTCCTGTGAGTCCAGTTATAGATTCCGATGCGTCACTTCAGGTTTACTGTATTTCTTGGACCATCTTATTGACGATGAAACACAGAAATTGAATACGAATTTAATACAAAATGCTGAATGCCGACTTAAGTACAAGAGGACTGACACTCTAATGTTCTATGATTTGAACCTCTCCTGTGAGTTCAGTTTTAGATTCGGATGCTTAACTTCAGGTTTACTGTATCCCTTGCATCTTCTTATTGACGATGAAATACAGAAATTGCATCCGAATTTAATACAAAAGGCACAATGCCGACTTAAGTACAAGAGGACTGACACTCTAACTTTCTTTGATTTGAACCTCCCCTGTAGGTCCAGTTTTAGATTCCGATGCTTCGCGTCAGGTTTACTGTACCCCAAGGACCATCTTATTGACGATGAAACACAGAAATTGCTTCCGAATTTAATACAAAAGGCACAATGCCGACTTAAATACAAGAGGACTGATACTCTAACTTTCTATGATTTGAACCTCTCCTGTGAGTCCAGCTTTGGATTCCGATGCTTCACTTCAGGTTTACTGTATCCCTTGGACCTTCTTATTGACGATGAAACACAGAAATTGCATCCGAATGTAATACACAAGGCACAATGCCGACTTAAGTACAAGAGGACTGACACTCTAACTTTCTATGATTTGAACCACTCCTGTGAGTTCAGTTTTAGATTCCGATGCTTCACATCACGTTTACTGTATCCTCTGGACATTCTTATTGACGATGAAACACAGAAGTTGCATCCGAATTTAATACATAAGGCACAATGCCGACTTAAGTACAAGAGGACTGACACTCTAACTTTCTATGATTTGAACCTCTCCTGTGAGTCCAGTCTTAGATGCCGATGCTTCACTTCAGGTTTACTGTATCCCTTGGACCTTCTTATTGACGATGAAACACAGAAATTGCATCGGAATTTAATACAAAAGGCACAATACCGACTTAAGTACAAGAGGACTGACACTCTAACTTTCTATGATTTGAACCTCTCCTGTGAGTCCAGTTTTAGATTCCGATGCTTCACTTCAGTTTTGCTGTATCCCTTGGACCTTCTTATTGACGATGAAACACAGACATTGCATCAGAATTTAATACAAAAGGCACAATGCCGACTTAAGTACAAGAGGACTGACACTCTAACTTTCTATGATTTGAACCTCTCCTGTGAGTCCAGTTTTAGATTCCGATGCTTCACTTCAGTTTTGCTGTATCCCTTGGACCTTCTTATTGACGATGAAACACAGAAATTGCATCAGAATTTAATACAAAAGGCACAATGCCGGCTTAAGTACAAGAGGACTGACACTCTAACTTTCTATGATTTGAACCTCTCCTGTGAGTCCAGTTTTAGATTCCGATGCTTCACTTCATGTTTACTGCGTCCCTTGGCCCTCCTTATTGACGATGAAACACAGAAATTGCATCCGAATTTAATACAAAATGCTCAATGCCGACTTAAGTACAAGAGGACTGACACTCTAACTTTCAACGAGCTCAACCTCTCCAGTGAGTCCAGTTTTAGATTCCGATGCTTCACTTCAGGTTTACTGTATCCTTTGGACCTTCTTATTGACGATGAAACACAGAAATTGCATCCAAATTTAATACAAAAGGCACAATGCCGACATAAGTACAAGAGGACTGACACTCTAATTTTCTATGATTTGAACCTCTTTTATGAGTCCAGTTTTAGATTCCAATGCTTCGCTTCAGGTTTACTGTATCCCTTGGAACTTCTTATTGACGATAAAACACAGAAATTGCATCGGAATTAAATTGAAAACACACAATGCCGACTTAAGTACAAGAGGACTGACACTCTTACTTTCTATGATCTGAACCTCTCCTGTGAGTCCAGTTTTAGATTCCGATGCTTCACTTCAGGTTTACTGTATCCCTTGGACCTTCTTATTAACGATGAAACACAGAAATTCCTTTGGAATTAAATACTAAAGGCACAATGCCGACTTCAGTACAAGAGGACTGACACTCTAACTTTCTATGATTTGAACCTCTCCTGTGAGTCCTGTTTTAGATTCCGATGCTTCACTTCAGGTTTACTGTATCCCTTGGACCTTCTTATTGACGATGAAAATCAGAAATTGCATCCGAATTGATTACAAAACGCACAATGCCGACTTAAGTACAAGAGGACTGACACTCTTTCTATGATTTGAACCTCTACTGTGAGTCCAGTTTTAGATTCCGATGCTTCACTTCAGGTTTTCTGTATCCCTTTTACCTTCTTATTGACGATGCAAAACAGAAATTGCATCCGAATTTAATACAAAATGCTCAATGCCGACTTAAGTACAAGAGGACTGACACACTAACTTTCTATGATTTGAACCTCTCCTGTGAGTCCAGTTTTAGATTCGGATGCTTCACTACAAGTTTACTGTATACCTTGGACCTTCTTATTGACGATGAGACACAGAAATTGCTTCCGAATTTAATACAAAGGGCACAATGCCGTCTTAGGTACAAGAGGACTGACACTCTAACTCTCTATGATTTGAACCCCTCCTGTGAGTCCAGTTATAGATTCCGATGCGTCACTTCAGGTTAACTCTATCCCTTGGACCTTCTTATTGCCGATGAAACACTGAAATTGCATACGAATTTAATACAAAATGCTGAATGCCGACTTAAGTACAAGAGGACTGACACTCTAATTTTCTATGATTTGAACCTCTCCTGTGAGTCCAGTTTTAGATTCGGATGCTTCACTTCAGGTTTACTGTATCCCTTGGACCTTCTTATTGACGATGAAACACAGAAATTGCATCGGAATTTAATACCAAAGGCACAATGCCGACTTATGTACAAGAGGACTGACACTCTAACTTTCTTTGATTTGAACCTCCCCTGTAGGTCCAGTTTTAGATTCCGATGCTTCTCGTCAGGTTTACTGTACCCCTTGGACCATCTTATTGACGATGAAACACAGAAATTGCTTCCGAATTTAATACAAAAGGCACAATGCCGACTTCAATACAAGAGGACTGACACTCTAACTTTCTATGATTTGAACCTCTCCTGTGAGTCCAGCTTTGGATTCCGATGCTTCACTTCAGGTTTACTGTATCCCTTGGACCTTCTTATTGACGATGAAACACAGAAATTGCATCCGAATGTAATACACAAGGCACAATGCCGACTTAAGTACAAGAGGACTGACACTCTAACTTTCTATGATTTGAACCACTCCTGTGAGTCTAGTTTTAGATTCCGATGCTTCACATCATGTTTACTGTATCCCTTGGACATTCTTATTGACGATGAAACACAGAAGTTGCATCCGAATTTAATACAAAAGGCACAATGCCGACTTAAGTACAAGAGGACTGACACTCTAACTTTCTATGATTTGAACCTCTCCTGTGAGTCCAGTTTTAGATTCCGATGCTTAACTTCAGGATTACTGTATCCCTTGGACCTTCTTATTGACGATGAAACACAGAAATTGCATCCGAATTTAATACAAAAGGCACAATACCGACTTAAGTACAAGAGGACTGACACTCTAACTTTCAATGAGCTCAACCTCTCCAGTGAGTCCAGTTTTAGATTCCGATGCTTCACTTCAGGTTTACTGTATACCTTGGACCTTCTTATTGACGATGAAACACAGAAATTGCATCCGAATTTAATACAAAAGGCACAATGCCGACATAAGTACAAGAGGACTGACACTCTAATTTTCTATGATTTGAACCTCTCCTATGAGTCCAGTTTTAGATTCCGATGCTTCACTTCAAGTTTACTGTAACCCTTGGACCTTCTTATTGACGATGAAACACAGAAATTGCATCCGAATTTAATACCAAAGGCAGAATGCCGCCTTAAGTACAAGAGGACTGACACTCTAACTTTCTATGAACTCAACCTCGTCTGTGAGTTCAGTTTTAGATTCTGATGCTTCACTTCAGGTTTACTGTATTTCTTGGACCTTCTTATTAACGATGAAACACAGAAATTCCATCGGAATTAAATACTAAAGGCACCTTGCCGACTTAAGTACAAGAGGACTGACACTCTAACTTTCTATGATTTGAACCACAACTGTGAGTCCAGTTTTAGATTCCGATGCTTCAAATCACGTTTACTGTATCCCTTGGACATTCTTATTGACGATGAAACACAGAAGATGCATCCGAATTTAATACAAAAAGCACAATGCCGACTTAAGTACAAGAGGACTGACACTCTAACTTTCTATGATTTGAACCTCTCCTGTGAGTCCAGTTTTAGATTCCGATGCTTCACTTCAGGATTACTGTATCCCTTGGACCTTCTTATTGACGATGAAACACAGAAATTGCATCCGAATTTAATATTAAAGGCACAATGCCGACTTAAGTACAATAGGACTGACACCCCTTCTATGATTTGAACCTCTACTGTGAGTCCAGTTTTAGATTCCGATGCTTCACTTTAGGTTTACTGTATCCCTTTTAACCTTCTTATTGACGATACAACACAGAAATTGCATCGGAATTTAATACGAAGAGCTCAATGCAGACTTAAGTACAAGAGGACTGACACTCTAACTTTCTATGACTTGAACCCCTCCTGTGGGTCCAGTTTTAGATTCCGATGCTTCACTTCAGGTTTACTGTATCATTTGGATCTTCTTATTGACGATGAGACACAGAAATTGCTTCCGAATTTAATACAAAGGGCACAATGCCGTCTTAGGTACAAGAGGACTGACACACTAACTCTCTATGATTTGAACCCCTCCTGTGAGTCCAGTTATAGATTCCGATGCGTCACTTCTGGTTTACTGTATCCCTTGGACCTTCTTATTGAGGATGAAACACAGAAATTGCATCCGAATTTAATACAAAATGCTGAATGCCGACTTAAGTACAAGAGGACTGACTCTCTAATTTTCTATGATTTGAACCTCTCCTGTGAGTCCAGTTTTAGATTCGGATGCTTCACTTCAGGTTTATTGTATCCCTTGGACCTTCTTATTGACGATGAAGCACAGCAATTGCATTAGAACTTAATGCAAAAGGCACAATGCCGAATTAAGTACAAGACGACCGACACTCTAACTTTCTATGATTTGATCCTCTCCTGTGAGTCCAGTTTTAGATTCCGATGCTTCACTTCAGGTTTACTGTATCCCTTGGACATTCTCATTGGTGATGAAGCACAGAAATTGCATCCGAATTTAATACGAAAGGCACAATGCCGACTTAAGTACTTGAGATTTGACACTCTAACTTTCGATGATTTGAACCTCTCCTGTGAGTCCAGTTTTAGATTCCGGTGCTTCACTTCAGGTTCACTGTATCCCTTGGACATTCTCATTGGTGATGAAGCACAGAAATTGCATCCGAATTTAATACAGAAGGCACAATGCCGATTTAAGTACAAGAGGACTGACACTCTAACTTTCTATGATTTGAACCTCTCCTGTGAGTCCAGTTTTAGATTCCGATGCTTCACTTCAGGTTTACTGTATCCCTTGGATATTCTTATTGACGATGAAACACAGAAATTGCATCCGAATTTAATACAAAAGGCACAATGCCGACTTAAGTACAATAGGACTGACACTCTACCTTTCTATGATTTGAACCTTTCCTGTGAGTCCAGTTTTAGATCCCGATGCTTCACTTCAGGTTTACTGTATCCCTTGGACCTTCTTATTGATGATGAAACACAGAAATTGCATCCGAATTTAATTCAAAAGGCACAATGCCGACTTAAGTACAAGAGAACTGACACTCTAACTTTCTATGATTTCAACCTCCCCTGTGAGTCCAGTTTTAGATTCCGATGCTTCACTTCAGGTTTATTGTATCCCTTGGACCTTCTTATTGACGATGAAGCACAGCAATTGCATCCGAACTTAATGCAAAAGGCACAATGCCGAATTAAGTACAAGACGACCGACACTCTAACTTTCTATGATTTGAACCTCTCCTGTGAGTCCAGTTTTAGATTCCGATGCTTCACTTCAGGTTTACTGTTTCCCTTGGCCCTTCTTATTGCCGATGAAACACAGAAATTCCATCCGACATTAATACAAATAGCACAATGCCGACTTAAGTACAAGAGGACTGACACTCTAACTTTCTATGCTTTGAACCTCTCCTGAGAGTCCAGTGTTAGATTCCGATACTTCATGTCAGGTTTACTGTATACCTTGGACCTTCTTTTTGACGATGAAGCACGGAAATTGCATCCGAATTTAATACAAAAGGCACAATGCCGACTTAAGTACGAGAGGACTGACACTTTAATTTTCTATGTTTTGAACCTCTCCTGTGAGTCCAATTTTAGATTCCGATGCTTCACTTCAGGTTTACTATATACCTTGGACCTTCTTATTGACGATGAAACACAGAACTTCCATCCGAATTTAATACAAAAGGCACAATGCCGACATAAGTACAAGAGGACTGACACTCTAATTTTCCATGATTTGAACCTCTCGTATGAGTCCAGTTTTAGATTCCGATGCTTCACTTCAAGTTTACTGTAACCCTTGGACCTTCTTATTGACGATGAAACACAGAAATTGCATCCGAATTTAATATTAAAGGCACAATGCCGACTTAAGTACAATAGGACTGACACCCCTTCTATGATTTGAACCTCTACTGTGAGTCCAGTTTTAGATTCCGATGCTTCACTTTAGGTTTACTGTATCCCTTTTAACCTTCTTATTGACGATACAACACAGAAATTGCATCGGAATTTAATACGAAGAGCTCAATGCAGACTTAAGTACAAGAGGACTGACACTCTAACTTTCTATGACTTGAACCCCTCCTGTGCGTCCAGTTTTAGATTCCGATGCTTCACTTCAGGTTTACTGTATCCTTTGGACCTTCTTATTGACGATGAGACACAGAAATTGCTTCCGAATTTAATACAAAGGGCACAATGCCGTCTTAGGTACAAGAGGACTGACACACTAACTCTCTATGATTTGAACCCCTCCTGTGAGTCCAGTTATAGATTCCGATGCGTCACTTCTGGTTTACTGTATCCCTTGGACCTTCTTATTGAGGATGAAACACAGAAATTGCATCCGAATTTAATACAAAATGCTGAATGCCGACTTAAGTACAAGAGGACTGACTCTCTAATTTTCTATGATTTGAACCTCTCCTGTGAGTCCAGTTTTAGATTCGGATGCTTCACTTCAGGTTTATTGTATCCCTTGGACCTTCTTATTGACGATGAAGCACAGCAATTGCATTAGAACTTAATGCAAAAGGCACAATGCCGAATTAAGTACAAGACGACCGACACTCTAACTTTCTATGATTTGATCCTCTCCTGTGAGTCCAGTTTTAGATTCCGATGCTTCACTTCAGGTTTACTGTATCCCTTGGACATTCTCATTGGTGATGAAGCACAGAAATTGCATCCGAATTTAATACGAAAGGCACAATGCCGACTTAAGTACTTGAGATTTGACACTCTAACTTTCGATGATTTGAACCTCTCCTGTGAGTCCAGATTTAGATTCCGGTGCTTCACTTCAGGTTCACTGTATCCCTTGGACATTCTCATTGGTGATGAAGCACAGAAATTGCATCCGAATTTAATACAGAAGGCACAATGCCGGTTTAAGTACAAGAGGACTGACACTCTAACTTTCTATGATTTGAACCTCTCCTGTGAGTCCAGTTTTAGATTCCGATGCTTCACTTCAGGTTTACTGTATCCCTTGGATATTCTTATTGACGATGAAACACAGAAATTGCATCCGAATTTAATACAAATGGCACAATGCCGACTTAAGTACAATAGGACTGACACTCTACCTTTCTATGATTTGAACCTTTCCTGTGAGTCCAGTTTTAGATCCCGATGCTTCACTTCAGGTTTACTGTATCCCTTGGACCTTCTTATTGATGATGAAACACAGAAATTGCATCCGAATTTAATTCAAAAGGCACAATGCCGACTTAAGTACAAGAGAACTGACACTCTAACTTTCTATGATTTCAACCTCCCCTGTGAGTCCAGTTTTAGATTCCGATGCTTCACTTCAGGTTTATTGTATCCCTTGGACCTTCTTATTGACGATGAAGCACAGCAATTGCATCCGAACTTATTGCAAAAGGCACAATGCCGAATTAAGTACAAGACGACCGACACTCTAACTTTCTATGATTTGAACCTCTCCTGTGAGTCCAGTTTTAGATTCCGATGCTTCACTTCAGGTTTACTATATACCTTGGACCTTCTTATTGACGATGAAACACAGAAATTCCATCCGAATTTAATACAAAAGGCACAATGCCGGCTTAAGTACAAGAGGAATGACACTCTAACTTTCAATGATTTGAACCTCTCCTGTGAGTCCAGTTAGATCCGATGCTTCACTTCAGGTTTACTGTATGCCTTGGGCCTTCTTATTGACGATGAAACACAGAAATTGCATCTGAATTTAATACAAACGGCACAATGCCGACTTAAGTACAAGTGGACTGACACACTGACATTCTATGATTTGAACCTCTCCTGTGAGTCCAGTTTTAGATTCCGATGCTCCACTTTAGGTTTACAGTATCCCTTGGACCTTCTTATTGACGAAAAAACACAGAAAGTGCATCCGAATTTAATACAGAAGGCACATTGCCGACTTAAGTACAAGAGGACTGACACTCTAACTTTCTTTGATTTGAACCTCCCCTGTAGGTCCACGATTACTTTCCGATGCTTCTCGTCAGGTTTACTGTACCCCTTGGACCATCTTATTGACGATGAAACACAGAAATAGCATCCGCATTTAATACAAACGGCACAATTCGGATTTAAGTTCAAGTGGACTGACACTCTAACTTTCTATGATTTGAACCTCTCCTGTGAGTCCAGTTTTAGATTCCGATGCTTCACTTCAGGTTTAATGTATCCCTTGGACTTTCTTATTGTCGATGAAACACAGAAATACATCATTATTTAATACAAAAATCACAATGCCGACTTAAGTACAAGAGGACTGACACTCTTTCTATGATTTGAACCTCTCCTGTGAGTCCAGTTTTAGATTCCGATGCTTCACGTCAGGTTTACTGTATCCCTAGGACCTTCTTATTGACGATGAAACACAGAAATTGCATCAAAATTTAATACAAAAGGCACAATGCAGACTTAAGTACAAGAGGACTGACACTCTAACTTTCTATGATTTGAACCTCTCCTGTGAGTCCAGTTTTAGATTCCGATGCTTCACTTCAGTTTTGCTGTATCCCTTGGACCTTCTTATTGACGATGAAACACAGAAATTGCATCAGAATTTAATACAAAAGGCACAATGCCGACTTAAGTACAAGAGGACTGACACTCTAACTTTCCATGATTTGAACCTCTCCTGTGAGTCCAGTTTTAGATTCCGATGCTTCACTTCATGTTTACTGCGTCCCTTGGCCCTCCTTATTGACGATGAAACACAGAAATTGCATCCGAATTTAATACAAAATGCTCAATGCCGACTTAAGTACAAGAGGACTGACACTCTAACTTTCAACGAGCTCAACCTCTCCAGTGAGTCCAGTTTTAGATTCCGATGCTTCACTTCAGGTTTACTGTATCCTTTGGACCTTCTTATTGACGATGAAACACAGAAATTGCATCCAAATTTAATACAAAAGGCACAATGCCGACATAAGTACAAGAGGACTGACACTCTAATTTTCTATGATTTGAACCTCTTTTATGAGTCCAGTTTTAGATTCCAATGCTTCGCTTCAGGTTTACTGTATCCCTTGGAACTTCTTATTGACGATGAAACACAGAAATTGCATCGGAATTAAATTGAAAACACACAATGCCGACTTAAGTACAAGAGGACTGACACTCTTACTTTCTATGATCTGAACCTCTCCTGTGAGTCCAGTTTTAGATTCCGATGCTTCACTTCAGGTTTACTGTATCCCTTGGACCTTCTTATTAACGATGAAACACAGAAATTCCTTTGGAATTAAATACTAAAGGCACAATGCCGACTTCAGTACAAGAGGACTGACACCCTAACTTTCTATGATTTGAACCTCTCCTGTGAGTCCTGTTTTAGATTCCGATGCTTCACTTCAGGTTTACTGTATCCCTTGGACCTTCTTATTGACGATGAAAATCAGAAATTGCATCCGAATTGATTACAAAACGCACAATGCCGACTTAAGTACAAGAGGACTGACACTCTTTCTATGATTTGAACCTCTACTGTGAGTCCAGTTTTAGATTCCGATGCTTCACTTCAGGTTTTCTGTATCCCTTTTACCTTCTTATTGACGATGCAAAACAGAAATTGCATCCGAATTTAATACAAAATGCTCAATGCCGACTTAAGTACAAGAGGACTGACACACTAACTTTCTATGATTTGAACCTCTCCTGTGAGTCCAGTTTTAGATTCGGATGCTTCACTACAAGTTTACTGTATACCTTGGACCTTCTTATTGACGATGAGACACAGAAATTGCTTCCGAATTTAATACAAAGGGCACAATGCCGTCTTAGGTACAAGAGGACTGACACTCTAACTCTCTATGATTTGAACCCCTC
Source organism: Schistocerca americana (assembly GCF_021461395.2). Classification (NCBI taxonomy): domain Eukaryota; kingdom Metazoa; phylum Arthropoda; class Insecta; order Orthoptera; family Acrididae; genus Schistocerca; species Schistocerca americana. The sequence continues at coordinate 663,849 of NW_025726291.1, read as the reverse complement.
CTGTGAGTCCAGTTATAGATTCCGATGCGTCACTTCAGGTTAACTCTATCCCTTGGACCTTCTTATTGCCGATGAAACACTGAAATTGCATCCGAATTTAATACAAAATGCTGAATGCCGACTTAAGTACAAGAGGACTGACACTCTAATTTTCTATGATTTGAACCTCTCCTGTGAGTCCAGTTTTAGATTCCGATGCTTCACTTCAGGTTTAATGTATCCCTTGGACTTTCTTATTGTCGATGAAACACAGAAATACATCATTATTTAATACAAAAATCACAATGCCGACTTAAGTACAAGAGGACTGACACTCTTTCTATGATTTGAACCTCTCCTGTGAGTCCAGTTTTAGATTCCGATGCTTCACGTCAGGTTTACTGTATCCCTAGGACCTTCTTATTGACGATGAAACACAGAAATTGCATCAAAATTTAATACAAAAGGCACAATGCAGACTTAAGTACAAGAGGACTGACACTCTAACTTTCTATGATTTGAACCTCTCCTGTGAGTCCAGTTTTAGATTCCGATGCTTCACTTCAGTTTTGCTGTATCCCTTGGACCTTCTTATTGACGAAAAAACACAGACAGTGCATCCGAATTTAATACAGAAGGCACATTGCCAACTTAAGAACAAGAGGACTGACACTCTAACTTTCTTTGATTTGAACCTCCCCTGTAGGTCCACGATTACTTTCCGATGCTTCTCGTCAGGTTTACTGTACCCCTTGGACCATCTTATTGACGATGAAACACAGAAATAGCATCCGCATTTAATACAAACGGCACAATTCGGATTTAAGTTCAAGTGGACTGACACTCTAACTTTCTATGATTTGAACCTCTCCTGTGAGTCCAGTTTTAGATTCCGATGCTTCACTTCAGGTTTAATGTATCCCTTGGACTTTCTTATTGTCGATGAAACACAGAAATACATCATTATTTAATACAAAAATCACAATGCCGACTTAAGTACAAGAGGACTGACACTCTTTCTATGATTTGAACCTCTCCTGTGAGTCCAGTTTTAGATTCCGATGCTTCACGTCAGGTTTACTGTATCCCTAGGACCTTCTTATTGACGATGAAACACAGAAATTGCATCAAAATTTAATACAAAAGGCACAATGCAGACTTAAGTACAAGAGGACTGACACTCTAACTTTCTATGATTTGAACCTCTCCTGTGAGTCCAGTTTTAGATTCCGATGCTTCACTTCAGTTTTGCTGTATCCCTTGGACCTTCTTATTGACGATGAAACACAGAAATTGCATCAGAATTTAATACAAAAGGCACAATGCCGACTTAAGTACAAGAGGACTGACACTCTAACTTTCTATGATTTGAACCTCTCCTGTGAGTCCAGTTTTAGATTCCGATGCTTCACTTCATGTTTACTGCGTCCCTTGGCCCTCCTTATTGACGATGAAACACAGAAATTGCATCCGAATTTAATACAAAATGCTCAATGCCGACTTAAGTACAAGAGGACTGACACTCTAACTTTCAACGAGCTCAACCTCTCCAGTGAGTCCAGTTTTAGATTCCGATGCTTCACTTCAGGTTTACTGTATCCTTTGGACCTTCTTATTGACGATGAAACACAGAAATTGCATCCAAATTTAATACAAAAGGCACAATGCCGACATAAGTACAAGAGGACTGACACTCTAATTTTCTATGATTTGAACCTCTTTTATGAGTCCAGTTTTAGATTCCAATGCTTCGCTTCAGGTTTACTGTATCCCTTGGAACTTCTTATTGACGATGAAACACAGAAATTGCATCGGAATTAAATTGAAAACACACAATGCCGACTTAAGTACAAGAGGACTGACACTCTTACTTTCTATGATCTGAACCTCTCCTGTGAGTCCAGTTTTAGATTCCGATGCTTCACTTCAGGTTTACTGTATCCCTTGGACCTTCTTATTAACGATGAAACACAGAAATTCCTTTGGAATTAAATACTAAAGGCACAATGCCGACTTCAGTACAAGAGGACTGACACCCTAACTTTCTATGATTTGAACCTCTCCTGTGAGTCCTGTTTTAGATTCCGATGCTTCACTTCAGGTTTACTGTATCCCTTGGACCTTCTTATTGACGATGAAAATCAGAAATTGCATCCGAATTGATTACAAAACGCACAATGCCGACTTAAGTACAAGAGGACTGACACTCTTTCTATTATTTGAACCTCTACTGTGAGTCCAGTTTTAGATTCCGATGCTTCACTTCAGGTTTTCTGTATCCCTTTTACCTTCTTATTGACGATGCAAAACAGAAATTGCATCCGAATTTAATACAAAATGCTCAATGCCGACTTAAGTACAAGAGGACTGACACACTAACTTTCTATGATTTGAACCTCTCCTGTGAGTCCAGTTTTAGATTCGGATGCTTCACTACAAGTTTACTGTATACCTTGGACCTTCTTATTGACGATGAGACACAGAAATTGCTTCCGAATTTAATACAAAGGGCACAATGCCGTCTTAGGTACAAGAGGACTGACACTCTAACTCTCTATGATTTGAACCCCTCCTGTGAGTCCAGTTATAGATTCCGATGCGTCACTTCAGGTTAACTCTATCCCTTGGACCTTCTTATTGCCGATGAAACACTGAAATTGCATCCGAATTTAATACAAAATGCTGAATGCCGACTTAAGTACAAGAGGACTGACACTCTAATTTTCTATGATTTGAACCTCTCCTGTGAGTCCAGTTTTAGATTCGGATGCTTCACTTCAGGTTTACTGTATCCCTTGGACCTTCTTATTGACGATGAAACACAGAAATTGCATCGGAATTTAATACCAAAGGCACAATGCCGACTTATGTACAAGAGGACTGACACTCTAACTTTCTTTGATTTGAACCTCCCCTGTAGGTCCAGTTTTAGATTCCGATGCTTCTCGTCAGGTTTACTGTACCCCTTGGACCATCTTATTGACGATGAAACACAGAAATTGCTTCCGAATTTAATACAAAAGGCACAATGCCGACTTCAATACAAGAGGACTGACACTCTAACTTTCTATGATTTGAACCTCTCCTGTGAGTCCAGCTTTGGATTCCGATGCTTCACTTCAGGTTTACTGTATCCCTTGGACCTTCTTATTGACGATGAAACACAGAAATTGCATCCGAATGTAATACACAAGGCACAATGCCGACTTAAGTACAAGAGGACTGACACTCTAACTTTCTATGATTTGAACCACTCCTGTGAGTCTAGTTTTAGATTCCGATGCTTCACATCATGTTTACTGTATCCCTTGGACATTCTTATTGACGATGAAACACAGAAGTTGCATCCGAATTTAATACAAAAGGCACAATGCCGACTTAAGTACAAGAGGACTGACACTCTAACTTTCTATGATTTGAACCTCTCCTGTGAGTCCAGTTTTAGATTCCGATGCTTAACTTCAGGATTACTGTATCCCTTGGACCTTCTTATTGACGATGAAACACAGAAATTGCATCCGAATTTAATACAAAAGGCACAATACCGACTTAAGTACAAGAGGACTGACACTCTAACTTTCAATGAGCTCAACCTCTCCAGTGAGTCCAGTTTTAGATTCCGATGCTTCACTTCAGGTTTACTGTATACCTTGGACCTTCTTATTGACGATGAAACACAGAAATTGCATCCGAATTTAATACAAAAGGCACAATGCCGACATAAGTACAAGAGGACTGACACTCTAATTTTCTATGATTTGAACCTCTCCTATGAGTCCAGTTTTAGATTCCGATGCTTCACTTCAAGTTTACTGTAACCCATGGACCTTCTTATTGACGATGAAACACAGAAATTGCATCCGAATTTAATACCAAAGGCAGAATGCCGCCTTAAGTACAAGAGGACTGACACTCTAACTTTCTATGAACTCAACCTCGTCTGTGAGTTCAGTTTTAGATTCTGATGCTTCACTTCAGGTTTACTGTATTTCTTGGACCTTCTTATTAACGATGAAACACAGAAATTCCATCGGAATTAAATACTAAAGGCACCTTGCCGACTTAAGTACAAGAGGACTGACACTCTAACTTTCTATGATTTGAACCACAACTGTGAGTCCAGTTTTAGATTCCGATGCTTCAAATCACGTTTACTGTATCCCTTGGACATTCTTATTGATGATGAAACACAGAAGATGCATCCGAATTTAATACAAAAAGCACAATGCCGACTTAAGTACAAGAGGACTGACACTCTAACTTTCTATGATTTGAACCTCTCCTGTGAGTCCAGTTTTAGATTCCGATGCTTCACTTCAGGATTACTGTATCCCTTGGACCTTCTTATTGACGATGAAACACAGAAATTGCATCCGAATTTAATATTAAAGGCACAATGCCGACTTAAGTACAATAGGACTGACACCCCTTCTATGATTTGAACCTCTACTGTGAGTCCAGTTTTAGATTCCGATGCTTCACTTTAGGTTTACTGTATCCCTTTTAACCTTCTTATTGACGATACAACACAGAAATTGCATCGGAATTTAATACGAAGAGCTCAATGCAGACTTAAGTACAAGAGGACTGACACTCTAACTTTCTATGACTTGAACCCCTCCTGTGGGTCCAGTTTTAGATTCCGATGCTTCACTTCAGGTTTACTGTATCATTTGGACCTTCTTATTGACGATGAGACACAGAAATTGCTTCCGAATTTAATACAAAGGGCACAATGCCGTCTTAGGTACAAGAGGACTGACACACTAACTCTCTATGATTTGAACCCCTCCTGTGAGTCCAGTTATAGATTCCGATGCGTCACTTCTGGTTTACTGTATCCCTTGGACCTTCTTATTGAGGATGAAACACAGAAATTGCATCCGAATTTAATACAAAATGCTGAATGCCGACTTAAGTACAAGAGGACTGACTCTCTAATTTTCTATGATTTGAACCTCTCCTGTGAGTCCAGTTTTAGATTCGGATGCTTCACTTCAGGTTTATTGTATCCCTTGGACCTTCTTATTGACGATGAAGCACAGCAATTGCATTAGAACTTAATGCAAAAGGCACAATGCCGAATTAAGTACAAGACGACCGACACTCTAACTTTCTATGATTTGATCCTCTCCTGTGAGTCCAGTTTTAGATTCCGATGCTTCACTTCAGGTTTACTGTATCCCTTGGACATTCTCATTGGTGATGAAGCACAGAAATTGCATCCGAATTTAATACGAAAGGCACAATGCCGACTTAAGTACTTGAGATTTGACACTCTAACTTTCGATGATTTGAACCTCTCCTGTGAGTCCAGTTTTAGATTCCGGTGCTTCACTTCAGGTTCACTGTATCCCTTGGACATTCTCATTGGTGATGAAGCACAGAAATTGCATCCGAATTTAATACAGAAGGCACAATGCCGATTTAAGTACAAGAGGACTGACACTCTAACTTTCTATGATTTGAACCTCTCCTGTGAGTCCAGTTTTAGATTCCGATGCTTCACTTCAGGTTTACTGTATCCCTTGGATATTCTTATTGACGATGAAACACAGAAATTGCATCCGAATTTAATACAAAAGGCACAATGCCGACTTAAGTACAATAGGACTGACACTCTACCTTTCTATGATTTGAACCTTTCCTGTGAGTCCAGTTTTAGATCCCGATGCTTCACTTCAGGTTTACTGTATCCCTTGGACCTTCTTATTGATGATGAAACACAGAAATTGCATCCGAATTTAATTCAAAAGGCACAATGCCGACTTAAGTACAAGAGAACTGACACTCTAACTTTCTATGATTTCAACCTCCCCTGTGAGTCCAGTTTTAGATTCCGATGCTTCACTTCAGGTTTATTGTATCCCTTGGACCTTCTTATTGACGATGAAGCACAGCAATTGCATCCGAACTTAATGCAAAAGGCACAATGCCGAATTAAGTACAAGACGACCGACACTCTAACTTTCTATGATTTGAACCTCTCCTGTGAGTCCAGTTTTAGATTCCGATGCTTCACTTCAGGTTTACTGTTTCCCTTGGCCCTTCTTATTGCCGATGAAACACAGAAATTCCATCCGAATTTAATACAAATAGCACAATGCCGACTTAAGTACAAGAGGACTGACACTCTAACTTTCTATGCTTTGAACCTCTCCTGAGAGTCCAGTGTTAGATTCCGATACTTCATGTCAGGTTTACTGTATACCTTGGACCTTCTTTTTGACGATGAAGCACGGAAATTGCATCCGAATTTAATACAAAAGGCACAATGCCGACTTAAGTACGAGAGGACTGACACTTTAAATTTCTATGTTTTGAACCTCTCCTGTGAGTCCAATTTTAGATTCCGATGCTTCACTTCAGGTTTACTATATACCTTGGACCTTCTTATTGACGATGAAACACAGAAATTCCATCCGAATTTAATACAAACGGCACAATGCCGGCTTAAGTACAAGAGGAATGACACTCTAACTTTCAATGATTTGAACCTCTCCTGTGAGTCCAGTTAGATCCGATGCTTCACTTCAGGTATACTGTATGCCTTGGGCCTTCTTATTGACGATGAAACACAGAAATTGCATCCGAATTTAATATTAAAGGCACAATGCCGACTTAAGTACAATAGGACTGACACCCCTTCTATGATTTGAACCTCTACTGTGAGTCCAGTTTTAGATTCCGATGCTTCACTTTAGGTTTACTGTATCCCTTTTAACCTTCTTATTGACGATACAACACAGAAATTGCATCGGAATTTAATACGAAGAGCTCAATGCAGACTTAAGTACAAGAGGACTGACACTCTAACTTTCTATGACTTGAACCCCTCCTGTGGGTCCAGTTTTAGATTCCGATGCTTCACTTCAGGTTTACTGTATCCTTTGGACCTTCTTATTGACGATGAGACACAGAAATTGCTTCCGAATTTAATACAAAGGGCACAATGCCGTCTTAGGTACAAGAGGACTGACACACTAACTCTCTATGATTTGAACCCCTCCTGTGAGTCCAGTTATAGATTCCCATGCGTCACTTCTGGTTTACTGTATCCCTTGGACCTTCTTATTGAGGATGAAACACAGAAATTGCATCCGAATTTAATACAAAATGCTGAATGCCGACTTAAGTACAAGAGGACTGACTCTCTAATTTTCTATGATTTGAACCTCTCCTGTGAGTCCAGTTTTAGATTCGGATGCTTCACTTCAGGTTTATTGTATCCCTTGGACCTTCTTATTGACGATGAAGCACAGCAATTGCATTAGAACTTAATGCAAAAGGCACAATGCCGAATTAAGTACAAGACGACCGACACTCTAACTTTCTATGATTTGATCCTCTCCTGTGAGTCCAGTTTTAGATTCCGATGCTTCACTTCAGGTTTACTGTATCCCTTGGACATTCTCATTGGCGATGAAGCACAGAAATTGCATCCGAATTTAATACGAAAGGCACAATGCCGACTTAAGTACTTGAGATTTGACACTCTAACTTTCGATGATTTGAACCTCTCCTGTGAGTCCAGATTTAGATTCCGGTGCTTCACTTCAGGTTCACTGTATCCCTTGGACATTGTCATTGGTGATGAAGCACAGAAATTGCATCCGAATTTAATACAGAAGGCACAATGCCGATTTAAGTACAAGAGGACTGACACTCTAACTTTCTATGATTTGAACCTCTCCTGTGAGTCCAGTTTTAGATTCCGATGCTTCACTTCAGGTTTACTGTATCCCTTGGATATTCTTATTGACGATGAAACACAGAAATTGCATCCGAATTTAATACAAATGGCACAATGCCGACTTAAGTACAATAGGACTGACACTGTACCTTTCTATGATTTGAACCTTTCCTGTGAGTCCAGTTTTAGATCCCGATGCTTCACTTCAGGTTTACTGTATCCCTTGGACCTTCTTATTGATGATGAAACACAGAAATTGTATCCGAATTTAATTCAAAAGGCACAATGCCGACTTAAGTACAAGAGAACTGACACTCTAACTTTCTATGATTTCAACCTCCCCTGTGAGTCCAGTTTTAGATTCCGATGCTTCACTTCAGGTTTATTGTATCCCTTGGACCTTCTTATTGACGATGAAGCACAGCAATTGCATCCGAACTTATTGCAAAAGGCACAATGCCGAATTAAGTACAAGACGACCGACACTCTAACTTTCTATGATTTGAACCTCACCTGTGAGTCCAGTTTTAGATTCCGATGCTTCACTTCAGGTTTACTGTATCCCTTGGCCCTTCTTATTGCCGATGAAACACAGAAATTCCATCCGAATTTAATACAAATAGCACAATGCCGACTTAAGTACAAGAGGACTGACACTCTAACTTTCTATGCTTTGAACCTCTCCTGAGAGTCCAGTGTTAGATTCCGATACTTCACGTCAGGTTTACTGTATGCCTTGGACCTTCTTTTTGACGATGAAGCACGGAAATTGCATACGAATTTAATACAAAAGGCACAATGCCGACTTACGTACGAGAGGACTGACACTTTAAATTTCTATGTTTTGAACCTCTCCTGTGGGTCCAATTTTAGATTCCGATGCTTCACTTCAGGTTTACTATATACCTTGGACCTTCTTATTGACGATGAAACACAGAAATTCCATCCGAATTTAATACAAAAGGCACAATGCCGGCTTAAGTACAAGAGGAATGACACTCTAACTTTCAATGATTTGAACCTCTCCTGTGAGTCCAGATAGATCCGATGCTTCACTTCAGGTTTACTGTATGCCTTGGGCCGTCTTATTGACGATGAAACACAGAAATTGCATCTGAATTTAATACAAAAGGCACAATGCCGACTTAAGTACAAGTGGACTGACACACTGACATTCTATGATTTGAACCTCTCCTGTGAGTCCAGTTTTAGATTCCGATGCTCCACTTTAGGTTTACAGTATCCCTTGGACCTTCTTATTGACGAAAAAACACAGAAAGTGCATCCGAATTTAATACAGAAGGCACATTGCCGACTTAAGTACAAGAGGACTGACACTCTAACTTTCTTTGATTTGAACCTCCCCTGTAGGTCCACGATTACTTTCCGATGCTTCTCGTCAGGTTTACTGTACCCCTTGGACCATCTTATTGACGATGAAACACAGAAATAGCATCCGCATTTAATACAAAACGGCACAATTCGGATTTAAGTTCAAGTGGACTGACACTCTAACTTTCTATGATTTGAACCTCTCCTGTGAGTCCAGTTTTAGATTCCGATGCTTCACTTCAGGTTTAATGTATCCCTTGGACTTTCTTATTGTCGATGAAACACAGAAATACATCATTATTTAATACAAAAATCACAATGCCGACTTAAGTACAAGAGGACTGACACTCTTTCTATGATTTGAACCTCTCCTGTGAGTCCAGTTTTAGATTCCGATGCTTCACGTCAGGTTTACTGTATCCCTAGGACCTTCTTATTGACGATGAAACACAGAAATTGCATCAAAATTTAATACAAAAGGCACAATGCAGACTTAAGTACAAGAGGACTGACACTCTAACTTTCTATGATTTGAACCTCTCCTGTGAGTCCACTTTTGGATTCCGATGCTTCACTTCAGGTTTACTGTATCCCTTGGACCTTCTTATTGACGATGGAACACAGAAATTGCATCCGAATTTGATACAAAAGGCACAATGCCGACTTAAGTACAAGAGGAATGACACTCTAACTTTCTATAATTTGAACCTCTCCTGTGATTCCAGTCATAGATTCCGATGCTTCACTTCAGGTGTACTGTATCCCTTGGACCTTCTTATTGACGATGAAACACAGAAATTGCATCCGAATTTAATACAAAAGGCACAATAGTGACTTAAGTACAAGAGGACTGTCACTCTAACTTTCTATGAACTCAACCTCTCCTCTGAGTCCAGTTTTAGATTCCGATGCTTCACTTCTGGTTTATTGTGTCCCTTGGACCTTCTTATTGACGATGAATCACAGAAATTGCATCCGAATTTAATACAAAAGGCACAATGCCGATATAAGTACAAGAGGGCTGACACTCTAATTTTCTATGATTTGAACCTCTGCTATGAGTCCAGGTTTAGATTAGGATCCTTCACTTCAGTTTTACTGTATCCATTGGACCTTCTTGTTGACTATGAAACATAGAAATTGCATTCGAATTTAATACAAAAGGCACAATGCAGACTTAAGTACAAAGGACTGACACTCTAACTTTGTATGATTTGAAAATCTCCTGTGAGTCCAGTTTTAGATTCTGATGCTTCACTTCAGGTTTACCGTATCCCTTGGACCTTCTTATTGACGATGAAACACAGAAATTGCATCCGAATTTAATACAAAAGGCACAATGCCGACTTAAGTACAAGTGGACTGACACACTTTCTATGATTTGAACCTCTCCTGTGAGTCCAGTTTTAGATTCCGATGCTTCACTTCAGGTTTACTGTAACCGTTTACCTTCTTATTGACGAGGCAACACAGAAATTGCATCCGAATTGAATACAAAAGGCACAATGTTGACTCAAGTACAAGTGGACTGACACACTAACTTTGTATGATTTGAACATCTCCTGTGAGTCCAGTTTTAGATTCCGATGCTTCACTTCAGGTTTACTGTATCCCTTGGACCTTCTTATTGACGATGAAACACAGAAATCGCATCCGAATTTAATACAAAAGGCACAATGCAGGCTTAAGTACAAGAGGACTGACACTCTTTCAATGATTTGAACCTCTTCTGTGAGTCCAGTTTTACATTCCGATGCTTCACTTCAGGTCTAATGTATCCCTTGGACCTTCGTATTGACGATGAAACACAGAAATTGCTTCCGAATTTAATACAAAGGCTCGATGCCGGCTTGAGTACAAGATGACCGACACTCTTACTTTCTATGATTTGAACCACTCCTGTGAGTCCACTTTTAGATTCCGATGCTTCACATGACGTTTACTGTATCCCTTGGACCTTCTTATTGACGATGAAACACAGAAATCGCATCCGAATTTAATACAAAAGGCACAATGCAGGCTTAAGTACAAGAGGACTGACACTCTTTCAATGATTTGAACCTCTTCTGTGAGTCCAGTTTTACATTCCGATGCTTCACTTCAGGTTTAATGTATCCCTTGGACCTTCGTATTGACGATGAAACACAGAAATTGCTTCCGAATTTAATACAAAGGCTCGATGCCGGCTTGAGTACAAGATGACCGACACTCTTACTTTCTATGATTTGAACCACTCCTGTGAGTCCACTTTTAGATTCCGATGCTTCACATGACGTTTACTGTATCCCTTGGACCTTCTTATTGACGATGAAACACAGAAATCGCATCCGAATTTAATACAAAAGGCACAATGCAGGCTTAAGTACAAGAGGACTGACACTCTTTCAATGATTTGAACCTCTCCAGTGAGTCCAGTTTTACATTCCGATGCTTCACTTCAGGTTTACTGTATCCCTTGGACCTTCTTATTGATGATGAAACACACAAATTGCATCCGAATTTAATACAAAAGGCACAATGCCGACATAAGTACAAGAGGACTCACACTCTAATTTTCTATGATTTGAACCTCTTATATGAGTCCACTTTTAGATTCCGATGCTTCGCTTCAGGTTTACTGTATCCCTTGGACCTTCTTATTGACGATGAAACACAGAAATTGCATCGGAATTAAATTCAAAACGCACAATGCCGACTTAAGTACAAGAGGACTGACACTCTTTCTATGATTTGAACCTCTACTGTGAGTCCAGTTTTAGATTCCGATGCTTCACTTCAGGTTTTCTGTATCACTTTTCCTTCTTATTGACGATGTAACACAGAAATTGCATCCGAATTTAATACAAAATGCTCAATGCCGACTTAAGTATAAGAGGACTGACACTAAATTTCTATGATTTGAACATCTCCTGTGAGCCCAGTTTTAGATTCGGATGCTTCACTACAGGTTTACTGTATCCCTTGGACTTTCTTATTGACGATGAGACACAGAAATTGCTTCCGAATTTAATACAAAGTGCACAATGCCTTCTTAGGTACAAGAGGACTGACACTCTAACTCTCTATGATTTGAACCCCTCCTGTGAGTCCAGTTATAGATTCCGATGCTTCTCGTCAGGTTTACTGTACCCCTTGGACCATCTTATTGACGATGAAGCACAGAAATTGCTTCCGAATTTAATACAAAAGGCACAATGCCGACTTAAATACAAGAGGACTGACACTCTAACTTTCTATGATTTGAACCTCTCCTGTGAGTCCAGCTTTCGATTCCGATGCTTCACTTCAGGTTTACTGTATCCCTTGGACCTTCTTATTGACGATGAAACACAGAAATTGCATCCGAATGTAATACACAAGGCACAATGCCGACTTAAGTACAAGAGGACTGACACTCTAACTTTCTATGATTTGAACCACTCCTGTGAGTCCAGTTTTAGATTCCGATGCTTCACATCACGTTTACTGTATCCCTTGGACATTCTTTTTGACGATGAAACACAGAAGTTGCATCCGAATTTAATACAAAAGGCACAATGCCGACTTAAGTACAAGAGGACTGACACTCTAACTTTCTATGATTTGAACCTCTCCTGTGAGTCCAGTCTTAGATTCCGATGCTTCACTTCAGGTTTACTGTAACCCTGGGACCTTCTTATTGACGATGAAACACAGAAATTGCATCCGAATTTAATACAAAAGGCACAATGCCGACATAAGTACAAGAGGACTGACACTCTAACTTTCTATGATTTGAACCTCTCCTGTGAGTCCAGTTTTAGATTCCGATGCTTCACTTCAAATTTACTGTATCCCTTGGACCTTCTTATTGACGACGAAACACAGAAATTGCATCCGAATTTAATATAAAAGGCACAATGCCGACTTAAGTACAATAGGAATGACACTCTTTCTATGATTTGAACCTCTACCGTGAGTCCAGTTGTAGATTCCGATGCTTCACTTCAGGTTTACTGTATCCCTTTTACCTTCTTATTGACGATACAATTCAGAAATTGCATCGGAATTTAATACAAAGAGCTCAATGCAGGCTTAAGTACAAGAGGACTGACACTCTAACTCTCCATGACTTGAATCCCTCCTGTGGGTCCAGTTTTAGATTCCGATGCATTACTTCAGGTTTACTGTATCCCTTGCACCTTCTTATTGACGATGAAATACAGAAATTGCATCCGAATTTAATACAAACGGCACAATGCCGACTTAAGTATAAAGGGACTGACACTTTAACTTACTATGATTTGAAACGATCCTGTGAGTCCAGTTTTAGATTCTGATGCTTCACTTCAGGTTTACTGTATCCCTTGGACCCTCTTATTGACGATGAAACACAGAAAATGCATCCGAGTTTAATACAAAAGGCACAATGCCGACTTAATTACAAGAGGACTGACACTCTAACTTTCTATGATTTGAACCTCTCCTGTGAGTCCAGTTTTAGATTCCGATGCTTCACTTCAGTTTTGCTGTATCCCTTGGACCTTCTTATTGACGATGAAACACAGAAATTGCATCAGAATTTAATACAAAAGGCACAATGCCGACTTAAGTACAAGAGGACTGACACTCTAACTTTCTATGATTTGAACCTCTCCTGTGAGTCCAGTTTTAGATTCCGATGCTTCACTTCATGTTTACTGCGTCCCTTGGCCCTCCTTATTGACGATGAAACACAGAAATTGCATCCGAATTTAATACAAAATGCTCAATGCCGACTTAAGTACAAGAGGACAGACACTCTAACTTTCTATGATTTGAACCTCTCCTGTGAGTCCAGTTTTAGATTCGGATGCTTCACTACAGGTTTACTGTATCCCTTGGACCTTCTTATTGACGATGAGACACAGAAATTGCTTCCGAATTTAATACAAAGGGCACAAAGCCGTCTTAGGTACAAGAGGACTGACACACTAACTCTCTATGATTTGAACCCCTCCTGTGAGTCCAGTTATAGATTCCGATGCGTCACTTCAGGTTTACTGTATCTCTTGGACCTTCTTATTGACGATGAAACACAGAAATTTCATACGAATTTAATACAAAATGCTGAATGCCGACTTAAGTACAAGAGGACTGACACTCTAATGTTCTATGATTTGAACCTCTCCTGTGAGTTCAGTTTTAGATTCGGATGCTTAACTTCAGGTTTACTGTATCCCTTGCATCTTCTTATTGACGATGAAATACAGAAATTGCATCCGAATTTAATACAAAAGGCACAATGCCGACTTAAGTACAAGAGGACTGACACTCTAACTTTCTATGATTTGAACCTCTCCTGTGAGTCCAGCTTTGGATTCCGATGCTTCACTTCAGGTTTACTGTATCCCTTGGACCTTCTTATTGACGATGAAACACAGAAATTGCATCCGAATGTAATACACAAGGCACAATGCCGACTTAAGTACAAGAGGACTGACACTCTAACTTTCTATGATTTGAACCACTCCTGTGAGTTCAGTTTTAGATTCCGATGCTTCACATCACGTTTACTGTATCCTCTGGACATTCTTATTGACGATGAAACACAGAAGTTGCATCCGAATTTAATACAAAAGGCACAATGCCGACTTAAGTACAAGAGGACTGACACTCTAACTTTCTATGATTTGAACCTCTCCTGTGAGTCCAGTCTTAGATGCCGATGCTTCACTTCAGGTTTACTGTATCCCTTGGACCTTCTTATTGACGATGAAACACAGAAATTGCATCGGAATTTAATACAAAAGGCACAATACCGACTTAAGTACAAGAGGACTGACACTCTGACTTTCAACGAGCTCAACCTCTCCAGTGAGTCCAGTTTTAGATTCCGATGCTTCACTTCAGGTTTACTGTATCCTTTGGACCTTCTTATTGACGATGAAACACAGAAATTGCATCCAAATTTAATACAAAAGGCACAATGCCGACATAAGTACAAGAGGACTGACACTCTAATTTTCTACGATTTGAACCTCTTTTATGAGTCCAGTTTTAGATTCCGATGCTTCGCTTCAGGTTTACTGTATCCCTTGGACCTTCTTATTGACGATGAAACACAGAAATTGCATCGGAATTAAATTGAAAACACACAATGCCGACTTAAGTACAAGAGGACTGACACTCTTACTTTCTATGATCTGAACCTCTCCTGTGAGTCCAGTTTTAGATTCCGATGCTTCACTTCAGGTTTACTGTATCCCTTGGACCTTCTTATTAACGATGAAACACAGAAATTCCTTTGGAATTAAATACTAAAGGCACAATGCCGACTTCAGTACAAGAGGACTGACACTCTAACTTTCTATGATTTGAACCTCTCCTGTGAGTCCTGTTTTAGATTCCGATGCTTCACTTCAGGTTTACTGTATCCCTTGGACCTTCTTATTGACGATGAAAATCAGAAATTGCATCCGAATTGATTACAAAACGCACAATGCCGACTTAAGTACAAGAGGACTGACACTCTTTCTATGATTTGAACCTCTACTGTGAGTCCAGTTTTAGATTCCGATGCTTCACTTCAGGTTTTCTGTATCCCTTTTACCTTCTTATTGACGATGCAAAACAGAAATTGCATCCGAATTTAATACAAAATGCTCAATGCTGACTTAAGTACAAGAGGACTGACACACTAACTTTCTATGATTTGAACCTCTCCTGTGAGTCCAGTTTTAGATTCGGATGCTTCACTACAAGTTAACTGTATACCTTGGACCTTCTTATTGACGATGAGACACAGAAATTGCTTCCGAATTTAATACAAAGGGCACAATGCCGTCTTAGGTACAAGAGGACTGACACTCTAACTCTCTATGATTTGAACCCCTCCTGTGAGTCCAGTTATAGATTCCGATGCGTCACTTCAGGTTAACTCTATCCCTTGGACCTTCTTATTGCCGATGAAACACTGAAATTGCATCCGAATTTAATACAAAATGCTGAATGCCGACTTAAGTACAAGAGGACTGACACTCTAATTTTCTATGATTTGAACCTCTCCTGTGAGTCCAGTTTTAGATTCGGATGCTTCACTTCAGGTTTACTGTATCCCTTGGACCTTCTTATTGACGATGAAACACAGAAATTGCATCCGAATTTAATACCAAAGGCACAATGCCGACTTATGTACAAGAGGACTGACACTCTAACTTTCTTTGATTTGAACCTCCCCTGTAGGTCCAGTTTTAGATTCCGATGCTTCTCGTCAGGTTTACTGTACCCCTTGGACCATCTTATTGACGATGAAACACAGAAATTGCTTCCGAATTTAATACAAAAGGCACAATGCCGACTTCAATACAAGAGGACTGACACTCTACCTTTCTATGATTTGAACCTCTCCTGTGAGTCCAGCTTTGGATTCCGATGCTTCACTTCAGGTTTACTGTATCCCTTGGACCTTCTTATTGACGATGAAACACAGAAATTGCATCCGAATGTAATACACAAGGCACAATGCCGACTTAAGTACAAGAGGACTGACACTCTAACTTTCTATGATTTGAACCACTCCTGTGAGTCCAGTTTTAGATTCCGATGCTTCACATCATGTTTACTGTATCCCTTGGACATTCTTATTGACGATGAAACACAGAAGTTGCATCCGAATTTAATACAAAATGCACAATGCCGACTTAAGTACAAGAGGACTGACACTCTAACTTTCTATGATTTGAACCTCTCCTGTGAGTCCAGTTTTAGATTCCGATGCTTAACTTCAGGATTACAGTATCCCTTGGACCTTCTTATTGACGATGAAACACAGAAATTGCATCCGATTTTAATACAAAAGGCACAATACCGACTTAAGTACAAGAGGACTGACACTCTAACTTTCTGTGATTTGAACCTCTCCTGTGAGTCCAGTCTTAGATTCCGATGCTTCACTTCAGGATTCCTGTATCCCTTGGACCTTCTTATTGACGATGTAACACAAAAATTGCATCCGAATGTAATAGAAAATGCACAATACCGACTTAAGTACAAGAGGACTGACACTCTAACTTTCTATGAACTCAACCTCGTCTGTGAGTTCAGTTTTAGATTCCGATGCTTCACTTCAGGTTTACTGTATTTCTTGGACCTTCTTATTAACGATGAAACACAGAAATTCCATCGGAATTAAATACTAAAGGCACAATGCCGACTTAAGTACAAGATGACTGACACTCTAACTTTCTATGATTTGAACCACAACTGTGAGTCCAGTTTTAGATTCCGATGCTTCAAATCACGTTTACTGTATCCCTTGGACATTCTTATTGACGATGAAGCACAGAAGTTGTATCCGAATTTAATACAAAAGGCACAATGCCGACTTAAGGACAAGAGGACTGACACTCTAACTTTCTATGATTTGAACTTCTCCTGTGAGTCCAGTTTTAGATTCCGATGCTTCACTTCAGGATTACTGTATCCGTTGGACCTTCTTATTGACGATGAAACACAGGAATTGCATCCGAATTTAATATTAAAGGCACAATGCCGACTTAAGTACAATAGGACTGACACCCCTTCTATGATTTGAACCTCTACTGTGAGTCCAGTTTTAGATTCCGATGCTTCACTTTAGGTTTACTGTATCCCGTTTAACCTTCTTATTGACGATACAACACAGAAATTGCATCGGAATTTAATACGAAGAGCTCAATGCAGACTTAAGTACAAGAGGACCGACACCCTAACTTTCTATGACTTGAACCCCTCCTGTGGGTCCAGTTATAGATTCCGATGCGTCACTTCTGGTTTACTGTATCCCTTGGACCTTCTTATTGAGGATGAAACACAGAAATTGCATCCGAATTTAATACAAAATGCTGAATGCCGACTTAAGTACAAGAGGACTGACTCTCTAATTTTCTATGATTTGAACCTCTCCTGTGAGTCGAGTTTTAGATTCGGATGCTTCACTTCAGGTTTACTGTATCCCTTGGACCTTCTTATTGACGATGAAACACAGAAATTGCATCCGAATTTAATACAAGAGGCACAATGCCGACTTATGTACAAGAGGACTGACACTCTAACTTTCTTTGATTTGAACCTCCCCTGTAGGTCCAGTTTTAGATTCCAATGCTTCGCGTCAGGTTTACTGTACCCCATGGACCATCTTATTGACGATGAAACACAGAAATTGCTTCCGAATTTAATACAAAAGGCACAATGCCGACTTACATACAAGAGGACTGACACTCTAACTTCCTATGATTTGAACCACTCCTGTGAGATCAGTTTTAGATTCCGATGCTTCACATCACGTTTACTGTATCCCTTGGACATTCTTATTTACGATGAAACACAGAAGTTGCATCCGAATTTAATACAAAAGGCACAGTGCCGACTTAAGTACAAGAGGACTGACACTCTAACATTCTATGATTTGAACCTCTCCTGTGAGTCCAGTCTTAGATTCCGATGCTTCACTTCAGATTTACTGTATCCCTTGGACCTTCTTATTGACGATGAAACACAGAAATTGCATCCGAAATTAATACAAAAGGCACAATACCGACTTAAGTACAAGAGGACTGACACTCTAACTTTCAATGAGCTCAACCTCTCCAGTGAGTCCAGTTTTAGATTCCGATGCTTCACTTCAGGCTTACTGTATCCCTTGGACCTTCTTATTGACGATGAAACACAGAAATTGGATCGGAATTAAATTCAAAACGCACAATGCCAACTTAAGTACAAGAGGACTGACACTCTTACTCTCTATGATCTGAACCTCTCTTGTGAGTCCAGTTTTAGATTCCGATGCTTCACTTCAGGATTAGTGTATCCCTTGGACCTTCTTATTAACAATGAAACACAGAAATTCCTTTGGAATTAAATACTAAAGGCACAATGCCGACTTCAGTACAAGAGGACTGACACTCTAACTTTCTGTGATTTAACCTCTCCTGTGAGTCCTGTTTTAGATTCCGATGCTTCACTTCAGGTTTACTGTATCCCTTGGAGCTTCTTATTGACGAAGAAATTCAGAAATTGCATCCGAATTTATTACAAAAGGCACAATGCCGACTTTAGTACAAGAGGACTGACACTCTTTCTATGTTTTGAACCTCTACTGTGAGTCCAGTTTTAGATTCCGATGCTTCACTTCAGGTTTTCTGTATCCCTTTTACCTTCTTATTGACGATGCAACACAGAAATTGCATCCGAATTTAATACAAAATGGTCAATGCCGACTTAAGTACAAGAGGACTGACACTCTAACTTTCTATGATTTGAACCTCTTGTGTGAGTCCAGTTTTAGATTCGGATGCTTTACTACAGGTTTACTGTATCCCTTGGACATTCATATTGACGATGAGACACAGAAATTGCTTCCGAATTTAATACAAAGTGCACAATGACGTCTTAGGTACAAGAGCACTGACACTCTAACTCTCTATGATTTGAACCCCTCCTGTGAGTCCAGTTATAGATTCCGATGCGTCACTTCAGGTTAAGTCTATCGCTTGGACCTTCTTATTGACGATGAAACACAGAAATTGCATCCGAATTTAATACAAAATACTGAATGCCGTCTTAAGTACAAGAGGACTGACATTCTAATTTTCTATGATTTGAACTTCTCCTGTGAGTCCAGTTTTAGATTTGGATGCTTCACTTCAGGTTTACTGTATCCCTTGGAACTTCTTATTGACGATGAAACACAGAAATTGCTTCCGGATTTAATACAAAAGGCACAATGCCGACTTATGTACAAGAGGACTGACACTCTAACTTTCTTTGATTTGAACCTCCCCTGTAGGTCCAGTTTTAGATTCCGATGCTTCTCGCAAGGCTTACTGTACCCCTTGGACCATCTTATTGACGATGAAACACAGAAATTGCTTCCGAATTTAATACAAAAGGCACAATGCCGACTTAAATACAAGAGGACTGACACTCTAACTTTCTATGATTTGAACCTCTCCTGTGAGTCCAGCTTTGGATTCCGATGCTTCACTTCAGGTTTACTGTATCCCTTGGACCTTCTTATTGACGATGAAACACAAAAATTGCAACCGAATTTAATACAAAAGGCACAATACCGACTTAAGTACAAGAGGACTGACACTCTAACTTTCAATGAGCTCAACCTCTCCAGTGAGTCCAGTTTTAGATTCCGATGCTTCACTTCAGGTTTACTGTATACCTTGGACCTTCTTATTGACGATGAAACACAGAAATTGCATCCGAGTTTAATACAAAAGGCACAATGCCGACATAAGTACAAGTTGACTGACACTCTAATTTTCTATGATTTGAACCTCTCCTATGAGTCCAGTTTTAGATTCCGATGCTTCACTTCAAGTTTACTGTATCCCTTGGACCTTCTTATTGACGATGAAACACAGAAATAGCATCCGAATTTAATACCAAAGGCACAATGCCGACTTAAGTACAAGAGGACTGACACTCTAACTTTCTATGATTTGAACGTCTCCTGTGAGTCCTGTTTTAGATTCCGATGCTTCACTTCAGGTTTACTGTATCCCATGGACCTTCGTATTGACGATGAAACACAGAAATTGCATCCGAATTTAATATAAAAGGCACAATGCCGACTTAAGTACAATAGGACGGACACTCTTTCTATGATTTGAACCTCTACTGTGAGTCCAGTTTTAGATTCCGATGCTTCACTTCACGTTTACTGTATATCTTTTACCTTCTTATTGACGATACAACACAGAAATTGCATCGGAATTTAATACAAAGAGCTCAATGCAGACTTAAGTACAAGAGGACTGACACTCTAACTTTCTATGACTTGAACCCCTCCTGTGGGTCCAGTTTTAGATTCCGATGCTTCACTTCAGGTTTACTGTATCCCTTGCACCTTCTAATTGACGATGAAACACAGAAATTGAATCCGAATTTAATACAAAAGGCACAATGCCGACTTAAGTACAAGAGGACTGAAACTCTAACTTTCTATGATTTGAACCTCTCCTGTGAGTCCAGTTTAAATTCCGATGCTTCACTTCAGTTTTGCTATATCCCTTGGACCTTCTTATTGACGATGATTAACAGAAATTGCATCCGAATTTAATACAAAAGGCACAATGCCGACCTATGTACAAGAGGACTGACACTCAAACTTTCTATGATTTGAACCACTCCTGTGGGTCCAGTTTTAGATTCCGATGCTTCACGTCACGTTTACTGTATCCCTTGGACATTCTTATTGACGATGAAACACAGAAGTTGCATCCGAATTTAATACAAAAGGCACAATTCCGACTTAAGTACAAGAGGACTGACACTCTAACTTTCTATGATTTGAACCTCTCCTGTGAGTCCAGGCTTAGATTCCGATGCTTCACTTCAGGTTTACTGTATCCCTTGGACCTTCTTATTGACGATGAAACACAGAAATTGCATCCGAATTTAATACAAAAGGCACAATGCCGACATAAGTACAAGAGGACTGACACTCTAATTTTCTATGATTTGAACCTCTTTTATGAGTCCAGTTTTAGATTCCGATGCTTCGCTTAAGGTTCACTGTATCCCTTGGACCTTCTTATTGACGATGAAACACAGAAATTGCATCGGAATTAAATTCAAAACGCACAATGCCGACTTAAGTACAAGAGGACTGACACTCTTACTTTCTATGATCTGAACCTCTCCTGTGAGTCCAGTTTTAGATTCCGATGCTTCACTTCAGGTTTACTGTATCCCTTGGACCTTCTTATTAACGATGAAACACAGATATTCCTTTGGAATTAAATACTAAGGGCACAATGCCGACTTCAGTACAAGAGGACTGACACTCTAATTTTCTATGATTTGAACCTCTCCTGTGAGTCCTGTTTTAGATTCCGATGCTTCACTTCAGGTTTACTGTATCCCTTGGACCTTCTTATTGACGATGAAAATCAGAAATTGCATTGGAATTTATTACAAAAGGCACAATGCCGACTTAAGTACAAGAGGACTGACACACTCTCTATGATTTGAACCTCTACTGTGAGTCCAGTTTTAGATTCCGATGCTTCACTTCAGGTTTTCTGTATCTCTTTTACCTTCTTGTTGACGTTGCAAGACAGAAATTGCATCCGAATTTAATACAAAATGCTCAATGCCGACTTATGAACAAGAGGACTGACACTCTAACTTTCTATGATTTGAACTTCTCCTGTGAGTCCAGTTTTTGATTCGGATGCTTCACTACAGGTTTACTGTATCCCTTGGACCTTCTTATTGACGATGAGACACAGAAATTGCTTCCGAAGTTAATACGAAGGGCACAATGCCGTCTTAGGTACAAGAGGACTGACACTCTAACTCTCCATGATTTGAACCCCTCCTGTGAGTCCAGTTATAGATTCCGATGCGTCACTTCAGGTTAACTCTATCCCTTGGACCTTCTTATTGACGATGAAACACAGAAATTGCATCCGAATTTAAGACAAATGCAGAATGCCGACTTAAGAACAAGAGGACTGACACTCTAATTTTGTATGATTTGAACCTGTGAGTCCAGTTTTATATTCGGATGCTTCACTTCAGGTTTACTGTATCCCTTGGACCCTCTTATTGACGATGAAACACAGGAATTGCATCCGAATTCAATACAAAAGGCACATTGCCGACTTATGTACAAGAGGACTGACACTCTAACTTTCTTTGATTTGAACCTCCCCTGTAGGTCCAGTTTTAGATTCCGATGCTTCTCGTCAGGTTTACTGTACCCTTGGACCATCTAATTGACGATGAAACACAGAAATTGCTTCCGAAATTAATACAAAAGGCACAATGCCGTTTTAAATACAAGAGGACTGACACTCTAACTTTCTATGATTTGAACCTCTCCTGTGAGTCCTGTTTTAGATTCCGATGCTTCACTTCAGGTTTACTGTATACCTTGGACCTTCTTATTGACGATGAAACACAGAAATTTCATCCGAGTTTAATACAAAAGGCACAATGCCGACATAAGTACAAGAGGACTGACACTTTAATTTCCTATGATTTGAACCTCTCCTATGAGTCCAGTTTTAGATTCCGATGCTTCACTTCAGGTTTACTGTATACCTTAGACCTTCTTATTAACGATGAAACACAGAAATTCCATCGGAATTACATACTATAGGCACAATGCCGACTTCAGTACAAGAGGACTGACTCTCTAACTTTCTATGATTTGAACCTGTCCTGTGAGTCCTGTTTTAGATTCCGATGCTTCACTTCAGGTTTACTGTATCCCTTGTACCTTCTTATTGACGATGAAACACAGAAATTGCATCCGAATTTAATATAAAAGGCACAATGCCGACTTAAGTACAATAGGACTGACACTCTTTCTATGATTTGAACCTCTACTGTGAGTCCAGTTTTAGATTCCGATGCTTCACTTCAGGTTTTCTGTATCCCTTTTACCTTCTTATGGACGATGCAACACAGAAATTGCATTCGAATTTAATACAAAATGCACAATACCGACTTAAGTACAAGAGGACTGACACTCTAACTTTCAATGAGCTCAACCTCTCCAGTGAGTCCAGTTTTAGATTCCGATGCTTCACTTCAGGTTTACTGTATACCTTGGACCTTCTTATTGACGATGAAACACAGAAATTTCATCCGAGTTTAATACAAAAGGCACAATGCCGACATAAGTACAAGAGGACTGACACTTTAATTTTCTATGATTTGAACCTCTCCTATGAGTCCAGTTTTAGATTCCGATGCTTCACTTCAGGTTTACTGTATCCCTTGGACCTTCTTATTGACGATGAAACACAGAAATTGCATCCGAATTTAAGACGAAATGCTGAATGCCGACTTAAGTACAAAAGGACTGACACTCTAATTTTCTATGATTTGAACCTGTGAGTCCAGTTTTAGATTCGGATGCTTCACTTCAGGTTTACTGTATCCCTTGGACCCTCTTATTGACGATGAAACACAGAAATTGCATCCGAATTTAATACAAAAGGCACAATGCCGACTTATGTACAAGAGGACTGACACTCTAACTTTCTTTGATTTGAACCTCCCCTGTAGGTCCAGTTTTAGATTCCGATGCTTCTCGTCAAGTTTACTGTACCCTTTGGACCATCTAATTGACGATGAAACACAGAAATTGCTTCCGAATTTAATACAAAAGGCACAATGCCGACTTAAATACAAGAGGACTGACACTCTAACTTTCTATGATTTGAACCTCTCCTGTGAGTCCAGCTTTGGATTCCGATGCTTCACTTCAGGTTTACTGTATCCCTTGGACCTTCTTATTGACGATGAAACACAGAAATTGCATCCGAATGTAATACACAAGGCACAATGCCGACTTAAGTACAAGAGGACTGACACTCTAACTTTCTATGATTTGAACCACTCCTGTGAGTTCAGCTTTAGATTCCGATGCTTCACATCACGTTTACTGTATCCCTTGGACATTCTTATTGACGATGAAACACAGAAGTTGCATCCGAATTTAATACAAAAGGCACAGTGCCGACTTAAGTACAAGAGGACTGACACTCTAACATTCTATGATTTGAACCTCTCCTGTGAGTCCAGTCTTAGATTCCGATGCTTCACTTCAGATTTACTGTATCCCTTGGACCTTCTTATTGACGATGAAACACAGAAATTGCATCCGAAATTAATACAAAAGGCACTATACCGACTTAAGTACAAGAGGACTGACACTCTAACTTTCAATGAGCTCAACCTCTCCAGTGAGTCCAGTTTTAGATTCCGGTGCTTCACTTCAGGCTTACTGTATCCCTTGGACCTTCTTAGTGACGATGAAACACAGAAATTGCATCCGAATGTAATACAAAAGGCACAATGCCGTCTTAGGTACAAGAGGACTGACACACTAGCTCTCTATGATTTGAACCCCTCCTGTGAGTCCAGTTATAGATTCCGATGCGTCACTTCAGGTTTACTGTATCCCTTGGACCTTCTTATTGACGATGAAACACAGAAATTGCATCCGAATTTAATACAAAACGCTGAATGCCGACTTAAGTACAAGAGGACTGACACTCTAATTTTCTATGATTAGAAACTCTCCTTTGAGTCCAGTTTTAGATTCGGATGCTTAACTTCAGGTTTACTGCATCCCTTGGACCTTCTTATTGACGATGAAACACAGAAATTGCATCCGAATTTAATACAAAAAGCACATGGCCGACCTATGTACAAGAGGACTGACACTCAAACTTTCTATGATTTGAACCACTCCTGTGGGTCCAGTTTTAGATTCCGATGCTTCACATCACGTTTACTGTAGCTCTTGGACATTCTTATTGACGATGAAACACAGAAGTTGCATCCGAATTTAATACAAAAGGCACAATGCCGACTTAAGTACATGAGGACTGACACTCTAACTTTCTATGATTTGAACCTCTCCTGTGAGTCCAGTCTTAGATTCCGATGCTTCACTTCAGGTTTACTGTATCCCTTGGACCTTCTTATTGACGATGAAACACAGAAATTGCATCCGAATTTAATACAAAAGGCACAATGCCGACATAAGTACAAGAGGACTGACACTCTAATTTTCTATGATTTGAACCTCTTTTATGAGTCCAGTTTTAGATTCCGATGCTTCGCTTAAGGTTCACTGTATCCCTGGGACCTTCTTATTGACGATGAAACACTGAAATTGCATCGGAATTAAATTCAAAACGCACAATGCCGACTTAAGTACAAGAGGACTGACACATCTAACTTTCTATGAACTAAACCTCGTCTGTGAGTTCAGTTTTAGATTCCGATGCTTCACTTCAGGTTTACTGTATCCCTTGGACCTTCTTATTAACGATTTAACACAGAAATTCCATCGGAATTAAATACTAAAGGCACAATGCCGACTTCAGTACAAGAGGACTGACACTCTAACTTTCTATGATTTGAACCTCTCCTGTGAGTCCTGTTTTAGATTCCGATGCTTCACTTCAGGTTTACTGTATCCCATGGACCTTCTTATTGACGATGAAACACAGAAATTGCATCCGAATTTAATATAAAAGGCACAATGCCGACTTAAGTACAATAGGACTGACACACTTTCTATGATTTGAACCTCTACTGTGAGTCCAGTTTTGGATTCCGATGCTTCACTTCAGGTTTACTGTATCCCTTGGACCTTCTTATTGACGATGAAACACAGAAATTGAATCCGAATTTAATACAAAAGGCACAATGCCGACTTAAGTACAAGAGGACTGACACTCTAACTTTCTATGATTTGAATCTCTCCTGTGAGTCCAGTTTAAATTCCGATGCTTCACTTCAGTTTTGCTGTATCCCTTGGACCTTCTTATTGACGATGAAACACAGAAATTGCATCAGAATTTAATACAAAAGGCACAATGCCGACTTAAGTACAAGAGGACTGACACTCTAACTTTCTATGACTTGAACCCCTCCTGTGGGTCCAGTTTTAGATTCCGATGCTTCACTTCAGGTTTACTGTATCCCTTGCACCTTCTTATTGACGATGAAATACAGAAATTGCATTAGAATTTAATACAAAAGGCACAATGCCGACTTAAGTATAAAGGGACTGACACATTAACTTACTATGATTTGAAACCATCCTGTGAGTCCAGTTTTAGATTCTGATGCTTCACTTCAGGTTTACTGTATCCCTTGGACCTTCTTATTGACGGTGAAACACAGAAATTGAATCCGAATTTAATACAAAAGGCACAATGCCGACTTAAGTACAAGAGGACTGACACTCTAACTTTCTATGATTTGAACCTCTCCTGTGAGTCCAGTTTAAATTCCGATGCTTCACTTCAGTTTTGCTGTATCCCTTGGACCTTCTTATTGACGATGAAACACAGAAATTGCATCAGAATTTAATACAAAAGGCACAATGCCGACATAAGTACAAGAGGACTGACACTCTAACTTTCTATGATTTGAACCTCTCCTGTGAGTCCAGTTTAAGATTCCGATGCTTCACTGCATGTTTACTGTGTCCCTTGGCCCTCCTTATTGACGATGAAACACAGAAATTGCATCCGAATTTAATACAAAATGCTCAATGCGACTTAAGTACAAGAGGACTGACACTCTAACTTTCTATGATTTGAACCTCTCCTGTGAGTCCAGTTTTAGATTCAGATGCTTCACTACAGGTTTACTGTATCTCTTGGACCTTCTTATTGACGATGAGACACAGAAATTGCTTCCGAACTTAATACAAAGGGCACAATGCCGTCTTAGGTACAAGAGAACTGACACACTAGCTCTCTATGATTTGAACCCCTCCTGTGAGTCCAGTTATAGATTCCGATGCGTCACTTCAGGTTTACTGTATCCCTTGGACCTTCTTATGACGATGAAACACAGAAATTGCATCCGAATTTAATACTAAACGCTGAATGCCGACTTAAGTACAAGAGGACTGACACTCTAATTTTCTATGATTAGAAACTCTCCTTTGAGTCCAGTTTTAGATTCGGATGCTTCACTTCAGGTTTACTGCATCGCTTGGACCTTCTTATTGACGATGAAACACAGAAATTGCATCCGAATTTAATACAAAAGGCACATGGCCGACCTATGTACAAGAGGACTGACACTCAAACTTTCTATGATTTGAACCACTCCTGTGGGTCCAGTTTTAGATTCCGATGCTTCACATCACGTTTACTGTAGCTCTTGGACATTCTTATTGACGATGAAACACAGAAGTTGCATCCGAATTCAATACAAAAGGCACAATGCCGACTTAAGTACAAGAGGACTGACACTCTAACTTTCTATGATTTGAACCTCTCCTGTGAGTCCAGTCTTAGATTCCGATGCTTCACTTCAGGTTTACTGTATCCCTTGGACCTTCTTATTGACGATGAAACACAGAAATTGCATCCGAATTTAATACAAAATGCACAATACTGACTTAGGTACAAGAGGACTGACACTCTAACTTTCTATGAACTAAACCTCGTCTATGAGTTCAGTTTTAGATTCCGATGCTTCACTTCAGGTTTACCGTATCCCTTGGACCTTCTTATTAACGATGTAACACAGAAATTCCATCGGAATTAAATACTAAAGGCACAATGCCGACTTCAGTACAAGAGGACTGACACTCTAACTTTCTATGATTTGAACCTCTCCTGTGAGTCCTGTTTTAGATTCCGATGCTTCACTTCAGGTTTACTGTATCCCATGGACCTTCTTATTGACGATGAAACACAGAAATTGCATCCGAATTTAATATAAAAGGCACAATGCCGACTTAAGTACAATAGGACTGACACACTTTCTATGATTTGAACCTCTACTGTGAGTCCAGTTTTGGATTCCGATGCTTCACTTCAGGTTTACTGTATCCCTTGGACCTTCTTATTGACGATGAGACACAGAAATTGAATCCGAATTTAATACAAAAGGCACAATGTCGACTTAAGTACAAGAGGACTGACACTCTAACTTTCTATGATTTGAACCTCTCCTGTGAGTCCAGTTTAAATTCCGATGCTTCACTTCAGTTTTGCTGTATCCCTTGGACCTTCTTATTGACGATGAAACACAGAAATTGCATCAGAATTTAATACGAAAGGCACAATGCCGACTTAAGTACAAGAGGACTGACACTCTAACTTTCTATGACTTGAACCCCTCCTGTGGGTCCAGTTTTAGATTCCGATGCTTCACTTCAGGTTTACTGTATCCCTTGCACCTTCTTATTGACGATGAAATACAGAAATTGCATTAGAATTTAATACAAAAGGCACAATGCCGACTTAAGTATAAAGGGACTGACACATTAACTTACTATGATTTGAAACCATCCTGTGAGTCCAGTTTTAGATTCTGATGCTTCACTTCAGGTTTACTGTATCCCTTGGACCTTCTTATTGACGATGAAACACAGAAATTGAATCCGAATTTAATACAAAAGGCACAATGCCGACTTAAGTACAAGAGGACTGACACTCTAACTTTCTATGATTTGAACCTCTCCTGTGAGTCCAGTTTAAATTCCGATGCTTCACTTCAGTTTTGCTGTATCCCTTGGACCTTCTTATTGACGATGAAACACAGAAATTGCATCAGAATTTAATACAAAAGGCACAATGCCGACTTAAGTACAAGAGGACTGACACTCTAACTTTCTATGATTTGAACCTTTCCTGTGAGTCCAGTTTAAGATTCCGATGCTTCACTGCATGTTTACTGTGTCCCTTGGCCCTCCTTATTGACGATGAAACACAGAAATTGCATCCGAATTTAATACAAAATGCTCAATGCCGACTTAAGTACAAGAGGACTGACACTCTAACTTTCTATGATTTGAACCTCTCCTGTGAGTCCAGTTTTAGATTCAGATGCTTCACTACAGGTTTACTGTATCTCTTGGACCTTCTTATTGACGATGAGACACAGAAATTGCTTCCGAACTTAATACAAAGGGCACAATGCCGTCTTAGGTACAAGAGGACTGACACACTAGCTCTCTATGATTTGAACCCCTCCTGTGAGTCCAGTTATAGATTCCGATGCGTCACTTCAGGTTTACTGTATCCCTTGGACCTTCTTATTGACGATGAAACACAGAAATTGCATCCGAATTTAATACAAAACGCTGAATGCCGACTTAAGTACAAGAGGACTGACACTCTAATTTTCTATGATTAGAAACTCTCCTTTGAGTCCAGTTTTAGATTCGGATGCTTCACTTCAGGTTTACTGCATCCCTTGGACCTTCTTATTGACGATGAAACACAGAAATTGCATCCGAATTTAATACAAAAGGCACATGGCCGACCTATGTACAAGAGGACTGACACTCAAACTTTCTATGATTTGAACCACTCCTGTGGGTCCAGTTTTAGATTCCGATGCTTCACATCACGTTTACTGTAGCTCTTGGACATTCTTATTGACGATGAAACACAGAAGTTGCATCCGAATTTAATACAAAAGGCACAATGCCGACTTAAGTACAAGAGGACTGACACTCTAATTTTCTATGATTTGAACCTCTCCTGTGAGTCCAGTCTTAGATTCCGATGCTTCACTTCAGGTTTACTGTATCCCTTGGACCTTCTTATTGACGATGAAACACAGAAATTGCATCCGAATTTAATACAAAAGGCACAATGCCGACATAAGTACAAGAGGACTGACACTCTAATTTTCTATGATTTGAACCTCTTTTATGAGTCCAGTTTTAGATTCCGATGCTTCGCTTAAGGTTCACTGTATCCCTTGGACCTTCTTAATGACGATGAAACACAGAAATTGCATCGGAATTAAATTCAAAACGCACAATGCCGACTTAAGTACAAGAGGACTGACACTCTTACTTTCTATGATCTGAACCTCACCTGTGAGTCCAGTTTTAGATTCCGATGCTTCACTTCAGGTTTACTGTATTCCTTGGACCTTCTTATTAACGATGAAACACAGAAATTCCTTTGGAATTAAATACTAAAGGCACAATGCCGACTTCAGTACAAGAGGACTGACACTCTAACTTTCTATGATTTGAACCTCTCCTGTGAGTCCTGTTTTAGATTCCGATGCTTCACTTCAGGTTTACTGTATCTCTTGGACCTTCTTATTGACGATGAAAATCAGAAATTGCATTGGAATTTATTACAAAAGGCACAATGCCGACTTATGTACAAGAGGACTGACACTCTAATTTTCTTTGATTTGAACCTCCCCTGTAGGTCCAGTTTTAGATTCCGATGGTTCTCGTAAGGCTTACTGTACCCCTTGGACCATCTTATTGACGATGAAACACAGAAATTGCATCCGAATTTAATACCAAAGGCACAATGCCGACTTAAGTACAAGAGGACTGACACTCTAACTTTCTATGATTTGAACCTCTCCTGTGAGTCCAGTCTTAGATTCCGATGCTTCACTTCAGGTTTACTGTATCCCTTGGACCTTCTTATTGACGATGAAACACAGAAATTGCATCCGAATTTAATACAAAATGCACAATACTGACTTAGGTACAAGAGGACTGACACTCTAACTTTCTATGAACTAAACCTCGTCTGTGAGTTCAGTTTTAGATTCCGATGCTTCACTTCAGGTTTACTGTATCCCTTGGACCTTCTTATTAACGATGTAACACAGAAATTCCATCGGAATTAAATACTAAAGGCACAATGCCGACTTCAGTACAAGAGGACTGACACTCTAACTTTCTATGATTTGAACCTCTCCTGTGAGTCCTGTTTTAGATTCCGATGCTTCACTTCAGGTTTACTCTATCCCATGGACCTTCTTATTGACGATGAAACACAGAAATTGCATCCGATTTTAATATAAAAGGCACAATGCCGACTTAAGTACAATAGGACTGACACTCTTTCTATGATTTGAACCTCTACTGTGAGTCCAGTTTTAGATTCCGATGCTTCACTTCAGGTTTACTGTATATCTTTTACCTTCTTATTGACGATACAACACAGAAATTGCATCGGAATTTAATACAAAGAGCTCAATGCAGACTTAAGTACAAGAGGACTGACACTCTAACTTTCTATGACTTGAACCCCTCCTGTGGGTCCAGTTTTAGATTCCGATGCTTCACTTCAGGTTTACTGTATCCCTTGCACCTTCTTATTGACGATGAAATACAGAAATTGCATCCGAATTTAATACAAAAGGCACAATGCCGACTTAAGTATAAAGGGACTGACACAATAACTTACTATGATTTGAAACCATCCTGTGAGTCCAGTTTTAGATTCTGATGCTTCACTTCAGGTTTACTGTATCCCTTGGACCTTCTTATTGACGATGAAACACAGAAATTAAATCCGAATTTAATACAAAAGGCACAATGCCGACTTAAGTACAAGAGGACTGACGCTCTAACTTTCTATGATTTGAACCTCTCCTGTGAGTCCAGTTTAAGATTCCGATGCTTCACTGCATGTTTACTGTGTCCCTTGGCCCTCCTTATTGACGATGAAACACAGAAATTGCATCCGAATTTAATACAAAATGCTCAATGCCGACTTAAGTACAAGAGGACTGACACTCTAACTTTCTATGATTTGAACCTCTCCTGTGAGTCCAGTTTTAGATTCAGATGCTTCACTACAGGTTTACTGTATCTCTTGGACCTTCTTATTGACGATGAGACACAGAAATTGCTTCCGAATTTAATACAAAGGGCACAATGCCGTCTTAGGTACAAGAGGACTGACACACTAGCTCTCTATGATTTGAACCCCTCCTGTGAGTCCAGTTATAGATTCCGATGCGTCACTTCAGGTTTACTGTATCCCTTGGACCTTCTTATTGACAATGAAACACAGAAATTGCATCCAAATTTAATACAAAATGCTGAATGCCGACTTAAGTACAAGAGGACTGACATTCTAATTTTCTATGATTAGAAACTCTCCTTTGAGTCCAGTTTTAGATTCGGATGCTTCACTTCAGGTTTACTGTATCCCTTGGACCTTCTTATTGACGATGAAACACAGAAATTGCATCCGAATTTAATACAAAAGGCACAATGCCGACATAAGTACAAGAGGACTGACACTCTAATTTTCTATGATTTGAACCTCTTTTATGAGTCCAGTTTTAGATTCCGATGCTTCGCTTAAGGTTCACTGTATCCCTTGGACCTTCTTATTGACGATGAAACACAGAAATTGCATCGGAATTAAAATCAAAACGCACAATGCCGACTTAAGTACAAGAGGACTGACACTCTTACTTTCTATGATCTGAACCTCACCTGTGAGTCTAGTTTTAGATTCCGATGCTTCACTTCAGGTTTACTGTATCCTTTGGACCTTCTTATTAACGATGAAACACAGAAATTCCTTTGGAATTAAATACTAAAGGCACAATGCCGACTTCAGTACAAGAGGACTGACACTCTAACTTTCTATGATTTGAACCTCTCCTGTGAGTCCTGTTTTAGATTCCGATGCTTCACTTCAGGTTTACTGTATCCCTTGGACCTTCTTATTGACGATGAAAATCAGAAATTGCATTGGAATTTATTACAAAAGGCACAATGCCGACTTAAGTACAAGAGGACTGACACACTTTCTATGACTTGAACCTCTACTGTGAGTCCAGTTTTAGATTCCGATGCTTCACTTCAGGTTTTCTGTATCTCTTTTACCTTCTTATTGACGATGCAACACAGAAATTGCATTCCAATTTAATACAAAATGCTCAATGCCGACTTAAGTACAAGAGGACTGACACTCTAACTTTCTATGATTTGAACCTCTCCTGTGAGTCCAGTCTTAGATTCCGATGCTTCACTTCAGGTTTACTGTATCCCTTGGACCTTCTTATTGACGATGAAACACAGAAATTGCATCCGAATTTAATACAAAAGGCACAATGCCGACTTAAGTACAAGAGGACTGACACAATAATTTTCTATGATTTGAACCTGTGAGTCCAGTTTTAGATTCGGATGCTTCACTTCAGGTTTACTGTATCCCTTGGACCCTCTTATTGACGATGAAACACAGAAATTGCATCCGAATTTAATACAAAAGGCACATGGCCGACCTATGTACAAGAGGACTGACACTCAAACTTTCTATGATTTGAACCACTCCTGTGGGTCAAGTTTTAGATTCCGATGCTTCACATCACGTTTACTGTAGCTCTTGGACATTCTTATTGACAATGAAACACAGAAGTTGCATCCGAATTTAATACAAAAGGCACAATGCCGACTTAAGTACAAGAGGACTGACACTCTAATTTTCTATGATTTGAACCTCTCCTGTGAGTCCAGTCTTAGATTCCGATGCTTCACTTCAGGTTTACTGTATCCCTTGGACCTTCTTATTGACGATGAAACACAGAAATTGCATCCGAATTTAATACAAAAGGCACAATGCCGACATAAGTACAAGAGGACTGACACTCTAATTTTCTATGATTTGAACCTCTTTTATGAGTCCAGTTTTAGATTCGGATGCTTCACTTCAGGTTTACTGTATCCCGTGGAACTTCTTATTGACGATGAAACACAGAAATTGCATCCGAATTTAATACAAAAGGCACAATGCCGACTTATGTACAAGAGGACTGACACTCTAACTTTCTTTGATTTGAACCACCCCTGTAGGTCCAGTTTTAGATTCCGATGGTTCTCGTAAGGCTTACTGTACCCCTTGGACCATCTTATTGACGATGAAACACAGAAATTGCATCCGAATTTAATACCAAAGGCACAATGCCGACTTAAGTACAAGAGGACTGACACTCTAACTTTCTATGATTTGAACCTCTCCTGTGAGTCCAGTCTTAGATTCCGATGCTTCACTTCAGGTTTACTGTATCCCTTGGACCTTCTTATTGACGATGAAACACAGAAATTGCATCCCAATTTAATACAAAATGCACAATACTGACTTAGGTACAAGAGGACTGACACTCAAACTTTCTATGATTTGAACCTCTACTGTGAGTCCAGTTTTAGATTCCGATGCTTCACTTCAGGTTTTCTGTATCTCTTTTACCTTCTTATTGACGATGCAACACAGAAATTGCTTCTGAATTTAATACAAAGTGCACAATGCCGTCTTAGGTACAAGAGGACTGACACTCTAGCTCTCTATGATTTGAACCCCTCCTGTGAGTCCAGTTATAGATTCCGATGCGTCACTTCAGGTTAAGTCTATCCCTTGGACCTTCTTATTGACGATGAAACACAGAAATTGCATCCGAATTTAATACAAAATGCTGAATGCCGTCTTAAGTACAAGAGGACTGACACTCTAATTTTCTATGATTTGAACCTCTCCTGTGAGTCCAGTTTTAGATTCGGATGCTTCACTTCAGGTTTACTGTATCCCTTGGAACTTCTTATTGACGATGAAACACAGAAATTGCATCCGAATTTAATACAAAAGGCACAATGCCGACTTATGTACAAGAGGACTGACACTCTAACTTTCTTTGATTTGAACCTCCCCTGTAGGTCCAGTTTTAGATTCCGATGGTTCTCGTAAGGCTTACTGTACCCCTTGGACCATCTTATTGACGATGAAACACAGAAATTGCATCCGAATTTAATACCAAAGGCACAATGCCGACTTAAGTACAAGAGGACTGACACTCTAACTTTCTATGATTTGAACCTCTCCTGTGAGTCCAGTCTTAGATTCCGATGCTTCACTTCAGGTTTACTGTATCCCTTGGACCTTCTTATTGATGATGAAACACAGAAATTGCATCCGAATTTAATACAAAATGCACAATACTGACTTAGGTACAAGAGGACTGACACTCTAACTTTCTATGAACTAAACCTCGTCTGTGAGTTCAGTTTTAGATTCCGATGCTTCACTTCAGGTTTACTGTATCCCTTGGACCTTCTTATTAACGATGTAACACAGAAATTCCATCGGAATTAAATACTAAAGGCACAATGCCGACTTCAGTACAAGAGGACTGACACTCTAACTTTCTATGATTTGAACCTCTCCTGTGAGTCCTGTTTTAGATTCCGATGCTTCACTTAAGTTTACTCTATCCCATGGACCTTCTTATTGACGATGAAACACAGAAATTGCATCCGAATTTAATATAAAAGGCACAATGCCGACTTAAGTACAATAGGACTGACACTCTTTCTATGATTTGAACCTCTACTGTGAGTCCAGTTTTAGATTCCGATGCTTCACTTCAGGTTTACTGTAAATCTTTTACCTTCTTATTGACGATACAACACTGAAATTGCATCGGAATTTAATACAAAGAGCTCAATGCAGACTTAAGTACAAGAGGACTGACACTCTAACTTTCTATGACTTGAACCCCTCCTGTGGGTCCAGTTTTAGATTTCGATGCTTCACTTCAGGTTTACTGTATCCCTTGCAGCTTCTTATTGACGATGAAATACAGAAATTGCATCCGAATTTAATACAAAAGGCACAATGCCGACTTAAGTATAAAGGGACTGAGACATTAACTTACTATGATTTGAAACCATCCTGTGAGTCCAGTTTTAGATTCTGATGCTTCACTTCAGGTTTACTGTATCCCTTGGACCTTCTTATTGACGATGAAACACAGAAATTAAATCCGAATTTAATACTAAAGGCACAATGCCGACTTAAGTACAAGAGGACTGACACTCTAACTTTCTATGATTTGAACCTCTCCTGTGAGTCCAGTTTAAATTCCGATGCTTCACTTCAGTTTTGCTGTATCCCTTGGACCTTCTTATTGACGATGAAACACAGAAATTGCATCAGACTTTAATACAAAAGGCACAATGCCGACTTAAGTACAAGAGGACTGACGCTCTAACTTTCTATGATTTGAACCTCTCCTGTGAGTCCAGTTTAAGATTCCGATGCTTCACTGCATGTTTACTGTGTCCCTTGGCCCTCCTTGTTGACGATGAAACACAGAAATTGCATCCGAATTTAATACAAAATGCTCAATGCCGACTTAAGTACAAGAGGACTGACACTCTAACTTTCTATGATTTGAACCTCTCCTGTGAGTCCAGTTTTAGATTCAGA
This sequence comes from Schistocerca americana, assembly GCF_021461395.2. NCBI lineage: Eukaryota > Metazoa > Arthropoda > Insecta > Orthoptera > Acrididae > Schistocerca > Schistocerca americana. The sequence goes on along the minus strand of NW_025726291.1, from coordinate 627,360 downwards.
TGCTTCACTACAGGTTTACTGTATCTCTTGGACCTTCTTATTGACGATGAGACACAGAAATTGCTTCCGAATTTAATACAAAGGGCACAATGCCGTCTTAGGTACAAGAGGACTGACACACTAGCTCTCTATGATTTGAACCCCTCCTGTGAGTCCAGTTATAGATTCCGATGCGTCACTTCAGGTTTACTGTATCCCTTGGACCTTCTTATTGACAATGAAACACAGAAATTGCATCCGAATATAATACAAAATGCTGAATGCCGACTTAAGTACAAGAGGACTGACACTCTAATTTTCTATGATTAGAAACTCTCCTTTGAGTCCAGTTTTAGATTCGGATGCTTCACTTCAGGTTTACTGCATCCCTTGGACCTTCTTATTGACGATGAAACACAGAAATTGCATCCGAATTTAATACAAAAGGCACAATGCCGACCTATGTACAAGAGGACTGACACTCAAACTTTCTATGATTTGAACCACTCCTGTGGGTCCAGTTTTAGATTCCGATGCTTCACATCACGTTTACTGTATCCCTTGGACATTCTTATTGACGATGAAACACAGAAGTTGCATCCGAATTTAATACAAAAGGCACAATGCCGACTTAAGTACAAGAGGACTGACACTCTAACTTTCTATGATTTGAACCTCTCCAGTGAGTCCAGTCTTAGATTTCGATGCTTCACTTCAGGTTTACTGTATCCCTTGGACCTTCTTATTGACGATGAAACACAGAAATTGCATCCGAATTTAATACAAAAGGCACAATGCCGACATAAGTACAAGAGGACTGACACTCTAATTTTCTATGATTTGAACCTCTTTTATGAGTCCAGTTTTAGATTCCGATGCTTCGCTTAAGGTTCACTGTATCCCTTGGACCTTCTTATTGACGATGAAACACAGAAATTGCATCGGAATTAAATTCAAAACGCACAATGCCGACTTAAGTACAAGAGGACTGACACTCTTACTTTCTATGATCTGAACCTCTCCTGTGAGTCCAGTTTTAGATTCAGATGCTTCACTACAGGTTTACTGTATCTCTTGGACCTTCTTATTGACGATGAAACACAGAACTTGCATCCGAATGTAATACACAAGGCACAATGCCGACTTAAGTACAATAGGACTGACACTCTTTCTATGATTTGAACCTCTACTGTGAGTCCAGTTTTAGATTCCGATGCTTCACTTCAGGTTTACTGTATCCCTTTTACCTTCTTATTGACGATACAACACAGAAATTGAATCGGAATTTAATACAAAGAGTTCAATGCAGACTTATGTACAAGAGGACTGACACTCTAACTTTCTATGACTTGAACCCCTCCTGTGGGTCCAGTTTTAGATTCCGATGCTCACTTCAGTTTTACTGTATCCCTTGTACCTTCTTATTGACGATGAAATACAGAAATTACATCCGAATTTAATACAAGAGGCACAATGCCGACTTAAGGATAAAGGGACTGACACTTTAACTTTCTGATTTGAACCTCTCCTGTGAGTCCAGCTTTGGATTCCGATGCTTCACTTCAGGTTTACTGTATCACTTGGACCTTCTTATTGACGATGAAACACAGAAATTGCATCCGAATGTAATACACAAGGCACAATGCCGACTTAAGTACAAGAGGACTGACACTCTAACTTTCTATGATTTGAACCACTCCTGTGAGACCAGTTTTAGATTCCGATGCTTCACTACAGGTTTACTGTATCCCTTGGACCTTCTTATTGACGATGAAATACAGAAATTACATCCGAATTTAATACAAGAGGCACAATGCCGACTTAAGGATAAAGGGACTGACACTTTAACTTTCTGATTTGAACCTCTCCTGTGAGTCCAGCTTTGGATTCCGATGCTTCACTTCAGGTTTTCTGTATCTCTTTTACCTTCTTATTGACGATGCAACACAGAAATTGCATTCCAATTTAATACAAAATGCTCAATGCCGACTTAAGTACAAGAGGACTGACACTCTAACTTTCTATGATTTGAACCTCTCCTGTGAGTCCAGTTTTTGATTCGGATGCTTCACTACAGGTTTACTGTATCCCTTGGACCTTCTTATTGACGATGAGTCACAGAAATTGCTTCCGAAGTTAATACGAAGGGCACAATGCCGTCTTAGGTACAAGAGGACTGACACTCTAACTCTCCATGATTTGAACCCCTCCTGTGAGTCCAGTTATAGATTCCGATGCGTCACTTCAGGTTAACTCTATCCCTTGGACCTTCTTATTGACGATGAAACACAGAAATTGCATCCGAATTTAAGACAAAATGCTGAATGCCGACTTAAGTACAAGAGGACTGACACAATAATTTTCTATGATTTGAACCTGTGAGTCCAGTTTTAGATTCGGATGCTTCACTTCAGGTTTACTGTATCCCTTGGACCCTCTTATTGACGATGAAACACAGAAATTGCATCCGACTTTAATACAAAAGGCTCAATGCCGACTTATGTACAAGAGGACTGACACTCTAACTTTCTTTGATTTGAACCTCCCCTGTAGGTCCAGTTTTAGATTCCGATGCTTCTCGTCAGGTTTACTGTACCCTTTGGACCATCTAATTGACGATGAAACACAGAAATTGCTTCCGAATTTAATACAAAAGGCACAAGGCCGACTTAAATACAAGAGGACTGACACTCTAACTTTCTATGATTTGAACCTCTCCTGTGAGTCCAGCTTTGGATTCCGATGCTTCACTTCAGGTTTACTGTATCCCTTGGACCTTCTTATTGACGATGAAACACAGAAATTGCATCCGAATGTAATACACAAGGCACAATGCCAACTTAAGTACAAGAGGACTGACACTCTAACTTTCTATGATTTGAACCGCTCCTGTGAGTCCAGTTATAGATTCCGATGCTTCACATCACGTTTACTGTATCCCTTGGACATTCTTATTGACGATGAAACACAGAAGTTGCATCCGAATTTAATACAAAAGGCACAATACCGACTTAAGTACAAGAGGACTGACACTCTAACTTTCAATGAGCTCAACCTCTCCAGTGAGTCCAGTTTTAGATTCCGATGCTTCACTTCATTTTTACTGTATACCTTGGACCTTCTTATTGACGATGAAACACAGAAATTTCATCCGAGTTTAATACAAAAGGCACAATGCCGACATAAGTACAAGAGGACTGACACTTTAATTTCCAATGATTTGAACCTCTCCTATGAGTCCAGTTTTAGATTCCGATGCTTCACTTCAGGTTTACTGTATCCCTTGGACCTTCTTATTAACGATGAAACACAGAAATTCAATCGGAATTAAATACTATAGGCACAATGCCGACTTCAGTACAAGAGGACTGACTCTCTAACTTTCTATGATTTGAACCTCTCCTGTGGGTCCTGTTTTAGATTCCGATGCTTCACTTCAGGTTTACTGTATCCCTTGGACTATCTTATTGACGATGAAACACAGAAATTGCATCCGAATTTAATATAAAAGGCACAATGCCGACTTAAGTACAATAGGACTGACACTCTTTCTATGATTTGAACCTCTACTGTGAGTCCAGTTTTAGATTCCGATGCTTCACTTCAGGTTTTCTGTATCACTTTTACCTTCTTATGGACGATGCAACACAGAAATTGCATCCGAATTTAATACAAAATGATCAATGCCGACTTAAGTACAAGAGGACTGACACTCTAACTTTCTATGATTTGAACCTCTCCTCTGAGTCCAGTTTTAGATTCGGATGCTTCACTACAGGTTTACTGTATCCCTTGGACCTTCTTATTGACGATGAGACACAGAAATTGCTTCCGAATTTAATACAAAGGGTACAATGCCGTCTTAGGTACAAGAGGACTGACACTCTAACTCTCCATGATTTGAACCCCTCCTGTGAGTCCAGTTATAGTTTCCGATGCGTCACTTCAGGTTAACTCTATCCCTTGGATCTTCTTATTGACGATGAAACACAGAAATTGCATCCGAATTTAAGACAAAATGCTGAATGCCGACTTAAGTACAAGAGGACTGACACTCTAATTTTCTATGATTTGAACCTGTGAGTCCAGTTTTAGATTCGGATGCTTCACTTCAGGTTTACTGTATCCCTTGGACCCTCTTATTGACGATGAAACACAGAAATTGCATCCGACTTTAATACAAAAGGCACAATGCCGACTTATGTACAAGAGGACTGATACTCTAACTTTCTTTGATTTGAACCTCCCCTGTAGGTCCAGTTTTAGATTCCGATGCTTCTCGTCAGGTTTACTGTACCCTTTGGACCATCTAATTGACGATGAAACACAGAAATTGCTTCCGAATTTAATACAAAAGGCACAAGGCCGACTTAAATACAAGAGGACTGACACTCTAACTTTCTATGATTTGAACCTCTCCTGTGAGTCCAGCTTTGGATTCCGATGCTTCACTTCAGGTTTACTGTATCCCTTGGACCTTCTTATTGACGATGAAACACAGAAATTGCATCCGAATGTAATACACAAGGCACAATGCCGACTTAAGTACAAGAGGACTGACACTCTAACTTTCTATGATTTGAACCACTCCTGTGAGTCCAGTTATAGATTCCGATGCTTCACATCACGTTTACTGTATCCCTTGGACATTCTTATTGACGATGAAACACAGAAGTTGCATCCGAATTTAATACAAAAGGCACAATACCGACTTAAGTACAAGAGGACTGACACTCTAACTTTCAATGAGCTCAACCTCTCCAGTGAGTCCAGTTTTAGATTCCGATGCTTGACTTCAGGTTTACTGTATACCTTGGACCTTCTTATTGGCGATGAAACACAGAAATTTCATCCGAGTTTAATACAAAAGGCACAATGCCGACATAAGTACAAGAGGACTGACACTTTAATTTCCAATGATTTGAACCTCTCCTATGAGTCCAGTTTTAGATTCCGATGCTTCACTTCAGGTTTACTGTATCCCTTGGACCTTCTTATTAACGATGAAACACAGAAATTCCATCGGAATTAAATACTATAGGCACAATGCCGACTTCAGTACAAGAGGACTGACTCTCTAACTTTCTATGATTTGAACCTCTCCTGTGGGTCCTGTTTTAGATTCCGATGCTTCACTTCAGGTTTACTGTATCCCTTGGACCTTCTTATTGACGATGAAACACAGAAATTGCATCCGAATTTAATATAAAAGGCACAATGCCGACTTTAGTACAATAGGACTGACACTCTTTCTATGATTTGAACCTCTACTGTGAGTCCAGTTTTAGATTCCGATGCTTCACTTCAGGTTTTCTGTATCCCTTTTACCTTCTTATGGACGATGCAACACAGAAATTGCATCCGAATTTAATACAAAATGCTCAATGCCGACTTAAGTAAAAGAGGACTGACACTCTAACTTTCTATGATTTGAACCTCTCCTCTGAGTCCAGTTTTAGATTCGGATGCTTCACTACAGGTTTACTGTATCCCTTGGACCTTCTTATTGACGATGAGACACAGAAATTGCTTCCGAATTTAATACAAAGGGTACAATGCCGTCTTAGGTACAAGAGGACTGACACTCTAACTCTCCATGATTTGAACCCCTCCTGTGAGTCCAGTTATAGTTTCCGATGCGTCACTTCAGGTTAACTCTATCCCTTGGACCTTCTTATTGACGATGAAACACAGAAATTGCATCCGAATTTAAGACAAAATGCTGAATGCCGACTTAAGTACAAGAGGACTGACACTCTAACTTTCTTTGATTTGAACCTCCCCTGTAGGTCCAGTTTTAGATTGCGATGCTTCTCGTCAAGTTTACTGTACCCTTTGGACCATCTAATTGACGATGAAACACAGAAATTGCTTCCGAATTTAATACAAGAGGAACAATGCCGACTTAAATACAAGAGGACTGACACTCTAACTTTCTGATTTGAACCTCTCCTGTGAGTCCAGCTTTGGATTTCGATGCTTCACTTCAGGTTTACTGTATCACTTGGACCTTCTTATTGACGGTGAAACACAGAACTTGCATCCGAATGTAATACACAAGGCACAATGCCGACTTAAGTACAATAGGACTGACACTCTTTCTATGATTTGAACCTCTACTGTGAGTCCAGTTTTAGATTCCGATGCTTCACTTCAGGTTTACTGTATCCCTTTTACCTTCTTATTGACGATACAACACAGAAATTGAATCGGAATTTAATACAAAGAGCTCAATGCAGACTTATGTACAAGAGGACTGACACTCTAACTTTCTATGACTTGAACCCCTCCTGTGGGTCCAGTTTTAGATTCCGATGCTCACTTCAGTTTTACTGTATCCCTTGTACCTTCTTATTGACGATGAAATACAGAAATTACATCCGAATTTAATACAAGAGGCACAATGCCGACTTAAGGATAAAGGGACTGACACTTTAACTTTCTGATTTGAACCTCTCCTGTGAGTCCAGCTTTGGATTCCGATGCTTCACTTCAGGTTTACTGTATCACTTGGACCTTCTTATTGACGATGAAACACAGAAATTGCATCCGAATGTAATACACAAGGCACAATGCCGACTTAAGTACAAGAGGACTGACACTCTAACTTTCTATGATTTGAACCACTCCTGTGAGACCAGTTTTAGATTCCGATGCTTCACATCACGTTTACTGTATCCCTTGGACATTCTTATTGACGATGAAACACAGAAGTTGCATCCGAATTTAATACAAAAGGCACAATGCCGACTTAAGTACAAGAGGACTGACACACTAACTTTCTATGATTTGAACCTCTCCTGCGAGTCCAGTCTTAGATTCCGATGCGTCACTTCAGGTTAACTCTATCCCTTGGACCTTCTTATTGACGATGAAACACAGAAATTGCATCCGAATATAAGACAAAATGCTGAATGCCGACTTAAGTACAACAGGACTGACACTCTAATTTTCTATGATTTGAACCTGTGAGTCCAGTTTTAGATTCGGATGCTTCACTTCAGGTTTACTGTATCCCTTGGACCCTCTTATTGATGATGAAACACCGAAATTGCATCCGAATTTAATACAAAAGGCACAATGCCGACTTATGTACAAGAGGACTGACACTCTAACTTTCTTTGATTTGAACCTCCCCTGTAGGTCCAGTTTTAGATTCCGATGCTTCTCGTCAAGTTTACTGTACCCTTTGGACCATCTAATTGACGATGAAACACAGAAATTGCTTCCGAATTTAATACAAGAGGAACAATGCCGACTTAAATACAAGAGGACTGACACTCTAACTTTCTATGATTTGAACCACTCCTGTGAGTCCAGTTATAGATTCCGATGCTTCACATCACGTTTACTGTATCCCTTGGACATTCTTATTGACGATGAAACACAGAAGTTGCATCCGAATTTAATACAAAAGGCACAATACCGACTTAAGTACAAGAGGACTGACACTCTAACTTTCAATGAGCTCAACCTCTCCAGTGAGTCCAGTTTTAGATTCCGATGCTTCACTTCAGGTTTACTGTATACCTTGGACCTTCTTATTGACGATGAAACACAGAAATTTCATCCGAGTTTAATACAAAAGGCACAATGCCGACATAAGTACAAGAGGACTGACACTTTAATTTCCAATGATTTGAACCTCTCCTATGAGTCCAGTTTTAGATTCCGATGCTTCACTTCAGGTTTACTGTATCCCTTGGACCTTCTTATTAACGATGAAACACAGAAATTCCATCGGAATTAAATACTATAGGCACAATGCCGACTTCAGTACAAGAGGACTGACTCTCTAACTTTCTATGATTTGAACCTCTCCTGTGGGTCCTGTTTTAGATTCCGATGCTTCACTTCAGGTTTACTGTATCCCTTGGACCTTCTTATTGACGATGAAACACAGAAATTGCATCCGAATTTAATATAAAAGGCACAATGCCGACTTAAGTACAATAGGACTGACACCCTTTCTATGATTTGAACCTCTACTGTGAGTCCAGTTTTAGATTCCGATGCTTCACTTCAGGTTTTCTGTATCACTTTTACCTTCTTATGGACGATGCAACACAGAAATTGCATCCGAATTTAATACAAAATGATCAATGCCGACTTAAGTACAAGAGGACTGACACTCTAACTTTCTATGATTTGAACCTCTCCTCTGAGTCCAGTTTTAGATTCGGATGCTTCACTACAGGTTTACTGTATCCCTTGGACCTTCTTATTGACGATGAGACACAGAAATTGCTTCCGAATTTAATACAAAGGGTACAATGCCGTCTTAGGTACAAGAGGACTGACACTCTAACTCTCCATGATTTGAACCCCTCCTGTGAGTCCAGTTATAGTTTCCGATGCGTCACTTCAGGTTAACTCTATCCCTTGGATCTTCTTATTGACGATGAAACACAGAAATTGCATCCGAATTTAAGACAAAATGCTGAATGCCGACTTAAGTACAAGAGGACTGACACTCTAATTTTCTATGATTTGAACCTGTGAGTCCAGTTTTAGATTCGGATGCTTCACTTCAGGTTTACTGTATCCCTTGGACCCTCTTATTGACGATGAAACACAGAAATTGCATCCGACTTTAATACAAAAGGCACAATGCCGACTTATGTACAAGAGGACTGATACTCTAACTTTCTTTGATTTGAACCTCCCCTGTAGGTCCAGTTTTAGATTCCGATGCTTCTCGTCAGGTTTACTGTACCCTTTGGACCATCTAATTGACGATGAAACACAGAAATTGCTTCCGAATTTAATACAAAAGGCACAAGGCCGACTTAAATACAAGAGGACTGACACTCTAACTTTCTATGATTTGAACCTCTCCTGTGAGTCCAGCTTTGGATTCCGATGCTTCACTTCAGGTTTACTGTATCCCTTGGACCTTCTTATTGACGATGAAACACAGAAATTGCATCCGAATGTAATACACAAGGCACAATGCCGACTTAAGTACAAGAGGACTGACACTCTAACTTTCTATGATTTGAACCACTCCTGTGAGTCCAGTTATAGATTCCGATGCTTCACATCACGTTTACTGTATCCCTTGGACATTCTTATTGACGATGAAACACAGAAGTTGCATCCGAATTTAATACAAAAGGCACAATACCGACTTAAGTACAAGAGGACTGACACTCTAACTTTCAATGAGCTCAACCTCTCCAGTGAGTCCAGTTTTAGATTCCGATGCTTCACTTCAGGTTTACTGTATACCTTGGACCTTCTTATTGGCGATGAAACACAGAAATTTCATCCGAGTTTAATACAAAAGGCACAATGCCGACATAAGTACAAGAGGACTGACACTTTAATTTCCAATGATTTGAACCTCTCCTATGAGTCCAGTTTTAGATTCCGATGCTTCACTTCAGGTTTACTGTATCCCTTGGACCTTCTTATTAACGATGAAACACAGAAATTCCATCGGAATTAAATACTATAGGCACAATGCCGACTTCAGTACAAGAGGACTGACTCTCTAACTTTCTATGATTTGAACCTCTCCTGTGGGTCCTGTTTTAGATTCCGATGCTTCACTTCAGGTTTACTGTATCCCTTGGACCTTCTTATTGACGATGAAACACAGAAATTGCATCCGAATTTAATATAAAAGGCACAATGCCGACTTTAGTACAATAGGACTGACACTCTTTCTATGATTTGAACCTCTACTGTGAGTCCAGTTTTAGATTCCGATGCTTCACTTCAGGTTTTCTGTATCCCTTTTACCTTCTTATGGACGATGCAACACAGAAATTGCATCCGAATTTAATACAAAATGCTCAATGCCGACTTAAGTACAAGAGGACTGACACTCTAACTTTCTATGATTTGAACCTCTCCTCTGAGTCCAGTTTTAGATTCGGATGCTTCACTACAGGTTTACTGTATCCCTTGGACCTTCTTATTGACGATGAGACACAGAAATTGCTTCAGAATTTAATACAAAGGGTACAATGCCGTCTTAGGTACAAGAGGACTGACACTCTAACTCTCCAAGATTTGAACCCCTCCTGTGAGTCCAGTTATAGTTTCCGATGCGTCACTTCAGGTTAACTCTATCCCTTGGACCTTCTTATTGACGATGAAACACAGAAATTGCATCCGAATTTAAGACAAAATGCTGAATGCCGACTTAAGTACAAGAGGACTGACACTCTAACTTTCTTTGATTTGAACCTCCCCTGTAGGTCCAGTTTTAGATTCCGATGCTTCTCGTCAAGTTTACTGTACCCTTTGGACCATCTAATTGACGATGAAACACAGAAATTGCTTCCGAATTTAATACAAGAGGAACAATGCCGACTTAAATACAAGAGGACTGACACTCTAACTTTCTGATTTGAACCTCTCCTGTGAGTTCAGCTTTGGATTTCGATGCTTCACTTCAGGTTTACTGTATCACTTGGACCTTCTTATTGACGATGAAACACAGAACTTGCATCCGAATGTAATACACAAGGCACAATGCCGACTTAAGTACAATAGGACTGACACTCTTTCTATGATTTGAACCTCTACTGTGAGTCCAGTTTTAGATTCCGATGCTTCACTTCAGGTTTACTGTATCCCTTTTACCTTCTTATTGACGATACAACACAGAAATTGAATCGGAATTTAATACAAAGAGCTCAATGCAGACTTATGTACAAGAGGACTGACACTCTAACTTTCTATGACTTGAACCCCTCCTGTGGGTCCAGTTTTAGATTCCGATGCTCACTTCAGTTTTACTGTATCCCTTGTACCTTCTTATTGACGATGAAATACAGAAATTACATCCGAATTTAATACAAGAGGCACAATGCCGACTTAAGGATAAAGGGACTGACACTTTAACTTTCTGATTTGAACCTCTCCTGTGAGTCCAGCTTTGGATTCCGATGCTTCACTTCAGGTTTACTGTATCACTTGGACCTTCTTATTGACGATGAAACACAGAAATTGCATCCGAATGTAATACACAAGGCACAATGCCGACTTAAGTACAAGAGGACTGACACTCTAACTTTCTATGATTTGAACCACTCCTGTGTGACCAGTTTTAGATTCCGATGCTTCACATCACGTTTACTGTATCCCTTGGACATTCTTATTGACGATGAAACACAGAAGTCGCATCCGAATTTAATACAAAAGGCACAATGCCGACTTAAGTACAAGAGGACTGACACACTAACTTTCTATGATTTGAACCTCTCCTGCGAGTCCAGTCTTAGATTCCGATGCGTCACTTCAGGTTAACTCTATCCCTTGGACCTTCTTATTGACGATGAAACACAGAAATTGCATCCGAATTTAAGACAAAATGCTGAATGCCGACTTAAGTACAAGAGGACTGACACTCTAATTTTCTATGATTTGAACCTGTGAGTCCAGTTTTAGATTCGGATGCTTCACTTCAGGTTTACTGTATCCCTTGGACCCTCTTATTGGTGATGAAACACCGAAATTGCATCCGAATTTAATACAAAAGGCACAATGCCGACTTATGTACAAGAGGACTGACACTCTAACTTTCTTTGATTTGAACCTCCCCTGTAGGTCTAGTTTTAGATTCCGATGCTTCTCGTCAAGTTTACTGTACCCTTTGGACCATCTAATTGACGATGAAACACAGAAATTGCTTCCGAATTTAATACAAGAGGAACAATGCCGACTTAAATACAAGAGGACTGACACTCTAACTTTCTGATTTGAACCTCTCCTGTGAGTCCAGCTTTGGATTTCGATGCTTCACTTCAGGTTTACTGTATCACTTGGACCTTCTTATTGACGATGAAACACAGAACTTGCATCCGAATGTAATACACAAGGCACAATGCCGACTTAAGTACAATAGGACTGACACTCTTTCTATCATTTGAACCTCTACTGTGAGTCCAGTTTTAGATTCCGATGCTTCACTTCAGGTTTACTGTATCCCTTTTACCTTCTTATTGACGATACAACACAGAAATTGAAACGGAATTTAATACAAAGAGCTCAATGCAGACTTATGTACAAGAGGACTGACACTCTAACTTTCTATGACTTGAACCCCTCCTGTGGGTCCAGTTTTAGATTCCGATGCTCACTTCAGTTTTACTGTATCCCTTGTACCTTCTTATTGACGATGAAATACAGAAATTGCATCCGAATTTAATACAAGAGGCACAATGCCGACTTAAGTATAAAGGGACTGACACTTTAACTTACTATGATTTGAAACTATCCTGTGAGTCCAGTTTTAGATTCGGATGCTTCACTTCAGGTTTACTGTATCCCTTGGACCTTCTTATTGACGATGAAACACTGAAATTGCATCAGAATTTAATACGAAAGGCACAATGCCGACTTAAGTACAAGAGGACTGACACTCTAACTTGCTATGATTTGAACCTCTCCTGTGAGTCCAGTTTTAGATTCCGATGCTTCACTTCAGTTTTGCTGTATCCCTTGGACCTTCTTATTGACGATGAGACACAGAAATTGCTTCCGAATTTAAGACAAAGGGCACAATGCCGTCTTAGGTACAAGAGGAGTGACACACTAACTCTCTATGATTTGAACCCCTCCTGTGGGTCCATTTATAGATTCCGATGCGTCACTTCAGGTTTACTGTATCCCTTGGACCTTCTTATTGACGATGAAACACAGAAATTGCATCCGAATTTAATACAAAAAGCACAATGCCGACTTATGTACAAGAGGACTGACACTCTAACTTTCTTTGATTTGAACCTTCCCTGTAGGTCCAGTTTTAGATTCCGATGCTTCGCGTCAGGTTTACTGTATCCCTTGGACCTTCTTATTGATGATGAAACACAGAAATTGCATCCGAATTTAATATAAAAGGCACAATGCCGACTTAAGTACAATAGGACTGACACTCTTTCTATGATTTGAACCTCTACTGTGACTCCAGTTTTAGATTCCGATGCTTCACTTCAGGTTTACTGTATCACTTTTACCTTCTTATTGACGATGCAACACAGAAATTGCATCGGAATTTAATACAAAGAGCTTAATGCAGACTTAAGTACAAGAGGACTGACACTCTAACTTTCTATGACTTGAACCCCTCCTGTGGGTCCAGTTTTAGATTCCGATGCTTCACTTCAGGTTTACTGTATCCCTTGCACCTTCTTATTGACGATGAAGTACTGAAATTGCATAAGAATTTAATACAAAAGCACAATGCCGAATTAAGTATAAAGGGACTGACACATTAACTTACTATGATTTGAAACTATCCTGTGAGTCCAGTTTTAGATTCTGATGCTTCACTTCAGGTTTACTGTATCCCTTGGACCTTCTTATTGACGATGAAACACAGAAATTACATCCGAATTTAATACAAAAGGCACAATGCCGACTTAAGTACAAGAGGACTGACACTCTAACTTTCTATGAACTCAACCTCTCCAGTGAGTCCAGTTTTAGATTCCGATGCTTCACTTCAGGTTTACTGTATACCCTGGACCTTCTTATTGACGATGAAACACAGAAATTGCATCCGAATTTAATACAAAAGGCACAATGCCGACTTAAGTAAAAGAGGACTGACACTCTAACTTACTATGATTTGGACCTCTCCCGTGAGTCCAGTTTTAGATTCCGATGCTTCACTTCATGTTTACTGTGTCCCTTGGCCCTCCTTATTGACGATGAAACACAGAAATTGCATCCGAATTTAATACAAAATGCTCAATGCCGACTTAAGTACAAGAGGACTGACACTCTAAAGATCTATGATTTGAACCTCTCCTGTGAGTCCAGTTTTAGATTCGGATGCTTCACTACAGGTCAACTGTATCCCTTGGACCTTCTTATTGACGATGAGACACAGAAATTGCTTCCGAATTTAATACAAAGGGCACAATGCCGTCTTAGGTACAAGAGGAGTGACACACTAACTCTCTATGATTTGAACCCCTCCTGTGGGTCCTGTTATAGATTCCGACGCGTCACTTCAGGTTTACTGTATCCCTTGGATCTTCTTATTGACGATGAAACACAGAAGTTGCATCCGAATTTAATACAATAGGCACAATGCCGACTTAAGTACAAGAGGACTGACTCTCTAACTATCTATGATTTGAACCTCTCCTGTGAGTCCAGTCTGAGATTCCGATGCTTCACTTCAGGTTTACTGTATCCCTTGCACCTTCTTATTGACGATGAAACACAGAAATTGCATCCGAATTTAATACAAAAGGCACAATACCGACTTAAGTACAAGAGGACTGACACTCTAACTTTCAATGAGCTCAACCTCTTCAGTGAGTCCAGTTTTAGATTCCGATGCTTCACTTCAGGTTTACTGTATACCTTGGACCTTCTTATTGACGACGAAACACAGAAATTTCATCCGAGTTTAATACAAAAGGCACAATGCCGACATAAGTACAAGAGGGCTGACACTTTAATTTTCTATGATTTGAACCTCTCCTATGAGTCCAGTTTTAGATTCCGATGCTTCACTTCAGGTTTACAGTATCCCTTGGACCTTCTTATTAACGATCAAACACAGAAATTCCATCGGAATTAAATACTAAAGGCACAATGCCGACTTCAGTACAAGAGGACTGACTCTCTAACTATCTATGATTTGAACCTCTCCTGTGAGTCCTGTTTTAGATTCCGATGCTTCACTTCAGGTTCACTGTATCCCTTGAACCTTCTTATTGACGATGAAACACAGAAATTGCATCCGAATTTAATATAAAAGGCACAATGCCGACTTAAGTGCAATAGGACTGACACTCTTTCTATGACTTGAACCTCTACTGTGACTCCAGTTTTAGATTCCGATGCTTCACTTCAGGTTTATTGTATCACTTTTACCTTCTTATTGACGATGCAACACAAAAATTGCATCGGAATTTAATACAAAGAGCTTAATGCAGACTTAAGTACAAGAGGACTGACACTCTAACTTTCTGTGACTTGAACCCCTCCTGTGGGTCCAGTTTTAGATTCCGATGCTTCACTTCAGGTTTACCGTATCCCTTGCACCTTCTTATTGACGATGAAGTACAGAAATTGCATAAGAATTTAATACAAAAGCACAATGCCGAATTAAGTATAAAGGGACTGACACATTAACTTACTATGATTTGAAACTATCCTGTGAGTCCAGTTTTAGATTCTGATGCTTCACTTTAGGTTTACTGTATCCCTTGGACCTTCTTATTGACGATGAAACACAGAAATTGCATCCGAATTTAATATAAAAGGCACAATGCCGACTTAAGTACAATAGGACTGACACTCTTTCTATGATTTGAACCTCTACTGTGAGTCCAGTTTTAGATTCTGATGCTTCACTTCAGGTTTTCTGTATCCCTTTTACCTTCTTATGGACGATGCAACACAGAAATTGCATCCGAATTTAATACAAAATGCTCAATGCCGACTTAAGTACAAGAGGACTGACACTCTAACTTTCTATGATTTGAACCTCTCCTCTGAGTCCAGTTTTAGATTCGGATGCTTCACTACAGGTTTACTGTATCCCTTGGACCTTCTTATTGACGATGAGACACAGAAATTGCTTCCGAATTTAATACAAAGGGTACAATGCCGTCTTAGGTACAAGAGGACTGACACTCTAACTCTCCATGATTTGAACCCCTCCTGTGAGTCCAGTTATAGATTCCGATGCGTCACTTCAGGTTAACTCTATCCCTTGGACCTTCTTATTGACGATGAAACACAGAAATTGCATCCGAATTTAAGACAAAATGCTGAATGCCGACTTAAGTACAAGAGGACTGACACTCTAATTTTCTATGATTTGAACCTGTGAGTCCAGTTTTAGATTCGGATGCTTCACTTCAGGTTTACTGTATCCCTTGGACCTTCTTATTGACGATGAAACACAGAAATTGCATCCGAATTTAATACAAAAGGCACAATGCCGACTTATGTACAAGAGGACTGACACTCTAACTTTCTTTGATTTGAACCTCCCCTGTAGGTCCAGTTTTAGATTCCGATGCTTCTCGTCAAGTTTACTGTACCCTTTGGACCATCTAATTGACGATGAAACACAGAAATTGCTTCCGAATTTAATACAAGAGGAACAATGCCGACTTAAATACAAGAGGACTGACACTCTAACTTTCTGGTTTGAACCTCTCCTGTGTGTCCAGCTTTGGATTCCGATGCTTCACTTCAGGTTTACTGTATCACTTAGACCTTCTTATTGACGATGAAACACAGAAATTGCATCCGAATGTAATACACAAAGCACAATGCCGACTTAAGTGCAATAGGACTGACACCCTAACTTTCTATGATTTGAACCACTCCTGTGAGACCAGTTTTAGATTCCGATGCTTCACATCACGTTTACTGTATCCCTTGGACATTCTTATTGACGATGAAACACAGAAGTTGCATCCGAATTTAATACAAAAGGCGCAATGCCGACTTAAGTACAAGAGGACTGACACACTAACTTTCTATGATTTGAACCTCTCCTGCGAGTCCAGTCTTAGATTCCGATGCTTCACTTCAGGTTTACTGTATCCCTTGGACCTTCTTATTGACGATGAAACACAGAAATTGCATCCGAATTTAATACAAAAGGCACAATACCGACTTAAGTACAAGAGGACTGACACTCTAACTTTCAATGAGCTCAACCTCTCCAGTGAGTCCAGTTTTAGATTCCTATGCTTCACTTCAGGTTTACTGTATACCTTGGACCTTCTTATTGACGATGAAACACAGAAATTTCATCCGAGTGTAATACAAAAGGCACAATGCCGACATAAGTACAAGAGGACTGACACTTTAATTTTCTATGATTTAAACCTCTACTATGAGTCCAGTTTTAGATTCCGATGCTTCACTTCAGGTTTACTGTATGCCTTGGACCTTCTTATTAACGATCAAACACAGAAATTCCATCGGAATTAAATACTAAAGGCACAATGCCGACTTCAGTACAAGAGGACTGACTCTCTAACTTTCTATGATTTGAACCTCTCCTGTGAGTCCTGTTTTAGATTCCGATGCTTCACTTCAGGTTTACTGTATCCCTTGGACCTTCTTATTGACGATGAAACACAGAAATTGCATCCGAATTTAATATAAAAGGCACAATGCCGACTTAAGTACAATAGGACTGACACTCTTTCTATGATTTGAACCTCTACTGTGAGTTAAGTTTTAGATTCGGATGCTTCACTTCAGGTTTACTGTATCCCTTTTACCTTCTTATTGACGATACAACACAGAAATTGCATCGGAATTTAATACAAAGAGCTCAATGCAGACTTAAGTACAAGAGGACACACACTCTAACTTTCTATGACTTGAACCCCTCCTGTGGGTCCAGTTTTAGATTCCGATGCTCACTTCAGTTTTACTGTATCCCTTTCACCTTCTTATTGACGATGAAATACAGAAATTGCATCCGAATTTAATACAAGAGGCACAATGCCGACTTAAGTATAAAGGGACTGACACTTTAACTTACTATGATTTGAAACTATCCTGTGAGTCCAGTTTTAGATTCGGATGCTTCACTTCAGGTTTACTGTATCCCTTGGACCTTCTTATTGACGATGAAACACAGAAATTGCATCCGAACTTAATACAAAAGGCACAATGCCGACTTAAGTACAAGAGGACTGACACTCTAACTTTCTATGATTTGAACCTCTCCTGTGAGTCCAGTTTTAGATTCCGATGCTTCACTTCAGTTTTGCTGTATCCCTTGGACCTTCTTATTGACGATGAAACACTGAAATTGCATCAGAATTTAATACGAAAGGCACAATGCCGACTTAAGTACAAGAGGACTGACACTCTAACGTGCTATGATTTGAACCTCTCCTGTGAGTCCAGTTTTAGATTCCGATGCTTCACTTCAGTTTTGCTGTATCCCTTGGACCTTCTTATTGACGATGAGACACAGAAATTGCTTCCGAATTCAATACAAGAGGCACAATGCCGACTTAAATACAAGAGGACTGACACTCTAACTTTCTGATTTGAACCTCTCCTGTGAGTCCACCTTTGGATTCCGATGCTTCACTTCAGGTTTACTGTATCACTTGGACCTTCTTATTGACGATGAAACACAGAAATTGCATCCGAATTTAATACAAAAGGCACAATGCCGACTTATGTACAAGAGGACTGACACTCTAACTTTCTTTGATTTGAACCTTCCCCGTAGGTCCAGTTTTAGATTCCGATGCTTCGCGTCAGGTTTACTGTATCCCTTGGACCCTCTTATTGACGATGAAACACAGAAATTGCATCCGAATTTAATATAAATGGCACAATGCCGACTTAAGTACAATAGGACTGACACTCTTTCTATGATTTGAACCTCTACTGTGACTCCAGTTTTAGATTCCGATGCTTCACTTCATGTTTACTGTATACCCTGGACCTTCTTATTGACGATGAAACACAGAAATTGCATCCGAATTTAATACAAAAGGCACAATGCCGACTTACGTACAAGAGGACTGACACCCTAACTTTCTATGATTTGAACCTCTCCTGTGAGTCCAGTTTTAGATTCCGATGCTTCACTTCAGGTTTGCTGTATCCCTTGGACCTTCTTATTGACGATGAAACACAGAAATTGCATCAGAATTTAATACGAAAGGCACAATGCCGACTTAAGTAAAAGAGGACTGACACTCTAACTTGCTATGATTTGAACCTCTCCTGTGAGTCCAGTTTTAGATTCCGATGCTTCACTTCATGTTTACTGTATCACTTTTACCTTCTTATTGACGATGAAACACAGAAATTGCATCCGAATTTAATACAAAAGGCACAATACCGACTTAAGTACAAGAGGACTGACACTCTAACTTTCAATGAGCTCAACCTCTTCAGTGAGTCCAGTTTTAGATTCCGATGCTTCACTTCAGGTTTACTGTATACCTTGGACCTTCTTATTGACGATGAAACACAGATATTTCATCCGAGTTTAATACAAAAGGCACAATGCCGACATAAGTACAAGAGGACTGACACTTTAATTTTCTATGATTTGAACCTCTCCTATGAGACCAGTTTTAGATTCCGATGCTTCACATCAGGTTTACTGTATCCCTTGGACCTTCTTATTGACGATGAAACACAGAAATTGCATCCGAATTTAATACAAAAGGCAAATGCCGACTTAAGTACATGAGGAATGACACTTTAACTTTCCATGATAGGAACCTCTCCTGTGAGTCCTGTTTTAGATTCCGATGCTTCACTTCAGGTTCACTGTATCCCTTGGACCTTCTTATTGACGATGAAACACAGAAATTGCATCCGAATTTAATATAAAAGGCACAATGCCGACTTAAGTACAATAGGACTGACACTCTTTCTATGATTTGAACCTCTACTGTGACTCCAGTTTTAGATTCCGATGCTTCACTTCAGGTTTACTGTATCACTTTTACCTTCTTATTGACGATGCAACACAGAAATTGCATCGGAATTTAATACAAAGAGCTTAATGCAGACTTAAGTACAAGAGGACTGACACTCTAACTTTCTATGACTTGAACCCCTCCTGTGGGTCCAGTTTTAGATTCCGATGCTTCACTTCAGGTTTACTGTATCCCTTGCACCTTCTTATTGACGATGAAGTACAGAAATTGCATAAGAATTTAATACAAAAGCACAATGCCGAATTAAGTATAAAGGGACTGACACATTAACTTACTATGATTTGAAACTATCCTGTGAGTCCAGTTTTAGATTCTGATGCTTCACTTCAGGTTTACTGTATCCCTTGGACCTTCTTATTGACGATGAAACACAGAAATTACATCCGAATTTAATACAAAAGGCACAATGCCGACTTAAGTACAAGAGGACTGACACTCTAACTTTCTATGAACTCAACCTCTCCAGTGAGTCCAGTTTTAGATTCCGATGCTTCACTTCAGGTTTACTGTATACCCTGGACCTTCTTATTGACGATGAAACACAGAAATTGCATCCGAATTTAATACAAAAGGCACAATGCCGACTTAAGTACAAGAGGACTGACACCCTAACTTTCTATGATTTGAACCTCTCCTGTGAGTCCAGTTTTAGATTCCGATGCTTCACTTCAGGTTTGCTGTATCCCTTGGACCTTCTTATTGACGATGAAACACAGAAATTGCATCAGAATTTAATACGAAAGGCACAATGCCGACTTAAGTAAAAGAGGACTGACACTCTAACTTGCTATGATTTGAACCTCTCCTGTGAGTCCAGTTTTAGATTCCGATGCTTCACTTCATGTTTACTGTGTCCCTTGGCCCTCCTTATTGACGATGAAACACAGAAATTGCATCCGAATTTAATACAAAATGCTCAATGCCGACTTAAGTACAAGAGGACTGACACTCTAAAGATCTATGATTTGAACCTCTCCTGTGAGTCCAGTTTTAGATTCGGATGCTTCACTACAGGTCAACTGTATCCCTTGGACCTTCTTATTGACGATGAGACACAGAAATTGCTTCCGAATTTAATACAAAGGGCACAATGCCGTCTTAGGTACAAGAGGAGTGACACACTAACTCTCTATGATTTGAACCCCTCCTGTGGGTCCTGTTATAGATTCCGACGCGTCACTTCAGGTTTACTGTATCCCTTGGATCCTCTTATTGACGATGAAACACAGAAATTGCATTCGAATTTAATACAAAGAGCTCAATGCAGACTTAAGTACAAGAGGACTGACACTCTAACTTTCTATGATTTGAACCACTCCTGTG
This sequence comes from Schistocerca americana, assembly GCF_021461395.2. Lineage (NCBI taxonomy): Eukaryota > Metazoa > Arthropoda > Insecta > Orthoptera > Acrididae > Schistocerca > Schistocerca americana. The sequence goes on along the minus strand of NW_025726291.1, from coordinate 606,631 downwards.
AGTCCAGTTTTAAATTCCGATGCTTCACATCACGTTTACTGTATCCCTTGGACATTCTTATTGACGATGAAACACAGAAGTTGCATCCGAATTTAATACAATAGGCACAATGCCGACTTAAGTACAAGAGGACTGACTCTCTAACTTTCTATGATTTGAACCTCTCCTGTGAGTCCAGTCTTAGATTCCGATGCTTCACTTCAGGTTTACTGTATCCCTTGGAGCTTCTTATTGACGATGAAACACAGAAATTGCATCCGAATTTAATACAAAAGGCACAATACCGACTTAAGTACAAGAGGACTGACACTCTAACTTTCAATGAGCTCAACCTCTTCAGTGAGTCCAGTTTTAGATTCCGATGCTTCACTTCAGGTTTACTGTATACCTTGGACCTTCTTATTGACGATGAAACACAGAAATTTCATCCGAGTTTAATACAAAAGGCACAATGCCGACATAAGTACAAGAGGACTGACACTTTAATTTTCTATGATTTGAACCTCTCCAATGAGTCCAGTTTTAGATTCCGATGCTTCACTTCAGGTTTACTGTATCCCTTGGACCTTCTAATTAACGATCAAACACAGAAATTCCATCGGAATTAAATACTAAAGGCACAATGCCGACTTCAGTACAAGAGGACTGACTCTCTAACTTTCTATGATTTGAACCTCTCCTGTGAGTCCTGTTTTAGATTCCGATGCTTCACTTCAGGTTCACTGTATCCCTTGGACCTTCTTATTGACGATGAAACACAGAAATTGCATCCGAATTTAATATACAAGGCACAATGCCGACTTAAGTACAATAGGACTGACACTCTTTCTATGATTTGAACCTCTACTGTGACTCCAGTTTTGGATTCCGATGCTTCACTTCAGGTTTACTGTATCACTTTTACCTTCTTATTGACGATGCAACACAGAAATTGCATCGGAATTTAATACAAAGAGCTTAATGCAGACTTAAGTACAAGAGGACTGACACTCTAACTTTCTATGACTTGAACCCCTCCTGTGGGTCCAGTTTTAGATTCCGATGCTTCACTTCAGGTTTACTGTATCCCTTGCACCTTCTTATTGACGATGAAGTACAGAAATTGCATGAGAATTTAATACAAAAGCACAATGCCGAATTAAGTATAAAGGGACTGACACATTAACTTACTATGATTTGAAACTATCCTGTGAGTCCAGTTTTAGATTCTGATCCTTCACTTCAGGTTTACTGTATCCCTTGGACCTTCTTATTGACGATGAAACACAGAAATTACATCCGAATTTAATACAAAAGGCACAATGCCGACTTAAGTACAAGAGGACTGACACTCTAACTTTCTATGAACTCAACCTCTCCAGTGAGTCCAGTTTTAGATTCCGATGCTTCACTTCAGGTTTACTGTATACCCTGGACCTTCTTATTGACGATGAAACACAGAAATTGCATCCGAATTTAATACAAAAGGCACAATGCCGACTTAAGTACAAGAGGACTGACACCCTAACTTTCTATGATTTGAACCTCTCCTGTGAGTCCAGTTTTAGATTCCGATGCTTCACTTCAGGTTTGCTGTATCCCTTGGACCTTCTTATTGACGATGCAACACAGAAATTGCATCAGAATTTAATACGAAAGGCACAATGCCGACTTAAGTAAAAGAGGACTGACACTCTAACTTGCTATGATTTGAACCTCTCCTGTGAGTCCAGTTTTAGATTCCGATGCTTCACTTCATGTTTACTGTGTCCCTTGGCCCTCCTTATTGACGATGAAACACAGAAATTGCATCCGAATTTAATACAAAATGCTCAATGCCGACTTAAGTACAAGAGGACTGACACTCTAAAGATCTATGATTTGAACCTCTCCTGTGAGTCCAGTTTTAGATTCGGATGCTTCACTACAGGTCAACTGTATCCCTTGGACCTTCTTATTGACGATGAGACACAGAAATTGCTTCCGAATTTAATACAAAGGGCACAATGCCGTCTTAGGTACAAGAGGAGTGACACACTAACTCTCTATGATTTGAACTCCTCCTGTGGGTCCTGTTATAGATTCCGACGCGTCACTTCAGGTTTACTGTATCCCTTGGATCTTCTTATTGACGATGAAACACAGAAATTGCATCCGAATTTAATACAAAGAGCTCAATGCAGACTTAAGTACAAGAGGACTGACACTCTAACTTTCTATGATTTGAACCACTCCTGTGAGTCCAGTTTTAGATTCCGATGCTTCACATCACGTTTACTGTATCCCTTGGACATTCTTATTGACGATGAAACACAGAAGTTGCATCCGAATTTAATACAATAGGCACAATGCCGACTTAAGTACAAGAGGACTGACTCTCTAACTTTCTATGATTTGAACCTCTCCTGAGAGTCCAGTCTTAGATTCCGATGCTTCACTTCAGGTTTCCTGTATCCCTTGGACCTTCTTATTGACGATGAAACACAGAAATTGCATCCGAATTTAATACAAAAGGCACAATACCAACTTAAGTACAAGAGGACTGACACTCTAACTTTCAATGAGCTCAACCTCTTCAGTGAGTCCAGTTTTAGATTCCGATGATTCACTTCAGGTTTACTGTATACCTTGGACCTTCTAATTGACGATGAAACACAGAAATTTCATCCGAGTTTAATACAAAAGGCACAATGCCGACTTAAGTACAAGAGAACTGACACTTTAATTTTCTATGATTTGAACCTCTCCTATGAGTCCAGTTTTAGATTCCGATGCTTCACTTCAGGTTTACTGTTTCCCTTGGACCTTCTTATTAACGATCAAACACAGAAATTCCATCGGAATTAAATACTAAAGGCACAATGCCGACTTCAGTACAAGAGGACTGACTCTCTAACTTTCTATGATTTGAACCTCTCCTGTGAGTCCTGTTTTAGATTCCGATGCTTCACTTCAGGTTCACTGTATCCCTTGGACCTTCTTATTGACGATGAAACACAGAAATTGCATCCGATTTAATATAAAAGGCACAATGTCGACTTAAGTACAATAGGACTGACACTCTTTCTATGATTTGAACCTCTACTGTGACTCCAGTTTTAGATTCCGATGCTTCACTTCAGGTTTACTGTATCACTTTTACCTTCTTACTGACGATGCAACACAGAAATTGCATCGGAATTTAATACAAAGAGCTTAATGCAGACTTAAGTACAAGAGGACTGACACTCTAACTTTCTATGACTTGAACCCCTCCTGTGGGTCCAGTTTTAGATTCCGATGCTTCACTTCAGGTTTACTGTATCCCTTGCACCTTCTTATTGACGATGAAATACAGAAATTGCATAAGAATTTAATACAAAAGCACAATGCCGAATTAAGTATAAAGGGACTGACACATTAACTTACTATGATTTGAAACTATCCTGTGAGTCCAGTTTTAGATTCTGATGCTTCACTTCAGGTTTACTGTATCCCTTGGACCTTCTTATTGACGATGAAACACAGAAATTACATCCGAATTTAATACAAAAGGCACAATGCCGACTTAAGTACAAGAGGACTGACACTCTAACTTTCTATGAACTCAACCTCTCCAGAGAGTCCAGTTTTAGATTCCGATGCTTCACTTCTGGTTTACTGTATACCCTGGACCTTCTTATTGACGATGAAACACAGAAATTGCATCCGAATTTAATACAAAAGACACAATGCCGACTTAAGTACAAGAGGACTGACACCCTAACTTTCTATGATTTGAACCTCTCCTGTGAGTCCAGTTTTAGATTCCGATGCTTCACTTCAGGTTTGCTGTATCCCTTGGACCTTCTTATTGACGATGAAACACAGAAATTGCATCAGAATTTAATACGAAAGGCACAATGCCGACTGAAGTAAAAGAGGACTGACACTCTAACTTGCTATGATTTGAACCTCTCCTGTGAGTCCAGTTTTAGATTCCGATGCTTCACTTCATGTTTACTGTGTCCCTTGGCCCTCCTTATTGACGATGAAACACAGAAATTGCATCCGAATTTAATACAAAATGCTCAATGCCGACTTAAGTACAAGAGGACTGACACCCTAAAGATCTATGATTTGAACCTCTCCTGTGAGTCCAGTTTTAGATTCGGATGCTTCACTACAGGTCAACTGTATCCCTTGGACCTTCTTATTGACGATGAGACACAGAAATTGCTTCCGAATTTAATACAAAGGGCACAATGCCGTCTTAGGTACAAGAGGAGTGACACACTAACTCTCTATGATTTGAACCCCTCCTGTGGGTCCTGTTATAGATTCCGACGCGTCACTTCAGGTTCACTGTATCCCTTGGATCTTCTTACTGACGATGAAACACAGAAATTGCATCCGAATTTAATACAAAGAGCTCAATGCAGACTTAAGTACAAGAGGACTGACACTCTAACTTTCTATGATTTGAACCACTCCTGTGAGTCCAGTTTTAGATTCCGATGCTTCACATCACGTTTACTGTATCCCTTGGACATTCTTATTGACGATGAAACACAGAAGTTGCATCCGAATTTAATACAATAGGCACAATGCCGACTTAAGTACAAGAGGACTGACTCTCTAACTTCCTATGATTTGAACCTCTCCTGTGAGTCCAGTCTTAGATTCCGATGCTTCACTTCAGGTTTACTGTATCCCTTGGACCTTCTTATTGACGATGAAACACAGAAATTGCATCCGAATTTAATACAAAAGGCACAATACCGACTTAAGTACAAGAGGACTGACACTCTAACTTTCAATGAGCTCAACCTCTTCAGTGAGTCCAGTTTTAGATTCCGATGCTTCACTTCAGGTTTACTGTATACCTTGGACCTTCTTATTGACGATGAAACACAGAAATTTCATCCGAGTTTAATACAAAAGGCACAATGCCGACATAAGTACAAGAGGACTGACACTTTAATTTTCTATGATTTGAACCTCTCCTATGAGTCCAGTTTTAGATTCCGATGCTTCACTTCAGGTTTACTGTATCCCTTGGACCTTCTTATTAACGAACAAACACAGAAATTCCATCGGAATTAAATACTAAAGGCACAATGCCGACTTCAGTACAAGAGGACTGACTCTCTAACTTTCTATGATTTGAACCTCTCCTGTGAGTCCTGTTTTAGATTCCGATGCTTCACTTCAGGTTCACTGTATCCCTTGGACCTTCTTATTGACGATGAAACACAGAAATTGCATCCGAATTTAATATAAAAGGCACAATGCCGACTGAAGTACAATAGGACTGACACTCTTTCTATGATTTGAACCTCTACTGTGACTCCAGTTTTAGATTCCGATGCTTCACTTCAGGTTTACTGTATCACTTTTACCTTCTTACTGACGATGCAACACAGAAATTGCATCGGAATTTAATACAAAGAGCTTAATGCAGACTTAAGTACAAGAGGACTGACACTCTAACTTTCTATGACTTGAACCCCTCCTGTGGGTCCAGTTTTAGATTCCAATGCTTCACTTCAGGTTTACTATATCCCTTGCACCTTCTTATTGACGATGAAGTACAGAAATTGCATAAGAATTTAATACAAAAGCACAATGCCGAATTAAGTATAAAGGGACTGACACATTAACTTACTATGATTTGAAACTATCCTGTGAGTCCAGTTTTAGATTCTGATGCTTCACTTCAGGTTTACTGTATCCCTTGGACCTTCTTATTGACGATGAAACACAGAAATTACATCCGAATTTAATACAAAAGGCACAATGCCGACTTAAGTACAAGAGGACTGACACTCTAACTTTCTATGAACTCAACCTCTCCAGTGAGTCCAGTTTTAGATTCCGATGCTTCACTTCAGGTTTACTGTATACCCTGGACCTTCTTATTGACGATGAAACACAGAAATTGCATCCGAATTTAATACAAAAGGCACAATGCCGACTTAAGTACAAGAGGACTGACACCCTAACTTTCTATGATTTGAACCTCTCCTGTGAGTCCAGTTTTAGATTCCGATGCTTCACTTCAGGTTTGCTGTATCCCTTGGACCTTCTTATTGACGATGAAACACAGAAATTGTATCAGAATTTAATACGAAAGGCACAATGCCGACTTAAGTAAAAGAGGACTGACACTCTAACTTGCTATGATTCGAACCTCTCCTGTGAGTCCAGTTTTAGATTCCGATGCTTCACTTCATGTTTACTGTGTCCCTTGGCCCTCCTTATTGACGATGAAACACAGAAATTGCATCCGAATTTAATACAAAATGCTCAATGCCGACTTAAGTACAAGAGGACTTACACTCTAAAGATCTATGATTTGAACCTCTCCTGTGAGTCCAGTTTTAGATTCGGATGCTTCACTACAGGTCAACTGTATCCCTTGGACCTTCTTATTGACGATGAGACACAGAAATTGCTTCCGAATTTAATACAAAGGGCACAATGCCGTCTTAGGTACAAGAGGAGTGACACACTAACTCTCTATGATTTGAACCCCTCCTGTGGGTCCTGTTATAGATTCCGACGCGTCACTTCAGGTTTACTGTATCCCTTGGATCTTCTTATTGACGATGAAACAAAGAAATTGCATCCGAATTTAATACAAAGAGCTCAATGCAGACTTAAGTACAAGAGGACTGACACTCTAACTTTCTATGATTTGAACCACTCCTGTGAGTCCAGTTTTAGATTCCGATGCTTCACATCACGTTCACTGTATCCCTTGGACATTCTTATTGACGATGAAACACAGAAGTTGCATCCGAATTTAATACAATAGGCACAATGCCGACTTAAGTACAAGAGGACTGACTCTCTAACTTTCTATGATTTGAACCTCTCCTGTGAGTCCAGTCTTAGATTCCGATGCTTCACTTCAGGTTTATTGTATCCCTTGGACCTTCTTATTGACGATGAAACACAGAAATTGCATCCGAATTTAATACAAAAGGCACAATACCGACTTAAGTACAAGAGGACTGACACTCTAACTTTCAATGAGCTCAACCTCTTCAGTGAGTCCAGTTTTAGATTCCGATGCTTCACTTCAGGTTTACTGTATACCTTGGACCTTCTTATTGACGATGAAACACAGAAATTGCATCCGAGTTTAATACAAAAGGCACAATGCCGACATAAGTACAAGAGGACTGACACTTTAATTTTCTATGATTTGAACCTCTCCTATGGGTCCAGTTTTAGATTCCGATGCTTCACTGCAGGTTTACTGTATCCCTTGGACCTTCTTATTAACGATCAAACACAGAAATTCCATCGGAATTAAATACTAAAGGCACAATGCCGACTTCAGTACAAGAGGACTGACTCTCTAACTTTCTATGATTTGAACCTCTCCTGTGAGTCCTGTTTTAGATTCCGATGCTTCACTTCAGGTTCACTGTATCCCTTGGACCTTCTTATTGACGATGAAACACAGAAATTGCATCCGAATTTAATATAAAAGGCACAATGCCGACTTAAGTACAATAGGACTGACACTCTTTCTATGATTTGAACCTCTACTGTAAGTTATGTTTTAGATTCCGATGCTTCACTTCAGGTTTACTGTATCCCTTTTACCTTCTTATTGACGATACAACACAGAAATTGCATCGGAATTTAATACAAAGAGCTCAATGCAGACTTAAGTACAAGAGGACTGACACTCTTACTTTCTATGACTTGAACCCCTCCTGTGGGTCCAGTTTTAGATTCCGATGCTCACTTCAGTTTTACTGTATCCCTTGCACCTTCTTATTGACGATGAAATACAGAAATTGCATCCGAATTTAATACAAGAGGCACAATGCCGACTTAAGTATAAAGGGACTGACACTTTAACGTACTATGATTTGAAACTATCCTGTGAGTCCAGTTTTAGATTCGGATGCTTCACTTCAGGTTTACTGTATCCCTTGGACCTTCTTATTGACGATGAAACACAGAAATTGCATCCGAATTTAATACAAAAGGCACAATAACGACTTAAGTACAAGAGGACTGACACTCTATCTTTCTATGATTTGAACCTCTCCTGTGAGTCCAGTTTTAGATTCCGATGCTTCACTTCAGTTTTGCTGTATCCCTTGGTCCTTCTTATTGACGATGAAACACAGAAATTGCATCAGAATTTAATACGAAAGGCACAATGCCGACTTAAGTACAAGAGGAATGACACTCTAACTTGCTATGATTTGGACCTCTCCTGTGAGTCCAGTTTTAGATTCCGATGCTTCACTTCAGTTCTGCTGTATCCCTTGGACCTTCTTATTGACGATGAGACACTGAAATTGCTTCCGAATTTAAGACAAAGGGCACAATGCCGTCTTAGGTACATGAGGAGTGACACACTAACTCTCTATGATTTGAACCCCTCCTGTGGGTCCAGTTATAGATTCCGATGCGTCACTTCAGGTTTACTGTATCCCTTGGACCTTCTTATTGACGATGAAACACAGAAATTGCATCCGAATTTAATACAAAGGGCACAATGCCGACTTATGTACAAGAGGACTGACACTCTAACTTTCTTTGATTTGAACCTTCCCTGTAGGTCCAGTTTTAGATTCCGATGCTTCGCGTCAGGTTTACTGTACCCCATGGACCATCTTATTGACGATGAAACACAGAAATTGCTTCCGAATTTAATACAAAAGGCACAATGCCGACTTAAATACAAGAAAACTGACACTCTAACTTTCTATGATTTGAACCTCTCCTGTGAGTCCAGCTTTGGATTCCGATGCTTCACTTCAGGTTTACTGTATCCCTTGGACCTTCTTATTGACGATGAAACACAGAAATTGCATCCGAATGTAATACACAAGGCACAATGCCGACTTAAGTACAAAAGGACTGACACCCTAATTTTCAATGATTTGAACCACTCCTGTGAGTTCAGTTTTAGATTCCGATGCTTCACATCACGTTTACTGTATCCCTTGGACATTCTTATTGACGATGAAACACAGAAGTTGCATCCGAATTTCATACAAAAGGCACAATGCCGACTTATGTACAAGAGGACTGACACTCTAACTTTCTATGATTTGAACCTCTCCTGTGAGTCCAATCTTAGATTCCGATGCTTCACTTCAGGCTTACTGTATCCCTTGGACCTTCTTTTTGACGATGAAACACAGAAATTGCATCCGAATTTAATACAAAAAGCAAAATACCGACTTAAGTACAAGTGGAATGACACTCTAACTTTCAATGAGCTCAACCTCTCCATTGAGTCCAGTTTTAGATTCAGATGCTTCACTTCAGGTTTACTGTATACCCTGGACCTTCTTATTGACGATGAAACACAGAAATTGCATCCGAATTTCATACAAAAGGCAAATTGCCGACATAAGTACAAGAGGACTGACACTCTAATTTTGTATGATTTCAACCTCTCCTATGAGTCCAGTTTTAGATTCCGATGCTTCACTTCAAGTTTACTGTATCCCTTGGACCTTCTTATTGACGAAAACACAGAAATTCCATCGGAATTAAATACTAAAGGCACAATGCCGACTTCAGTACAAGAGGACTGACACTCTAACTTTCTATGATTTGAACCTCTCCTGTGAGTCCTGTTTTAGATTCCGATGCTTCACTTCAGGTTTACTGTATCCCTTGGACCTTCTTATTGACGATGAAACACAGAAATTGCATCCGAATTTAATATAAAAGGCACAATGCCAACTTAAGTACAATATGACTGACACTCTTTCTATGATTTGAACCTCTACTGTGAGTCCAGTTTTAGATTCCGATGCTTCACTTCAGGTTTACTGTATCACTTTTACCTTCTTATTGACGATGCAACACAGAAATTGCATCGGAATTTAGTACAAAGAGCTCAATGCAGACTTAAGTACAAGAGGACTGACACTCTAACTTTCTATGACTTGAACCCCTCCTGTGGGCCCAGTTTTAGATTCCGATGCTTCACTTCAGGTTTACTGTATCCCTTGCACCTTATTATTGACGATGAAACACAGAAATTACATCCGAATTTAATACAAAAGGCACAATGCCGACTTAAGTACAAGAGGACTGACACTCTAACTTTCTATGAACTCAACCTCTCCAGTGAGTCCAGTTTTAGATTCCGATGCTTCACTTCAGGTTTACTGTATACCCTGGACCTTCTTATTGACGATGAAACACAGAAATTGCATCCGAATTTAATACAAAAGGCACAATGCCGACTTAAGTACAAGAGGACTGACACTCTAACTTTCAATGAGCTCAACCTCTCCAGTGAGTCCAGTTTTAGATTCCGATGCTTCACTTCAGGTTTACTGTATACCTTGGACCTTCTTATTGACGATGAAACACAGAAATTTCATCCGAGTTTAATAGAAAAGGCACAATGCCGACATAAGTACAAGAGGACTGACAGTTTAATTTTCTATGATTTGAACCTCTCCTATGAGTCCAGTTTTAGATTCCGATGGTTCACTTCAGGTTTACTGTATCCCTTGGACCTTCTTATTAACGATCAAACACAGAAATTCCATCGGAATTAAATACTTAAGGCACAATGCCGACTTCAGTACAAGAGGACTGACACTCTAACTTTCTATGATTTGAACCACTCCTGTGAGTCCAGTTTTAGATTCCGATGCTTCACATCACGTTTACTGTATCCCTTGGACTTTCTTATTGACGATGAAACACAGAAGTTGCATCCGAATTTAATACAATAGGCACAATGCCGACTTAAGTGCAAGAGGACTGACTCTCTAACTTTCTATGATTTGAACCTCTCCTGTGAGTCCAGTCTTAGATTCCGATGCTTCACTTCAGGTTTACTGTATCCCTTGGACCTTCTTATTGACGATGAAACACAGAAATTGCATCCGAATTTAATACAAAAGGCACAATACCGACTTAAGTACAAGAGGACTGACACTCTAACTTTCAATGAGCTCAACCTCTCCAGTGAGTCCAGTTTTAGATTCCGATGCTTCACTTCAGGTTTACTGTATACCTTGGACATTCTTATTGACGATGAAACACAGAAATTTCATCCGAGTTTAATACAAAAGGCACAATGCCGACATAAGTACAAGAGGACTGACACTTTAATTTTCTATGATTTGAACCTCTCCTATGAGTCCAGTTTTAGATTCCGATGCTTCACTTCAGGTTTACTGTATCCCTTGGACCTTCTTATTAACGGTCAAACACAGAAATTCCATGGGAATTAAATACTAAAGGCACAATGCCGACTTCAGTACAAGAGGACTGACTCTCTAACTTTCTATGATTTGAACCTCTCCTGTGAGTCCTGTTTTAGATTCCGATGCTTCACTTCAGGTTCACTGTATCCCTTGGACCTTCTTATTGACGATGAAACACAGAAATTGCATCCGAATTTAATATAAAAGGCACAATGCCGACTTAAGTACAATAGGACTGACACTCTTTCTATGATTTGAACCTCTACTGTGAGTTAAGTTTTAGATTCCGATGCTTCACTTCAGGTTGACTGTATCCCTTTTACCTTCTTATTGACGATACAACACAGAAATTGCATCGGAATTTAATACAAAGAGCTCAATGCAGACTTAAGTACAAGAGGACTGACACTCTAACTTTCTATGACTTGAACCCCTCCTGTGGGTCCAGTTTTAGATTCCGATGCTCACTTCAGTTTTACTGTATCCCTTGCACCTTCTTATTGACGATGAAATACAGAAATTGCATCCGAATTTAATACAAGAGGCACAATGCCGACTTAAGTATAAAGGGACTGACACTTTAACGTACTATGATTTGAAACTATCCTGTGAGTCCAGTTTTAGATTCGGATGCTTCACTTCAGGTTTACTGTATCCCTTGGACCTTCTTATTGACGATGAAACACAGAAATTGCATCCGAATTTAATACAAAAGGCACAATGCCGACTTAAGTACAAGAGGACTGACACTCTATCTTTCTATGATTTGAACCTCTCCTGTGAGTCCAGTTTTAGATTCCGATGCTTCACTTCAGTTTTGCTGTATCCCTTGGACCTTCTTATTGACGATGAAACACAGATATTGCATCAGAATTTAATACGAAAGGCACAATGCCGACTTAAGTACAAGAGGACTGACACTCTAACTTGCTATGATTTGGACCTCTCCTGTGAGTCCAGTTTTAGATTCCGATGCTTTACTTCAGTTTTGCTGTATCCCTTGGACCTTCTTATTGACGATGAGACACAGAAATTGCTTCCGAATTTAAGACAAAGGGCACAACGCCGTCTTAGGTACAAGAGGAGTGACACACTAACTCTCTATGATTTGAACCCCTCCTGTGGGTCCAGTAATAGATTCCGATGCGTCCCTTCAGGTTTACTGTATCCCTTGGACCTTCTTATTGACGATGAAACACAGAAATTGCATCCGAATTTAATACAAAAGGCACAATGCCGACTTATGTACAAGAGGACTGACACTCTAACTTTCTTTGATTTGAACCTTCCCTGTAGGTCCAGTAATAGATTCCGATGCTTCGCGTCAGGTTTACTGTACCCCATGGACCATCTTATTGACGATGAAACACAGAAATTGCTTCCGAATTTAATACAAAAGGCACAATGCCGACTTAAGTACAAGAGGACTGACACTCTAACTTTCTATGATTTGAACCTCTCCTGTGAGTCCAGCTTTGGATTCCGATGCTTCACTTCAGGTTTACTGTATCCCTTGGACCTTCTTATTGACGATGAAACACAGAAATTGCATCCGAATGTAATACACAAGGCACAATGCCGACTTAAGTACAAAAGGACTGACACCCTAATTTTCTATGATTTGAACCACTCCTGTGAGTTCAGTTTTAGATTCCGATGCTTCACATCACGTTTACTGTATCCCTTGGACATTCTTATTGACGATGAAACACAGAAGTTGCATCCGAATTTAATACAAAAGGCACAATGCCGACTTATGTACAAGAGGACTGACACTCTAATTTCTATGATTTGAACCTCTCCTGTGAGTCCAATCTTAGATTCCGATGCTTCACTTCAGGCTTACTGTATCCCTTGGACCTTCTTTTTGACGATGAAACACAGAAATTGCATCCGAATTTAATACAAAAGGCACTATACCGACTTAAGTAAAAGTGGAATGACACTCTAACTTTCAATGAGCTCAACCTCTCCATTGAGTCCAGTTTTAGATTCAGATGCTTCACTTCAGGTTTACTGTATACCCTGGACCTTCTTATTGACGATGAAACACAGAAATTGCATCCGAATTTCATACAAAAGGCACAATGCCGACATAAGTACAAGAGGACTGACACTCTAATTTTCCATGATTTCAACCTCTCCTATGAGTCCAGTTTTAGGTTCCGATGCTTCACTTCAAGTTTACTGTATCCCTTGGACCTTCTTATTGACGAAAACACAGAAATTCCATCGGAATTAAATACTAAAGGCACAATGCCGACTTCAGTACAAGAGGACTGACACTCTAACTTTCTATGATTTGAACCTCTCCTGTGAGTCCTGTTTTAGATTCCGATGCTTCACTTCAGGTTTACTGTATCCCTTGGACCTTCTTATTGACGATGAAACACAGAAATTGCATCCGAATTTAATATAAAAGGCACAATGCCAACTTAAGTACAATAGGACTGACACTCTTTCTATGATTTGAACCTCTACTGTGAGTCCAGTTTTAGATTCCGATGCTTCACTTCAGGTTTACTGTATCCCTTGGACCTTCTTATTGACGATGCAACACAGAAATTGCATCGGAATTTAGTACAAAGAGCTCAATGCAGACTTAAGTACAAGAGGACTGACACTCTAACTTTCTATGACTTGAACCCCTCCTGTGGGTCCAGTTTTAGATTCCAATGCTTCACTTCAGGTTTACTGTATCCCTTGCACCTTGTTATTGACGCTGAAACACAGAAATTACATCCGAATTTAATACAAAAGGCACAATGCCGACTTAAGTACAAGAGGACTGACACTCTAACTTTCTATGAACTCAACCTCTCCAGTGAGTCCAGCTTTAGATTCCGATGCTTCACTTCAGGTTTACTGTATACCCTGGACCTTCTTATTGACGATGAAACACAGAAATTGCATCCGAATTTAATAAAAAAGGCACAATGCCGACTTAAGTACAAGAGGACTGACACTCTAACTTTCTATGATTTGAACCTCTCCTGTGAGTCCAGTTTTAGATTCCGATGCTTCACTTCAGTTTTGCTGTATCCCTTGGACCTTCTTATTGACGATGAAACACAGAAATTGCATCAGAATTTAATACGAAAGGCACAATGCCGACTTAAGTAAAAGAGGACTGACACTCTAACTTGCTATGATTTGAACCTCTCCTGTGAGTCCAGTTTTAGATTCCGATGCTTCACTTCATGTTTACTGTGTCCCTTGGCCCTCCTTATTGACGATGAAACACAGAAATTGCATCCGAATTTAATACAAAATGCTCAATGCCGACTTAAGTACAAGAGGACTGACACTCTAAAGATCTATGATTTGAACCTCTCCTGTGAGTCCAGTTTTAGTTTCGGATGCTTCACTACAGGTCAACTGTATCCCTTGGACCTTCTTATTGACAATGAGACACAGAAACTGCTTCCGAATTTAATACAAAGGGCACAATGCCGTCTTAGGTACAAGAGGAGTGACACACTAACTCTCTATGATTTGAACCCCTCCTGTGGGTCCAGTAATAGATTCCGATGCGTCACTTCAGGTTTACTGTATCCCTTGGACCTTCTTATTGACGATGAAACACAGAAATTGCATCCGAATTTAATACAAAAGGCACAATGCCGACTTATGTACAAGAGGACTGACACTCTAACTTTCTTTGATTTGAACCTTCCCTGTAGGTCCAGTTTTAGATTCCGATGCTTCGCGTCAGGTTTACTGTACCCCATGGACCATCTTATTGACGATGAAACACAGAAATTGCTTCCGAATTTAATACAAAAGGCACAATGCCGACTTAAGTACAAGAGGACTGACACTCTAACTTTCTATGATTTGAACCTCTCCTGTGAGTCCAGCTTTGGATTCCGATGCTTCACATCAGGTTTACTGTATCCCTTGGACCTTCTTATTGACGATGAAACACAGAAATTGCATCCGAATGTAATACACAAGGCACAATGCCGACTTAAGTACAAAAGGACTGACACCCTAATTTTCTATGATTTGAACCACTCCTGTGAGTTCAGTTTTAGATTCCGATGCTTCACATCACGTTTACTGTATCCCTTGGACATTCTTATTGACGATGAAACACAGAAGTTGCATCCGAATTTAATACAAAAGGCACAATGCCGACTTATGTACAAGAGGACTGACACTCTAATTTCTATGATTTGAACCTCTCCTGTGAGTCCAATCTTAGATTCCGATGCTTCACTTCAGGCTTACTGTATCCCTTGGACCTTCTTTTTGACGATGAAACACAGAAATTGCATCCGAATTTAATACAAAAGGCACTATACCGACTTCAGTAAAAGTGGAATGACACTCTAACTTTCAATGAGCTCAACCTCTCCATTGAGTCCAGTTTTAGATTCAGATGCTTCACTTCAGGTTTACTGTATACCCTGGACCTTCTTATTGACGATGAAACACAGAAATTGCATCCGAATTTCATACAAAAGGCACAATGCCGACATAAGTACAAGAGGACTGACACTCTAATTTTCCATGATTTCAACCTCTCCTATGAGTCCAGTTTTAGATTCCGATGCTTCACTTCAAGTTTACTGTATCCCTTGGACCTTCTTATTGACGAAAACACAGAAATTCCATCGGAATTAAATACTAAAGGCACAATGCCGACTTCAGTACAAGAGGACTGACACTCTAACTTTCTATGATTTGAACCTCTCCTGTGAGTCCTGTTTTAGATTCCGATGCTTCACTTCAGGTTTACTGTATCCCTTGGACCTTCTTATTGACGATGAAACACAGAAATTGCATCCGAATTTAATATAAAAGGCACAATGCCAACTTAAGTACAATAGGACTGACACTCTTTCTATGATTTGAACCTCTACTGTGAGTCCAGTTTTAGATTCCGATGCTTCACTTCAGGTTTACTGTATCACTTTTACCTTCTTATTGACGATGCAACACAGAAATTGCATCGGAATTTAGTACAAAGAGCTCAATGCAGACATAAGTACAAGAGGACTGACACTCTAACTTTCTATGACTTGAACCCCTCCTGTGGGTCCAGTTTTAGATTCCGATGCTTCACTTCAGGTTTACTGTATCCCTTGCACCTTATTATTGACGCTGAAACACAGAAATTACATCCGAATTTAATACAAAAGGCACAATGCCGACTTAAGTACAAGAGGACTGACACTCTAACTTTCTATGAACTCAACCTCTCCAGTGAGTCCAGCTTTAGATTCCGATGCTTCACTTCAGGTTTACTGTATACCCTGGACCTTCTTATTGACGATGAAACACAGATATTGCATCCGAATGTAATAAAAAAGGCACAATGCCGACTTAAGTACAAGAGGACTGACACTCTAACTTTCTATGATTTGAACCTCTCCTGTGAGTCCAGTTTTAGATTCCGATGCTTCACTTCAGTTTTGCTGTATCCCTTGGACCTTCTTATTGACGATGAAACACAGAAATTGCATCAGAATTTAATACGAAAGGCACAATGCCGACTTAAGTAAAAGAGGACTGACACTCTAACTTGCTATGATTTGAACCTCTCCTGTGAGTCCAGTTTTAGATTCCGATGCTTCACTTCATGTTTACTGTGTCCCTTGGCCCTCCTTATTGACGATGAAACACAGAAATTGCATCCGAATTTAATACAAAATGCTCAATGCCGACTTAAGTACAAGAGGACTGACACTCTAAAGATCTATGATTTGAACCTCTCCTGTGAGTCCAGTTTTAGTTTCGGATGCTTCACTACAGGTCAACTGTATCCCTTGGACCTTCTTATTGACAATGAGACACAGAAACTGCTTCCGAATTTAATACAAAGGGCACAATGCCGTCTTAGGTACAAGAGGAGTGACACACTAACTCTCTATGATTTGAACCCCTCCTGTGGGTCCTGTTATAGATTCCGATGCGTCACTTCAGGTTTACTGTATCCCTTGGACCTTCTTATTGACGATGAAACACAGAAATTGCATCCGAATTTAATACAAAAGGCACAATGCCGACTTATGTACAAGAGGACTGACACTCTAACTTTCTTTGATTTGAACCTTCCCTGTAGGTCCAGTTTTAGATTCCGATGCTTCGCGTCAGGTTTACCGTACCCCATGGACCATCTTATTGACGATGAAACACAGAAATTGCTTCCGAATTTAATACAAAAGGCACAATGCCGACTTAAATACAAGAGGACTGACACTCTAACTTTCTATGATTTGAACCTCTCCAGTGAGTCCAGCTTTGGATTCCGATGCTTCACTTCAGGTTTACTGTATCCCTTGGTCCTTCTTATTGACGATGAAACACAGAAATTGCATCCGAATGTAATACACAAGGCACAATGCCGACTTAAGTACAAAAGGACTGACACTCTAACTTTCTATGATTTGAACCACTCCTGTGAGTTCAGTTTTAAATTCCGATGCTTCACATCACGTTTACTGTATCCCTTGGACATTCTTATTGACGATGAAACACAGAAGTTGCATCCGATTTTAATACAAAAGGCACAATGCCGACTTAAGTACAAGAGGACTGACACTCTAACTTTCTATGATTTGAACCTCTCCGGTGAGTCCAGTCTTAGATTCCTATGCTTCACTTCAGGCTTACTGTATCCCTTGGACCTTCTTATTGACGATGAAACACAGAAATTACATCCGAATTTAATACAAAAGGCACAATGCCGACATAAGTACAAGAGGACTGACACTCTAATTTTCTATGAATTGAACCTCTATTATGAGTCCAGTCTTAGATTCCGATGCTTCGCTTCAGGTTTACTGTATCCCTTGGACCTTCTTATTGACGATGAAACACAGAAATTGCATCGGAATTAAATTCAAAACGCACAATGCCGACTTAAGTGCAAGAGGACTGACACTCTTACTTTCTATGATCTGATCCTCTCCTGTGAGTCCAGTTTTAGATTCCGATGCTTCACTTCAGGTTTACTGTATCCCTTGGACCTTCTTATTAACGATGAAACACAGAAATTCCATTGGAATTAAATATTAAAGGCACAATGCCGACTTCAGTACAAGAGGACTGACACTCTAACTTTCTATGAATTGAACCTCTCCTGTGAGTCCGGTTTTAGATTCCGATGCATCACTTCAGGTTTACTGTATCCCTTGGACCTTCTTTTTGACGATGAAACACAGAAATTGCATCCGAATTTAATACAAAAGGTACAATGCCGACTTAAGTACAAGAGAAGTGACACTCTTTCTATGATTTGAACCTCTACTGTGAGTCCAGTTTTAGATTCCGATGCTTCACTTCAGGTTTTCTGTATCCCTTTTACCTTCTTATTGACGATGCAACACAGAAATTGCATCCGAATTTAATACAAAATGCTCAAAGACGACTTAAGTACAAGAGGACTGACACTCTAACTTTCTATGATTTGAACCTCTCCTGTGAGTCCAGTTTTAGATTCGGATGCTTCACTACAGGTTTACTGTATCCCTTGGACCATCTTATTGACGACGAGACACAGAAATTGCTTCCGAATTTAATACAAAGGGCACAATGCCGTCTTATGTACAAGAGGAATGACACTCTAACTCTCTATGATTTGAACCCCTCCTGTGAGTCCAGTTATAGATTTCGATGCGTCACTTCAGGTTTACTGTATCCCTTGGACCTTCTTATTGTCGATGAAACACAGAAGTTGCATCCGAATTTAATACAAAATGCTGAATGCCGACTTAAGTACAAGAGGACTGACACTCTATATTTCTATGATTTGAACCTCTCCTGTGAGTCCAGTTTTAGATTCGGATGCTTCACTTCAAGTTTACTGTATCCCTTGGACCTTCTTATTGACGATGAAACACAGAAATTGCATCCGAATTTAATACAAAAGGCACAATGCCGACTTATGTACAAGAGGACTGACACTCTAACTTTCTTTGATTTGAACCTCCCCTGTAGGTCCAGTTTTAGATTCCGATGCTTCTCGTCAGGTTTACTGTACCCCTTGGACCATCTTATTGACAATGAAACACAGAAATTGCTTCCGAATTTAATACAAAAGGCACAATGGCGACTTAAATACAGGAGGACTGACACTCTAACTTTCTATGATTTGAACCTCTCCTGTGAGTCCAGCTTTGGATCCGATGCTCCACTTCAGGTTTACTGTATCCCTTGGACCTTCTTATTGACGATGAAACACAGAAATTGCATCCGAATGTAATACACAAGGCACAATGCCGACTTAAGTACAAGAGGACTGACACTCTAACTCTCTATGATTTGAACCACTCCTGAGAGTCCAGTTTTAGATTCCGATGCTTCACATCACGTTTACTGTATCCCTTGGACATTCTTATTGACGATGAAACACAGAAGTTGCATCCCAATTTAATACAAAAGGCACAATGCCGACTTAAGTACAAGAGGACTGACACTCTAACTTTCTATGATTTGAACCTCTCCTGTGAGTCCAGTCTTAGATTCCGATGCTTCACTTCAGGTTTACTGTATCCCTTGGACCTTCTTATTGACGATGAAACACAGAAATTGCATCCGAAATTAATTAAAACGCACAATACCGACTTAAGTACAAGAGGACTGACACACTAACTTTCAATGAGCTCAACCTCTCCAGTGAGTCCAGTTTTAGATTCCGATGCTGCACTTCAGGTTTACTGTATACCTTGGACCTTCTTATTGACGATGAAACACAGAAATTGCATCCGAATTTAATACAAAAGACACAATGCCGACTTAAGTACAAGAGGACTGACACTCTAACTTTCTATGATATGAACCTCTCCTATGAGTCCAGTTTTAGATTCCGATGTTTCACTTCAAGTTTACTGTATCCCTTGGACCTTCTTATTGACGGTGAAACACAGAAATTGCATCCAAATTTAATACAAAAGGCACAATGCCGACTTAAGTACAAGAGGACTGACACTCTAACTTTCTATGATTTGAACCTCTCCTGTGGATCCAGTCTTTGATTCTGACGCTTCACTTCAGGTTTACTGTATACCTTGGACCTTCTTATTGACGATGAAACACAGAAATTGCATCCGAATTTAATACAAAATGCACAATACCGACTTACGTACAAGAGGACTGACACTCTAACTTTCTATGAACTCAACCACGTCTGTGAGTTCAGTTTTAGATTCCGATGCTTCACTTCAGGCTTACTGTATCCCTTGGACCTTCTTATTAACGATGAAACACAGAAATTCCATCGGAATTAAATACTAAAGGCACAATGCCGACTTAAGTACAAGTGGACAGACACTCTAACTTTCTATGATTTGAACCTCTCCTGTGAGTCCAGTTTTAGATTCAGATGCTTCACTTCAGGTTTACTGTGTCCCTTGGACCTTCTTATTGACGATGAAACACAGAAATTGCATCCGAATTTAATACAACAGGCACAAGGCCGACTTCAGTACAAGAGGACTGACACTCTAAATTTCTATGACTTGAACCCCTCCTGTGGGTCCAGTTTTAGATTCCGATGCTTCACTTCAGGTCTACTGTATCCCTTGCACCTTCTTATTGACGATGAAATACAGAAATTGCATCCGAATTTAATACAAAAGGCACAATGCCGACTTAAGTATAAAGGGACTGACACTTTAACTTACTATGATTTGAAACTATCCTGTGAGTCCAGTTTTAGATTCTGATGCTTCACTTCAGGTTTACTGTTTCCCTTGGACCTTCTTATTGACGATGAAACACAGAAATTGCATCCGAATTTAATACAAAAGGCACAATGCCGACTTAAGTACAAGAGGACTGACACTCTAACTTTCTATGATTTGAACCTCTCCTGTGACTCCAGTCTTAGATTCCGATGCTACACTTCAGGTTTACTGTGTCCCTTGGACCTTCTTATTGACGATGAAACACAGAAATTGCATCCGAATTTAATACAAAATGCACAATACCGACTTAAGTACAGGAGGACTGACACTCTAACTTTCTATGAACTCAACCGCGTCTGTGAGTTCAGTTTCAGATTCCGGTGCTTCACTTCAGGTTTACTGTATCCCTTGGATCTTCTTATTAACGATGAAACACAGAAATTCCATCGGAATTAAATACTAAAGGCACAATGCCGACTTCAGTACAAGAGGACTGACACTCTAACTTTCTATGATTTGAACCTCTCCTGTGAGTCCTGTTTTAGATTCCGATGTTTCACTTTAGGTTTACTGTATCCCTTGGACCTTCTTATTGACGATGAAACACAGAAATTGCATCCGAATTTAATACAAAAGGCACAATGCCGACTTAAGTACAATAGGACTGACACTCTTTCTACGATTTGAACCTCTACTGTGAGTCCAGTTTTAGATTCCGATGCTTCACTTCAGGTTTACTGTATCCCTTGGACCTTCTTATTGACGATGAAACACAGAAATTGCATCCGAATTTAATACAAAATGCACAATACCGACTTAAGTACAAGAGGACTGACACTCTAACTTTCTATGATTTGAACCTCTCCTGAGAGACCAGCTTCAGATTCTGATGCTTCTCTTCAGGTTTACTGTATCCCTTGGACCTTCGTATTGACGATGAAACACAGAAATTACATTCGAATTTAATACAACAGGCACAATGCCGACTTAAGTACAAGAGGACTGTCACTCTAACTTTCTATGATTTGAACCTCTCCTGTGAGTCCAGTTTTAGATTCGGATGCTTCACTTCAGGTTTACTGTATCCCTTGGACCTTCTTATTGACGATGAGACACAGAAATTGCTTCCGAATTAAATACAAAGGGCACAATGCCGTTTTAGGTACAAGAGGACTGACGCTCTAACTCTCTATGATTTGAACCCTTCCTGTGAGTCCAGTTTTAGAATCCGATGGGTCACTTCACGTTTACTGTGTCCCTTGGACCTTCTTATAGACGATGAAACACAGAAATTGCATCCGAATTTAATACAAAATGCTGAATGCCTACTTAAGTACAAGAGGACTGACACTCTAACTTTCTATGATTTGAACCTCTCCTGTGAGTAAAGTTTTAGATTCCGATGCTTCACTTCAGGTTTACTGTATCACTTGGACCTTCTTATTGACGATGAAACACAGAAATTGCAACCGAATTTAATACAAAAGGCACAATGCCGCCTTAAATACAAGAGGACTGACACTCTAACTTTCTGTGATTTGAACCACTCCTGTGAGTCCAGTCTTAGATTCCGATGCTTCACTTCAGGTTTACTGTATCCCTTTGACCTTCTTATTGACGATGAAACACTGAAATTGCATCCGAATTTAATACAATAGGCACAATACCGACTTAAGTACAAGAGGACTGACACTCTAACTTTCAATGAACTCAACCTCTCCAGTGAGTCCAGTTTTAGATTCCGATGCTTCACTTCAGGTTTACTGTATCCTTTGGACCTTCTTATTGAAGATGTAACACAGAAATTGCATCCGTATTTAATACAAAAGGCACAATGCCGACATAAGTACAAGAGGACTGACACTCTAAATTTCTATGATTTGAACCTCTCCTGAGAGACCAGTTTTAGATTCCGATGCGGCACTTCAGGTTTACTGTACCCCTTGGACCATCTTATTGACGATCAAACACAGAAATTGCTTCCGAATTTAATTCAAAAGGCACAAAGCCGACTTAAATACAAGAGGACTGACACTCTAACTTTCTTTGATTTGAACCTCTCCTGTGAGTCCAGCTTTAGATTCCGATGCTTCACTTCAGGTTTACTGTATCCCTTGGACCTTCTTAATGACGATGAAACACAGAAATTGCATCCGAATGCAATACACATTGTACAATGCCGACTTAAGTACAAGAGGACTGACACTCTAACTTTCTATGATTTGAACCACTCCTGTGAGTCCAGTTTTAGATTCCGAGGCTTCACATCACGTTTAGTGTATCCCTTGGACCTTCTTATTAACGATGAAACACAGATATTGCATCCGAATTTAATACAAAAGGCACAATGCCGACTTAAGTACAAGAGGACTGACACTCTAACTTACTATGAACTCAACCTCTCCAGTGAGTCCAGTTTCAGATTCCGATGCTTCACTTCACCTTTACTGTATCCCTTGGACCTTCTTATTGACGATGAAACACAGAAATTGCATCCGATTTTAATACAAAAGGCACAATGCCGACTTAAGTACGAGAGGACTGACACTCTAACTTTCTATGATTTGAACCTCTCCTGTGAATCCAATCTTAGATTCCGATGCTTCACTTCAGGTTTACTGTATCCCTTGGACCTTCTTACTGACGATGAAACACAGAAATTGCATCCGAATTTAATACAAAATGCACAATACCGACTTAAGTACAAGAGGACTGACACTCTAACTTTCTATGATTTGAACCTCTCCTGAGAGACCAGTTTCAGATTCTGATGCTTCTCTTCAGGTTTACTGTATCCCTTGGACCTTCTTATTGACGATGAAACACAGAAATTGCATTCGAATTTTATACAACAGGCACAATGCCTACTTAAGTACAAGAGGACTGACACTCTAACTATCTATGATTTGAACCACTCCTGTGAGTCCAGTTTTAGATTCCGATGCTTCACCTCACGTTTACTGTATCCCTTGGACCTGCTTATTGACGATGAAACACAGAAATTGCATCCGAATTTAATACAAATGCACAATGCCGACTTAAGTACAAGAGGACTGACACTCTAACTTTCTATGATTTGAACTTCTCCTGTGAGTCCAGTCTTAGATTCCGATGTTTCACTTCAGGTTTACTGTATCGCTTGGACCTTCTTATTACGATGAAACACAGAAATTGCTTCCGAATTTAATACAAAAGGCACAATACCGACTTAAGTACAAGAGGACTGACACTCTAACTTTCAATGAACTCAACCTCTCCAGTGAGTCCAGTTTTAGATTCCGATGCTTCACTTCAGGTTTACTGTATCCTTTGGACCTTCTTATTGACGATGTAACACAGAAATTGCATCCGTATTTAATACAAAAGGCACGATGCCGACTTAAGTACAAGAGGACAGACACTCTAACTTTCAATGTTTTGAACCTCTCCTGTGAGCCCAGTTTTAGATTCCGATGCTTCACTTCATGTTTACTGTGTCCCTTGGACCTTCTTATTGACGATGAAACACAGAAATTGCATCCGAATTTAATACAAAATGCTCAATGCCGACTTAAGTACCAGAGGAATGACACTCTAACTTTCTATGATTTGAACCTCTCCTGTGAGTCCAGTTTTAGATTCGGATGCTTCACTTCACGTTTACTGTATCCGTTAGACCTTCTTAATGACGATCAAACACAGAAATTGCTTCCGAATTTAATACAAAGTTCACAATGCCGTCTTAGGTACAAGAGGACTGACACTCTAACTCTCTATGATTTGAACCCCTCCTGTGAGTCCAGTTCTAGATTCCGATGCGGCACTTCAGGTTTACTGTACCCCTTGGACCATCTTATTGACGATGAAACACAGAAATTGCTTCCGAATTTAATTCAAAAGGCACAAAGCCGACTTAAATAAAAGAGGACTGACACTCTAACTTTCTTTGATTTGAACCTCTCCTGTGAGTCCAGCTTTAGATTCCGATGCTTCACTTCAGATTTACTGTATCCCTTGGACCTTCTTAATGACGATGAAACACAGAAATTGCACTCGAATGTAATACAACAGGCACAATGCCGACTTAAGTACAAGAGGACTGACACTCTAACTTTCTATGATTTGAACTTCTCCTGTGAGTCCAGTCTTAGATTCCGATGCTTCACTTCAGGTTTACTGTATCGCTTGGACCTTCTTATTACGATGAAACACAGAAATTGCATCCGAATTTAATACAAAAGGCACAATACCGACTTACGTACAAGAGGACTGACACTCTAACTTACTATGAACTCAACCTCTCCAGTGAGTCCAGTTTTAGATTCCGATGCTTCACTTCATTTTTACTGTATCCCTTGGACCTTCTTATTGACGATGAAACACAGAAATTGCATCCGATTTTAATACAAAAGGCACAATGCCGACATAAGTACAAGAGGAATGACACTCTAATTTTCTATGATTTGAACCTCTCCTATGAGTCCAGTTTTAGATTCCGAAGCTTCACTTCAGGTTTACTGTATCCCTTGGACCTTCTTATTGACGATGAAACACAGAAATTGCATCCGAATTTTATACAAAATGCACAATGCCGACTTAAGTACAAGAGGACTGACACTCTAACTTTCTATGATTTGAACTTCTCCTGTGATTCCAGTCTTAGATTCCGATGCTTCACTTCAGGTTTACTGTATTGCTTGGACCGTCTTATTACGATGAAACACAGAAATTGCATCCGAATTTAATACAAAAGGCACAATACCGACTAACGTACAAGAGGACTGACACTCTAACATACTATGAACTCAACCTCTCCAGTGAGTCCAGTTTTAGATTCCGATGCTTCACTTCATTTTTACTGTATTCCTTGGACCTTCTTATTGACGATGAAACACAGAAATTGCATCCGATTTTAATACAAAAGGCACAATGCCGACATAAGTACAAGAGGAATGACACTCTAATTTTCTATGATTTGAACCTCTCCTATGAGTCCAGTTTTAGATTCCGATGCTTCACTTCAGGTTTACTGTATCCCTTGGACCTTCTTATTGACGATGAAACACAGAAATTGCATCCGAATTTAATACAAAATGCACAATGCCGACTTAAGTACAAGAGGACTGACACTCTAACTTTCTATGATTTGAACTTCTCCTGTGAGTCCAGTCTTAGATTCCGATGCTTCACTTCAGGTTTACTGTATTGCTTGGACCTTCTTATTACGATGAAACACAGAAATTGCATCCGAATTTAATACAAAAGGCACAATACCGACTAACGTACAAGAGGACTGACACTCTAACTTACTATGAACTCATCCTCTCCAGTGAGTCCAGTTTTAGATTCCGATGCTTCACTTCATTTTTACTGTATCCCTTGGACCTTCTTATTGACGATGAAACACAGAAATTGCATCCGATTTTAATACAAAAGGCACAATGCCGACATAAGTACAAGAGGAATGACACTCTAATTTTCTATGATTTGAACCTCTCCTATGAGTCCAGTTTTAGATTCCGATGCTTCACTTCAGGTTTACTGTATCCCTTGGACCTTCTTATTGACGATGAAACACAGAAATTGCATCCGAATTTAATACAAAATGCACAATGCCGACTTAAGTACAAGAGGACTGACACTCTAACTTTCTATGATTTGAACTTCTCCTGTGAGTCCAGTCTTAGATTCCGATGCTTCACTTCAGGTTTACTGTATTGCTTGGACCTTCTTATTACGATGAAACACAGAAATTGCATCCGAATTTAATACAAAAGGCACAATACCGACTAACGTACAAGAGGACTGACACTCTAACTTACTATGAACTCAACCTCTCCAGTGAGTCCAGTTTTAGATTCCGATGCTTCACTTCATTTTTACTGTATTCCTTGGACCTTCTTATTGACGATGAAACACAGAAATTGCATCCGATTTTAATACAAAAGGCACAATGCCGACATAAGTACAAGAGGAATGACACTCTAATTTTCTATGATTTGAACCTCTCCCATGAGTCCAGTTTTAGATTCCGATGCTTCACTTCAGGTTTACTGTATCCCTTGGACCTTCTTATTGACGATGAAACACAGAAATTGCATCCGAATTTAATACAAAAGGCACAATGCCGACTTAAGTACAAGAGGACTGACACTCTAACTTTCTATGATTAGAACCTCTCCAGTGAGTCCAGTCTTAGATTCCGATGCCGCACATCAGGTTTACTGTATCCCTTGGACCTTCTTATTGACGATGAAACACAGAAATTGCATCCGAATTTAATACAAAAGGCACAATGCCGACTTAAGTACGTGAGGACTGACACTCAATTTTTCTATGATTTGAACCTCTCCTGTGAATCCAATCTTAGATTCCGATGCTTCACTTCAGGTTTACTGTATCCCTTGGGCCTTCTTATTGACGATGAAACACAGAAATTGCATCCGAATTTAATACAAAATGCACAATACCGACTTAAGTACAAGAGGACTGACACTCTAACTTTCTATGATTTGAACCTCTCCTGAGAGACCAGTTTCAGATTCTGATGCTTCTCTTCAGGTTTATTGTATCCCTTGGACCTTCTTATTGACGATGAAACACAAAAATTGCATCCGAATTTAATACAAAATGCACAATGCCGACTTAAGTACAAGAGGACTGACACTCTAACTTTCTATGATTTGAACTTCTCCTGTGAGTCCAGTCTTAGATTCCGATGCTTCACTTCAGGTTTACTGTATTGCTTGGACCTTCTTATTACGATGAAACACAGAAATTGCATCCGAATTTAATACAAAAGGCACAATACCGACTTAAGTACAAGAGGACTGACACTCTAACTTTCTATGATTTGAACCTCTCCTGAGAGACCAGTTTCAGATTCTGATGCTTCTCTTCAGGTTTACTGTATCCCTTGGACCTTCTTATTGACGATGAAACACAGATATTGCATTCGAATTTAATACAACAGGCACAATGCCGAATTAAGTACAAGAGGACTGACACTCTAACTTTCTATGATTTGAACCTCTCCTGTGAGTCCAGTTTTCGATTCCGATGCTTCACATCACGTTTACTGTATCCCTTGGACCTGCTTATTGACGATGAAACACAGAAATTGCATCCGAATTTAATACAAAAGGCACAATGCCGACTTAAGTACAAGAGGACTGACACTCTAACTTTCTATGATTTGAACTTCTCCTGTGAGTCCAGTCTTAGATTCCGATGCTTCACTTCAGGTTTACTGTATCGCTTGGACCTTCTTATTACGATGAAACACAGAAATTGCTTCCGAATGTAATACAAAAGGCACAATACCGACTTACGTACAAGAGGACTGACACTCTAACTTACTATGAACTCAACCTCTCCAGTGAGTCCAGTTTTATATTCCGATGCTTCACTTCATTTTTACTGTATCCCTTGGACCTTCTTATTGACGATGAAACACAGAAATTGCATCCGATTTTAATACAAAAGGCTCAATGCCGACTTAAGTACAAGCGAACTGACATTCTAACTTTCTAAGATTTGAACCTCTCCTGTGAGTCCAGTTTTAGATTCCGATGCTTCACTTCAGGGTTACTGTATCCCTTGGACCATCTTATTGACGATGAAACACAGATTTTGCATCCGAATTTAATTCAAAAGGCACTATGCCGACTTAAGTACAAGAGGACTGACACTCTAACTTTCTATGATTAGAACCTCTCCAGTGAGTCCAGTCTTAGATTCCGATGCTTCACATCAGGTTTACTGTATCCATTAAACCTTCTTATTGACGATGAAACACAGAAATTGCATCCGAATTTAATACAAAAGGCACAATGCCGACTTAAGTACAAGAGGACTGACACTCCAACTTTCTATGATTTGAACCTCTCCTGTGAGTCCACTTTTAGATTCCGATGCTTCACTTCAGGTTTACTATATCACTTGGACCTTCTTATTGACGATGAAACACAGAAATTGCAACCGAATTTAATACAAAAGGCACAATGCCGACTTAAATACAAGAGGACTGACAGTTTAACTTTCTTTGATTTGAACCTCCCCTGTGGGTCCAGTTTTAGATTCCGATGCTTCTCGTCAGGTTTACTGTACCCCTTGGACCATCTTATTGACGATGACACACAGAAATTGCTTCCGAATTTAATACAAAAGGCGCAATGCCGCCTTAGATACAAGAGGACTGACACTCTAATTTTCTATGATTTGAACCACTCCTGTGAGTCCAGTCTTAGATTCCGATGCTTCACTTCAGGTTTACTGTATCCCTTGGACCTTCTTATTGACGATGAAACACAGAAATTGCATCCGAATTTAATACAAAAGGCACAATACCGACTTAAGTACAAGAGGACTGAAACTCTAACTTTCAATGAACTCAACCTCTCCAGTGAGTCCAGTTTTAGATTCCGATGCTTCACTTCAGGTTTACTGTATCCTTTGGACCTTCTTATTGACGATGTAACACAGAAATTGCATCCGTATTTAATACAAAAGGCACAATGCCGACATAAGTACAAGAGGACTGACACTATAAATTTCTATGATTTGAACCTCTCCTGAGAGACCAGTTTTAATTTCTGATGCTTCTCTTCAGGTTTACTGTATCCCTTGGACCTTCTTATTGACGATGAAACACAGAAATTGCATCCGAATTTAATACAACAGGCACGATGCCGACTTAAGTACAAGAGGACAGACACTCTAACTTTCTATGATTTGAACCTCTCCTGTGAGCCCAGTTTTAGATTCCGATGCTTCACTTCATGTTTACTGTGTCCCTTGGACCTTCTTATTGACGATGAAACACAGAAATTGCATCCGAATTTAATACAAAATGCTCAATGCCGACTTAAGTACAAGAGGACTGACACTCTAACTTTCTATGATTTGAACCTCTCCTGTGAGTCCAGTTTTAGATTCGGATGCTTCACTTCACGTTTACTGTATCCCTTAGACCTTCTTAATGACGATCAAACACAGAAATTGCTTCCGAATTTAATACAAAGTTCACAATGCCGTCTTAGGTACAAGAGGACTGACACTCTAACTCTCTATGATTTGAACCCCTTTTGTGAGTCCAGTTCTAGATTCCGATGCGGCACTTCAGGTTTACTGTACCCCTTGGACCATCTTATTGACGATGAAACACAGAAATTGCTTCCGAATTTAATTCAAAAGGCACAAAGCCGACTTAAATACAAGAGGACTGACACTCTAACTTTCTTTGATTTGAACCTCTCCTGTGAGTCCAGCTTTAGATTCCGATGCTTCACTTCAGATTTACTGTATCCCTTGGACCTTCTTAATGACGATGAAACACAGAAATTGCATCCGAATATAATACACAAGGTATAATGCCGTCTTAAGTACAAGAGGACTGACACTCTAACTTTCTATGATTTGAACCACTCCTGTGAGTCCAGTTTTAGATTCCGATGCTTCACATCACGTTTACTGTATTCCTTGGACCTTCTTATTGACGATGAAACACAGAAATTGCATCCGAATTTAATACAAAAGGCACAATGCCGACTTAAGTACAAGAGGACTGACACTCTAACTTTCTATGATTTGAACTTCTCCTGTGAGTCCAGTCTTAGATTCCGATGCTTCACTTCAGGTTTACTGTATCGCTTGGACCTTCCTATTACGATGAAACACAGAAATTGCATCCGAATTTAATACAAAAGGCACAATACCGACTTACGTACAAGAGGACTGACACTCTAACTTACTATGAACTCAACCTCTCCAGTGAGTCCAGTTTTAGATTCCGATGCTTCACTTCATTTTTACTGTATCCCTTGGACCTTCTTATTGACGATGAAACACAGAAATTGCATCCGATTTTAATACAAAAGGCACAATGCCGACATAAGTACAAGAGGAATGACACTGTAATTATCTATGATTTGAAAATCTCCTATGAGTCCAGTTTTGGATTCCGATGCTTCACTTCAGGTTTACTGTATCCCTTGGACCTTCTTATTGACGATGAAACACAGAAATTGCATCCGAATTTAATACAAAAGGCACAATGCCGACTTAAGTACAAGAGGACTGACACTCTAACTTTCTATGATTAGAACCTCTCCAGTGAGTCCAGTCTTAGATTCCGATGCTTCATATCAGGTTTACTGTATCCCTTGGACCTTCTTATTGACGATGAAACACAGAAATTGCAACCGAATTTAATACAAAAGGCACTATGCCGACTTAAATACAAGAGGACTGACAGTCTAACTTTCTTTGATTTGAACCTCCCCTGTGGGTCCAGTTTTAGATTCCGAAGCTTCTCGTCAGGTTTACTGTACCCCTTGGACCATCTTATTGACGATGACACACAGAAATTGCTTCCGAATTTAATACAAAAGGCACAATGCCGCCTTAGATACAAGAGGACTGACACTCTAATTTTCTATGATTTGAACCACTCCTGTGAGTCCAGTCTTAGATTCCGATGCTTCACTTCATGTTTACTGTATCCCTTGGACCTTCTTATTGACGATGAAACTCAGAAATTGCATCCGAATTTAATACAAATGGCACAATACCGACTTAAGTACAAGAGGACTGACACTCTAACTTTCAATGAACTCAACCTCTCCAGTGAGTCCAGTATTAGATTCCGATGCTTCACTTCAGGTTTACTGTATCCTTTGGACCTTCTTATTGACGATGTAACACAGAAATAGCATCCGTATTTAATACAAAAGGCACAATGCCGACATAAGTACAAGAGGACTGACACTCTAAATTTCTATGATTTTAACCTCTCCTGAGAGACCAGTTTTAGATTCTGATGCTTCTCTTCATGTTTACTGTATCCCTTGGACCTTCTTATTGACGATGAAACACAGAAATTGCATCCGAATTTAATACAACAGGCACGATGCCGACTTAAGTACAAGAGGACAGACACTCTAACTTTCTATGATTTGAACCTCTCCAGTGAGCCCAGTTTTAGATTCCGATGCTTCACTTCATGTTTACTGTGTCCCTTGGACCTTCTTATTGACGATGAAACACAGAAATTGCATCCGAATTTAATACAAAATGCTCAATGCCGACTTAAGTACAAGAGGACTGACACTCTAACTTTCTATGATTTGAACCTCTCCTGTGAGTCCAGTTTTAGATTCGGATGCTTCACTTCACGTTTACTGTATCCCTTAGACCTTCTTAATGACGATCAAACACAGAAATTGCTTCCGAATTTAATACAAATTTCACAATGCCGTCTTGGGTACGAGAGGACTGACACTCTAACTCTCTATGATTTGAACCCCTCCTGTGAGTCCAGTTCTAGATTCCGATGCGGCACTTCAGGTTTACTGTACCCCTTGGACCATCTTATTGACGATGAAACACAGAAATTGCTTCCGAATTTAATACAAAAGGCACAATGCCGACTTAAGTACAAGAGGACTGACACTCTAACTTTCTATGATTTGAACTTCTCCTGTGAGTCCAGTCTTAGATTCCGATGCTTCACTTCAGGTTTACTGTATCGCTTGGACCTTCTTATTACGATGAAACACAGAAATTGCATCCGAATTTAATACAAAAGGCACAATACCGACTTACGTACAAGAGGACTGACACTCTAACTTACTATGAACTCAACCTCTCCAGTGAGTCCAGTTTTAGATTCCGATGCTTCACTTCATTTTTACTGTATCCCTTGGACCTTCTTATTGACGATGAAACTCAGAAATTGCTTCCGAATTTAATACAAAGTTCACAATGCCGTCTTGGGTACAAGAGGACTGACACTCTAACTCTCTATGATTTGAACCCCTCCTGTGAGACCAGTTTTAGATTCTGATGCTTCTCTTCAGGTTTACTGTATCCCTTGGACCTTCTTATTGACGATGAAACACAGAAATTGCATCCGAATTTAATACAACAGGCACGATGCCGACTTAAGTACAAGAGGACAGACACTCTAACTTTCTATGATTTGAACCTCTCCAGTGAGCCCAGTTTTAGATTCCGATGCTTCACTTCATGTTTACTGTGTCCCTTGGACCTTCTTATTGACAATGAAACACAGAAATTGCATCCGAATTTAATACAAAATGCTCAATGCCGACTTAAGTACAAGAGGAGTGACACTCTAACTTTCTATGATTTGAACCTCTCCTGTGAGTCCAGTTTTAGATTCGGATGCTTCACTTCACGTTTACTGTATCCCTTAGACCTTCTTAATGACGATCAAACACAGAAATTGCTTCCGAATTTAATACAAAGTTCACAATGCCGTCTTGGGTACAAGAGGACTGACACTCTAACTCTCTATGATTTGAACCCCTCCTGTGAGTCCAGTTCTAGATTCCGATGCGGCACTTCAGGTTTACTGTACCCCTTGGACCATCTTATTGACGATGAAACACAGAAATTGCTTCCGAATTTAATTCAAAAGGCACAAAGCCGACTTAAATACAAGAGGACTGACACTCTAACTTTCTTTGATTTGAACCTCTCCTGTGAGTCCAGCTTTAGATTCCGATGCTTCACTTCAGATTTACTGTATCCCTTGGTCCTTCTTAATGACGATGAAACACAGAAATTGCATCCGAATTTAATACAACAGGCACAATGCCGACTTAAGTACAAGAGGACTGACACTCTAACTTTCTATGATTTGAACCACTCCTGTAAGTCCAGTTTTAGATTCCGATGCTTCACATCACGTTTACTGTATCCCTTAGACCTTCTTATTGACGATGAAACACAGAAATTGCATCCGAATTTAATACAAAAGGCACAATGCCGACTTAAGTACAAGAGGACTGACACTCTAACTTACTATGATTTGAACTTCTCCTGTGAGTCCAGTCTTAGATTCCGATGCTTCACATCACGTTTACTGTATCCCTTAGACCTTCTTATTGACAATGAAACACAGAAATTGCATCCGAATTTAATACAAAAGGCACAATGCCGACTTAAGTACAAGAGGACTGACACTCTAACTTTCTATGATTTGAACTTCTCCTGTGAGTCCAGTTTTAGATTCCGATGCTTCACTTCAGGTTTACTGTATCGCTTGGACCTTCTTATTACAATGAAACACAGAAATTGCATCCGAATTTAATACAAAAGGCACAATACCGACTTACGTACAAGAGGACTGACACTCTAACTTACTATGAACTCAACCTCTCCAGTGAGTCCAGTTTTAGATTCCGATGCTTCACTTCATTTTTACTGTATCCCTTGGACCTTCTTATTGACGATGAAACACAGAAATTGCATCCGATTTAAATACAAAAGGCACAATGCCGACATAAGTACAAGAGGAATGACACTCTAATTTTCTATGATTTGAACCTCTCCTATGAGTCCAGTTTTAGATTCCGATGCTTCACTTCAGGTTTACTGTATCCCTTGGACCTTCTTATTGACGATGAAACACAGAAATTGCATCCGAATTTAATACAAAAGGCACAATGCCGACTTAAGTACAAGAGGACTGACACTCTAACTTTCTATGATTTGAACTTCTCCTGTGAGTCCAGTCTTAGATTCCGATGCTTCACTTCAGGTTTACTGTATCGCTTGGACCTTCTTATGACGATGAAACACAGAAATTGCATCCGAATTTAATACAAAAGGCACAATACCGACTTACGTACGAGAGGACTGACACTCTAACTTACTATGAACTCAACCTCTCCAGTGAGTCCAGTTTTAGATTCCGATGCTTCACTTCATTTTTACTGTATCCCTTGGACCTAGTTATTGACGATGAAACACAGAAATTGCATCCGATTTTAATACAAAAGGCACAATGCCGACATAAGTACAAGAGGAATGACACTCTAATATTCTATGATTTGAACCTCTCCTATGAGTCCAGTTTTAGATTCCGATGCTTCACTTCAGGTTTACTGTATCCCTTGGACCTTCTTATTGACGACGAAACACAGAAATTGCATCCGAATTTAATACAAAAGGCACAATGCCGACTTAAGTACAAGAGGACTGACACTCTAACTTTCTATGATTAGAACCTCTCCAGTGAGTCCAGTCTTAGATTCCGATGCTTCACATCAGGTTTACTGTATCCCTTGGACCTTCTTATTGACGATGAAACACAGAAATTGCATCCGAATTTAATACAAAAGGCACAATGCCGACTTAAGTACGAGAGGACTGACACTCTAACTTTCTATGATTTGAACCTCTCCTGTGAATCCAATCTTAGATTCCGATGCTTCACTTCAGGTTTACTGTATCCCTTGGACCTTCTTATTGACGATGAAACACAGAAATTGCATCCGAATTTAATACAAAATGCACAATACCGACTTAAGTACAAGAGGACTGACACTCTAACTTTCTATGATTTGAACCTCTCCTGAGAGACCAGATTCAGATTCTGGTGCTTCTCTTCAGGTTTACTGTATCCCTTGGACCTTCTTATTGACGATGTAACACAGAAATTGCATCCGTATTTAATACAAAAGGCACAATGCCGACATAAGTACAAGAGGACTGACACTCTAAATTTCTATGATTTGAACCTCTCCTGAGAGACCAGTTTTAGATTCCGATGCTTCACTTCATGTTTACTGTGTCCCTTGGACCTTCTTATTGACGATGAAACACAGAAATTGCATCCGAATTTAATACAAAATGCTCAATGCCGACTTAAGTACAAGAGGACTGACACTCTAACTTTCTATGATTTGAACCTCTCCTGTGAGTCCAGTTTTAGATTCGGATGCTTCACTTCACGTTTACTGTATCCCTTAGACCTTCTTAATGACGATCAAACACAGAAATTCCTTCCGAATTTAATACAAAGTTCACAATGCCGTCTTGGGTACAAGAATACTGACACTCTAACTCTCTATGATTTGAACCCCTCCTGTGAGTTCAGTTCTAGATTCCGATGCGGCACTTCAGGTTTACTGTACCCCTTGGACCATCTTATTGACGATGAAACACAGAAATTGCATCCGAATTTAATATAAAATGCACAATGCCGACATAAGTACAAGAGGACTGACACTCTAAATTTCTATGATTTGAACCTCTCCTGAGAGACCAGTTTTAGATTCTGATGCTTCTCTTCAGGTTTACTGTATCCCTTGGACCTTCTTATTGACGATGAAACTCAGAAATTGCATCCGAAATTAATACAAAAGGCACAATACCGACTTAAGTACAAGAGGACTGACACTCTAACTTTCAATGAACTCAACCTCTCCAGTGAGTCCAGTTTTAGATTCCGATGCTTCACTTCAGGTTTACTGTATCCTTTGGACCTTCTTATTGACGATGTAACACAGAAATTGCATCCGTATTTAATACAAAAGGCACAATGCCGACATAAGTACAAGAGGACTGACACTCTAAATTTCTATGATTTGAACCTCTCCTGAGAGACCAGTTTTAGATTCTGATGCTTCTCTTCAGGTTTACTGTATCCCTTGGACCTTCTTATTGACGATGAAACACAGAAATTGCATCCGAATTTAATACAACAGGCACGATGCCGACTTAAGTACAAGAGGACAGACACTCTAACTTTCTATGATTTGAACCTCTCCAGTGAGCCCAGTTTTAGATTCCGATGCTTCACTTCATGTTTACTGTGTCCCTTGGACCTTCTTATTGACGATGAAACACAGAAATTGCATCCGAATTTAATACAAAATGCTCAATGCCGACTTAAGTACAAGAGGAGTGACACTCTAACTTTCTATGATTTGAACCTCTCCTGTGAGTCCAGTTTTAGATTCGGATGCTTCACTTCACGTTTACTGTATCCCTTAGACCTTCTTAATGACGATCAAACACAGAAATTGCTTCCGAATTTAATACAAAGTTCACAATGCCGTCTTGGGTACAAGAGGACTGACACTCTAACTCTCTATGATTTGAACCCCTCCTGTGAGTCCAGTTCTAGATTCCGATGCGGCACTTCAGGTTTACTGTACCCCTTGGACCATCTTATTGACGATGAAACACAGAAATTGCTTCCGAATTTAATTCAAAAGGCACAAAGCCGACTTAAATACAAGAGGACTGACACTCTAACTTTCTTTGATTTGAACCTCTCCTGTGAGTCCAGCTTTAGATTCCGATGCTTCACTTCAGATTTACTGTATCCCTTGGTCCTTCTTAATGACGATGAAACACAGAAATTGCATCCGAATTTAATACAACAGGCACAATGCCGACTTAAGTACAAGAGGACTGACACTCTAACTTTCTATGATTTGAACCACTCCTGTAAGTCCAGTTTTAGATTCCGATGCTTCACATCACGTTTACTGTATCCCTTAGACCTTCTTATTGACGATGAAACACAGAAATTGCATCCGAATTTAATACAAAAGGCACAATGCCGACTTAAGTACAAGAGGACTGACACTCTAACTTACTATGATTTGAACTTCTCCTGTGAGTCCAGTCTTAGATTCCGATGCTTCACATCACGTTTACTGTATCCCATAGACCTTCTTATTGACGATGAAACACAGAAATTGCATCCGAATTTAATACAAAAGGCACAATGCCGACTTAAGTACAAGAGGACTGACACTCTAACTTTCTATGATTTGAACTTCGCCTGTGAGTCCAGTCTTAGATTCCGATGCTTCACTTCAGGTTTACTGTATCGCTTGGACCTTCTTATTACAATGAAACACAGAAATTGCATCCGAATTTAATACAAAAGGCACAATACCGACTTACGTACAAGAGGACTGACACTCTAACTTACTATGAACTCAACCTCTCCAGTGAGTCCAGTTTTAGATTCCGATGCTTCACTTCATTTTTACTGTATCCCTTGGACCTTCTTATTGACGATGAAACACAGAAATTGCATCCGATTTTAATACAAAAGGCACAATGCCGACATAAGTACAAGAGGAATGACACTCTAATTTTCTATGATTTGAACCTCTCCTATGAGTCCAGTTTTAGATTCCGATGCTTCACTTCAGGTTTACTGTATCCCTTGGACCTTCTTATTGACGATGAAACACAGAAATTGCATCCGAATTTAATACAAAAGGCACAATGCCGACTTAAGTACAAGAGGACTGACACTCTAACTTTCTATGATTTGAACTTCTCCTGTGAGTCCAGTCTTAGATTCCGATGCTTCACTTCAGGTTTACTGTATCGCTTGGACCTTCTTATGACGATGAAACACAGAAATTGCATCCGAATTTAATACAAAAGGCACAATACCGACTTACGTACGAGAGGACTGACACTCTAACTTACTATGAACTCAACCTCTCCAGTGAGTCCAGTTTTAGATTCCGATGCTTCACTTCATTTTTACTGTATCCCTTGGACCTAGTTATTGACGATGAAACACAGAAATTGCATCCGATTTTAATACAAAAGGCACAATGCCGACATAAGTACAAGAGGAATGACACTCTAAAATTCTATGATTTGAACCTCTCCTATGAGTCCAGTTTTAGATTCCGATGCTTCACTTCAGGTTTACTGTATCCCTTGGACCTTCTTATTGACGACGAAACACAGAAATTGCATCCGAATTTAATACAAAAGGCACAATGCCGACTTAAGTACAAGAGGACTGACACTCTAACTTTCTATGATTAGAACCTCTCCAGTGAGTCCAGTCTTAGATTCCGATGCTTCACATCAGGTTTACTGTATCCCTTGGACCTTCTTATTGACGATGAAACACAGAAATTGCATCCGAATTTAATACAAAAGGCACAATGCCGACTTAAGTACGAGAGGACTGACACTCTAACTTTCTATGATTTGAACCTCTCCTGTGAATCCAATCTTAGATTCCGATGCTTCACTTCAGGTTTACTGTATCCCTTGGACCTTCTTATTGACGATGAAACACAGAAATTGCATCCGAATTTAATACAAAATGCACAATACCGACTTAAGTACAAGAGGACTGACACTCTAACTTTCTATGATTTGAACCTCTCCTGAGAGACCAGATTCAGATTCTGGTGCTTCTCTTCAGGTTTACTGTATCCCTTGGACCTTCTTATTGACGATGTAACACAGAAATTGCATCCGTATTTAATACAGAAGGCACAATGCCGACATAAGTACAAGAGGACTGACACTCTAAATTTCTATGATTTGAACCTCTCCTGAGAGACCAGTTTTGGATTCTGATGCTTCTCTTCAGGTTTACTGTATCCCTTGGACCTTCTTATTGACGATGAAACACAGAAATTGCATCCGAATTTAATACAACAGGCACGATGCCGACTTAAGTACAAGAGGACAGACACTCTAACTTTCTATGATTTGAACCTCTCCAGTGAGCCCAATTTTAGATTCCGATGCTTCACTTCATGTTTACTGTGTCCCTTGGACCTTCTTATTGACGATGAAACACAGAAATTGCATCCGAATTTAATACAAAATGCTCAATGCCGACTTAAGTACAAGAGGACTGACACTCTAACTTTCTATGATTTGAACCTCTCCTGTGAGTCCAGTTTTAGATTCGGATGCTTCACTTCACGTTTACTGTATCCCTTAGACCTTCTTAATGACGATCAAACACAGAAATTGCTTCCGAATTTAATACAAAGTTCACAATGCCGTCTTGGGTACAAGAATACTGACACTCTAACTCTCTATGATTTGAACCCCTCCTGTGAGTTCAGTTCTAGATTCCGATGCGGCACTTCAGGTTTACTGTACCCCTTGGACCATCTTATTGACGATGAAACACAGAAATTGCTTCCGAATTTAATTCAAAACGCACAAAGCCGACTTAAATACAAGTGGACTGACACTCTAACTTTCTTTGATTTGAACCTCTCCTGTGAGTCCAGCTTTAGATTCCGATGCTTCACTTCAGATTTACTGTATCCCTTGGACCTTCTTAATGACGATGAAACACAGAAATTGCATCCGAATTTAATACAAAAGGCACAATACCGACTTACGTACAAGAGGACTGACACTCTAACTTACTATGAACTCAACCTCTCCAGTGAGTCCAGTTTTAGATTCCGATGCTTCACTTCATTTTTACTGTATCCCTTGGACCTAGTTATTGACGATGAAACACAGAAATTGCATCCGATTTTAATACAAAAGGCACAATGCCGACATAAGTACAAGAGGAATGACACTCTAATATTCTATGATTTGAACCTCTCCTATGAGTCCAGTTTTAGATTCCGATGCTTCACTTCAGGTTTACTGTATCCCTTGGACCTTCTTATTGACGACGAAACACAGAAATTGCATCCGAATTTAATACAAAAGGCACAATGCCGACTTAAGTACAAGAGGACTGACACTCTAACTTTCTATGATTAGAACCTCTCCAGTGAGTCCAGTCTTAGATTCCGATGCTTCACATCAGGTTTACTGTATCCCTTGGACCTTCTTATTGACGATGAAACACAGAAATTGCATCCGAATTTAATACAAAAGGCACAATGCCGACTTAAGTACGAGAGGACTGACACTCTAACTTTCTATGATTTGAACCTCTCCTGTGAATCCAATCTTAGATTCCGATGCTTCACTTCAGGTTTACTGTATCCCTTGGACCTTCTTATTGACGATGAAACACAGAAATTGCATCCGAATTTAATACAAAATGCACAATACCGACTTAAGTACAAGAGGACTGACACTCTAACTTTCTATGATTTGAACCTCTCCTGAGAGACCAGATTCAGATTCTGGTGCTTCTCTTCAGGTTTACTGTATCCCTTGGACCTTCTTATTGACGATGTAACACAGAAATTGCATCCGTATTTAATACAAAAGGCACAATGCCGACATAAGTACAAGAGGACTGACACTCTAAATTTCTATGATTTGAACCTCTCCTGAGAGACAAGTTTTAGATTCTGATGCTTCTCTTCAGGTTTACTGTATCCCTTGGACCTTCTTATTGACGATGAAACACAGAAATTGCATCCGAATTTAATACAACAGGCACGATGCCGACTTAAGTACAAGAGGAAAGACACTCTAACTTTCTATGATTTGAACCTCTCCAGTGAGCCCAGTTTTAGATTCCGATGCTTCACTTCATGTTTACTGTGTCCCTTGGACCTTCTTATTGACGATGAAACACAGAAATTGCATCCGAATTTAATACAAAATGCTCAATGCCGACTTAAGTACAAGAGGACTGACACTCTAACTTTCTATGATTTGAACCTCTCCTGTGAGTCCAGTTTTAGATTCGGATGCTTCACTTCACGTTTACTGTATCCCTTAGACCTTCTTAATGACGATCAAACACAGAAATTGCTTCCGAATTTAATACAAAGTTCACAATGCCGTCTTGGGTACAAGAATACTGACACTCTAACTCTCTATGATTTGAACCCCTCCTGTGAGTTCAGTTCTAGATTCCGATGCGGCACTTCAGGTTTACTGTACCCCTTGGACCATCTTATTGACGATGAAACACAGAAATTGCTTCCGAATTTAATTCAAAACGCACAAAGCCGACTTAAATACAAGTGGACTGACACTCTAACTTTCTTTGATTTGAACCTCTCCTGTGAGTCCAGCTTTAGATTCCGATGCTTCACTTCAGATTTACTGTATCCCTTGGACCTTCTTAATGACGATGAAACACAGAAATTGCATCCGAATTTAATACAACAGGCACAATGCCGACTTAAGTACAAGAGGACTGACACTCTAACTTTCTATGATTTGAACCACTCCTGTGAGTCCAGTTTTAGATTCCGATGCTTCACATCACGTTTACTGTATCCCTTAGACCTTCTTATTGACGATGAAACACAGAAATTGCATCCGAATTTAATACAAAAGGCACAATGCCGACTTAAGTACAAGAGGACTGACACTCTAACTTGCTATGATTTGAACTTCTCCTGTGAGTCCAGTCTTAGATTCCGATGCTTCACATCACGTTTACTGTATCCCTTAGACCTTCTTATTGACGATGAAACACAGAAATTGCATCCGAATTTAATACAAAAGGCACAATGCCGACTTAAGTACAAGAGGACTGACACTCTAACTTTCTATGATTTGAACTTCTCCTGTGAGTCCAGTCTTAGATTCCGATGCTTCACTTCAGGTTTACTGTATCGCTTGGACCTTCTTATTACGATGAAACACAGAAATTGCATCCGAATTTAATACAAAAGGCACAATACCGACTTACGTACAAGAGGACTGACACTCTAACTTACTATGAACTCAACCGCTCCAGTGAGTCCAGTTTTCGATTCTGATGCTTCACTTCATTTTTACTGTATCCCTTGGACCTAGTTATTGACGATGAAACACAGAAATTGCATCCGATTTTAATACAAAAGGCACAATGCCGACATAAGTACAAGAGGAATGACACTCTAATATTCTATGATTTGAACCTCTCCTATGAGTCCAGTTTTAGATTCCGATGCTTCACTTCAGGTTTACTGTATCCCTTGGACCTTCTTATTGACGACGAAACACAGATATTGCATCCGAATTTAATACAAAAGGCACAATGCCGACTTAAGTACAAGAGGACTGACACTCTAACTTTCTATGATTAGAACCTCTCCAGTGAGTCCAGTCTTAGATTCCGATGCTTCACATCAGGTTTACTGTATCCCTTGGACCTTCTTATTGACGATGAAACACAGAAATTGCATCCGAATTTAATACAAAAGGCACAATGCCGACTTAAGTACGAGAGGACTGACACTCTAACTTTCTATGATTTGAACCTCTCCTGTGAATCCAATCTTAGATTCCGATGCTTCACTTCAGGTTTACTGTATCCCTTGGACCTTCTTATTGACGATGAAACACAGAAATTGCATCCGAATTTAATACAAAATGCACAATACCGACTTAAGTACAAGAGGACTGACACTCTAACTTTCTATGATTTGAACCTCTCCTGAGAGACCAGTTTCAGATTCTGGTGCTTCTCTTCAGGTTTACTGTATCCCTTGGACCTTCTTATTGACGATGGAACACAGAAATTGCATCCGTATTTAATACAAAAGGCACAATGCCGACATAAGTACAAGAGGACTGACACTCTAAATTTCTATGATTTGAACCTCTCCTGAGAGACCAGTTTTAGATTCTGATGCTTCTCTTCAGGTTTACTGTATCCCTTGGACCTTCTTATTGACGATGAAACACAGAAATTGCATCCGAATTTAATACAACAGGCACAATGCCGACTTAAGTACAAGAGGACAGACACTCTAACTTTCTATGATTTAAACCTCTCCAGTGAGCCCAGTTTTAGATTCCGATGCTTCACTTCATGTTTACTGTGTCCCTTGGACCTTCCTATTGACGATGAAACACAGAAATTGCATCCGAATTTAATACAAAATGCTCAATGCCGACTTAAGTACAAGAGGACTGACACTCTAACTTTCTATGATTTGAACCTCTCCTGTGAGTCCAGTTTTAGATTCGGATGCTTCACTTCACGTTTACTGTATCCCTTAGACCTTCTTAATGACGATCAAACACAGAAATTGCTTCCGAATTTAATACAAAGTTCACAATGCCGTCTTAGGTACAAGAGGACTGACACTCTAACTCTCTATGATTTGAACCCCTCCTGTGAGTCTAGTCTTAGATTCCGATGCTTCACTTCAGGTTTACTGTATTCCTTGGACCTTCTTATTGACGATGAAACACAAAATTACATCCGAAGTTAAGTCAAAAGGCACAATGCCGACTTAAGTACAAGAGGACTGACACTCTAACTTAGAATGATCTGAACCTCTCCTGTGAGTCCAGTAGTAGGTTCCGATGCTTCACTTCAGGTTTACTGTATACCTTGGACCTTCTTATTGACGATGAAGCTCAGAAATTGCATCGGAATTAAATTCAAAAGGCACAATGCCGACTTAAGTAAAAGAGGACTAACACTCTAACTTTCTATGATTTGAACCTCTCCTGTGAGTCCAGTTTTAGATTCCGATGCTTCACTTCAGGTTTACTGTATTCCTTGGACCATCTTTTTGACGATGACACACAGAAATTGCATCCGATATTAATACAAAAGGCACAATGCCGACTTAAGTACAAGAGGACTGACACTCTAACATTCTATGATTTGAACTTTTCCTGTAAGTCCAGTCTTAGATTCCGATGCTTCACTTCACGTTTACTGTATCGCTTGGACCTTCTTATTACGATGAAACACAGAAATTTGTTCCGAATTTAATACAGAAGGCACAATACCGACTTACGTACAAGAGGACTGACACTCTAACTTACTATGAACTCAACCTCTCCAGTGAGTGCAGTTTTAGATTCCGATGCTTCACTTCATTTTTACTGTATCCCTTGGACCTTCTTATTGACGATGAAACACAGAAATTGCATCCGATTTTAATACAAAAGGCTCAATGCTGACTTAAGTACAAGCGAACTGACATTCTAACTTTCTAAGATTTGAACCTCTCCTGTGAGTCCAGTTTTAGATTCCGATGCTTCACTTCAGGGTTACTGTATCCCTTGGACCATCTTATTGACGATGAAACACAGATATTGCATCCGAATTTAATACAAAAGGCACAATGCCGACCTAAGTACAAGAGGACTGACACTCTAACTTTCTATGATTAGAACCTCTCCAGTGAGTCCAGTCTTAGATTCCGATGCTTCACATCAGGTTTACTGTATCCCTTGGACCTTCTTATTGACGATGAAACACAGAAATTGCATCCGAATTTAATACAAAAGGCACAATGCCGACTTAAGTACAAGAGGACTGACACTCCAACTTTCTATGATTTGAACCTCTCCTGTGAGTCCAGTTTTAGATTCCGATGCTTCACTTCAGGTTTACTATATCACTTGGACCTTCTTATTGACGATGAAACACAGAAATT
This sequence comes from Schistocerca americana, assembly GCF_021461395.2. Lineage (NCBI taxonomy): Eukaryota > Metazoa > Arthropoda > Insecta > Orthoptera > Acrididae > Schistocerca > Schistocerca americana. Next base: position 561,991 of record NW_025726291.1, on the reverse strand, counting down.
GCAACCGAATTTAATACAAAAGGCACAATGCCGACTTAAATACAAGAGGACTGACAGTCTAACTTTCTTTGATTTGAACCTCCCCTGTGGGTCCAGTTTTAGATTCCGATGCTTCACTTCATGTTTACTGTGTCCCTTGGACCTTCTTATTGACGATGAAACACAGAAATTGCATCCGAATTTAATACAAAATGCTCAATGCCGACTTAAGTACAAGAGGACTGACACTCTAACTTTCTATGATTTGAACCTCTCCTGTGAGTCCAGTTTTAGATTCGGATGCTTCACTTCACGTTTACTGTATCCCTTAGACCTTCTTAATGACGATCAAACACAGAAATTGCTTCCGAATTTAATACAAAGTTCACAATGCCGTCTTAGGTACAAGAGGACTGACACTCTAACTCTATGATTTGAACCCCTCCTGTGAGTCCAGTTCTAGATTCTGATGCGGCACTTCAGGTTTACTGTACCCCTTGGACCATCTTATTGACGATGAAACACAGAAATTGCTTCCGAATTTAATTCAAAAGGCACAAAGCCGACTTAAATACAAGAGGACTGACACTCTAACTTTCTTTGATTTGAACCTCTCCTGTGAGTCCAGCTTTAGATTCCGATGCTTCACTTCAGATTTACTGTATCCCTTGGACCTTCTTAATGACGATGAAACACAGAAATTGCATCAGAATATAATACACAAGGTATAATGCCGTCTTAAGTACAAGAGGACTGACACTCTAACTTTCTATGATTTGAACCACTCCTGTGAGTCCAGTTTTAGATTCCGATGCTTCACATCACGTTTACTGTTTCCCTTGGACCTTCTTATTGACGATGAAACACAGAAATTGCATCCGAATTTAATACAAAAGGCACAATGCCGACTTAAGTACAAGAGCACTGACACTCTAGCTTTCTATGATTTGAACTTCTCCTGTGAGTCCAGTCTTAGATTCCGATGCTTCACTTCAGGTTTACTGTATCGCTTGGACTTTCTTATTACGATGAAACACAGAAATTGCATCCGAATTTTATACAAAAGGCACAATACCGACTTACGTACAAGAGGACTGATACTCTAACTTACTATGAACTCAACCTCTCCAGTGAGTCCAGTTTCAGATTCCGATGCTTCACTTCTTTTTTACTGTATCGCTTGGACCTTCTTATTGACGATGAAACACAGAAATTGCATCCGATTTTAATACAAAAGGCACAATGCCGACATAAGTAAAAGAGGAATGACACTCTAATTTTCTATGATTTGAACCTCTCCTATGAGTCCAGTTTTAGATTCCGATGCTTCACTTCAGGTTTACTGTATCCATTGGACCTTCTTATTGACGATGAAACACAGAAATGGCGTCCGAATTTAATACAAAAGGCACAATGCCGACTTAAGTACAAGAGGACTGACACTCTAACTTTCTATGATTAGAACCTCTCCAGTGAGTCCAGTCTTGAATTCCGATGCTTCGCATCAGGTTTACTGTATCCCTTGGACCTTCTTATTGACGATGAAACACAGAAATTGCATCCGAATTTAATACAAAATGCACAATACCGACTTAAGTACAAGAGGACTGACACTCTAACTTTCTATGATTTGAACTTCTCCTGTGAGTCCAGTCTTAGATTCCGATGCTTCACTTCAGGTTTACTGTATTGCCTGGACCTTCTTATTACGATGAAACACAGAAATTGCATCCGAATTTAATACAAAAGGCACAATACCGACTTACGTACAAGAGGACTGACACTCTAACTTACTATGAACTCAACCTCTCCAGTGAGTGCAGTTTTAGATTCCGATGCTTCACTTCATTTTTACTGTATCGCTTGGACCTTCTTATTGACGATGAAACACAGAAATTGCATCCGATTTTAATACAAAAGGCTCAATGCCGACTTAAGTACAAGCGAACTGACATTCTAACTTTCTAAGATTTGAACCTCTCCTGTGAGTCCAGTTTTAGATTCCGATGCTTCACTTCAGGGTTACTGTATCCCTTGGACCATCTTATTGACGATGAAACACAGATATTGCATCCGAATTTAATACAAAAGGCACAATGCCGACTTAAGTACAAGAGGACTGACACTCTAACTTTCTATGATTAGAACCTCTCCAGTGAGTCCAGTCTTAGATTCCGATGCTTCACATCAGGTTTACTGTATCCCTTGGACCTTCTTATTGACGATGAAACACAGAAATTGCATCCGAATTTAATACAAAAGGCACAATGCCGACTTAAGTACAAGAGGACTGACACTCCAACTTTCTATGATTTGAACCTCTCCTGTGAGTCCAGTTTTAGATTCCGATGCTTCACTTCAGGTTTACTGTATCACTTGGACCTTCTTATTGACGATGAAACACAGAAATTGCAACCGAATTTAATACAAAAGGCACAATGCCGACTTAAATACAAGAGGACTGACAGTCTAACTTTCTTTGATTTGTACCTCCCCTGTGGGTCCAGTTTTAGATTCCGATGCTTCTCGTCAGGTTTACTGTACCCCTTGGACCATCTTATTGACGATCACACACAGAAATTGCTTCCGAATTTAATACAAAAGGCACAATGCCGCCTTAAATACAGGAGGACTGACACTCTAACTTTCTATGATTTGAACCACTCCTGTGAGTCCAGTCTTAGATTCCGATGCTTCACTTCAGGTTTACTGTATCCCTTGGACCTTCTTATTGACGATGAAACACAGAAATTGCATCCGAATTTAATACAAAAGGCACAATACCGACTTAAGTACAAGAGGACTGACACTCTAACTTTCTATGATTTGAACCACTCCTGTGAGTCCAGTTTTAGATTCTGATGCTTCACATCACGTTTACTGTATCCCTTGGACCTGCTTATTGACGATGAAACACAGAAATTGCATCCGAATTTAATACAAATGCACAATGCCGACTTAAGTACAAGAGGACTGACACTCTAACTTTCTATGATTTGAACTTCTCCTGTGAGTCCAGTCTTAGATTCCGATGCTTCACTTCAGGTTTACTGTATCGCTTGGACCTTCTTATTACGATGAAACACAGAAATTGCTTCCGAATTTAACACAAAAGGCACAATACCGACTTACGTACAAGAGGACTGACACTCTAACTTACTATGAACTCAACCTCTCCAGTGAGTCCAGTTTTAGATTCCGATGCTTCACTTCATTTTTACTGTATCCCTTGGACCTTCTTATTGACGATGAAACACAGAAATTGCATCCGATTTTAATACAAAAGGCTCAATGCCGACTTAAGTACAAGCGAACTGACATTCTAACTTTCTAAGATTTGAACCTCTCCTGTGAGTCCAGTTTAAGATTCCGATGCTTCACTTCAGGGTTACTGTATCCCTTGGACCATCTTATTGACGATGAAACACAGATATTGCATCCGAATTTAATACAAAAGGCACAATGCCGACATAAGTACAAGAGGAATGACACTCTAATTTTCTATGATTTGAACCTCTCCTACGAGTCCAGTTATAGATTCCGATGCCTCACTTCAGGTTTACTGTATCCCTTGGACCTTCTCATTGACGATGAAACACAGAAATTGCATCCGAATTTAATACAAAAGGCACAATGCCGGCTAAAGTACAAGAGGACTGACACTCTAACTTTCTATGATTTGAACCTCTCCTGTGAGTCCAGTCTTAGATCCCGATGCTTCACATCAGGTTTACTGTATCCCTTATACCTTCTTATTGACGATGAAACACAGAAATTGCATCCGAATTTAATACAAAAGGCACAATGCCGACTTAAGTACGAGAGGACTGACACTCCAACTTTCTATGATTTGAACCTCTCCTGTGAGTCCAGTTTTAGATTCCGATGCTTCACTTCAGGTTTACTATATCACTTGGACCTTCTTATTGACGATGAAACACAGATATTGCAACCGAATTTAATACAAAAGGCACAATGCCGACTTAAATACAAGAGGACTGACAGTCTAACTTTCTTTGATTTGAACCTCCCCTGTGGGTCCAGTTTTAGATTCCGATGCTTCTCGTCAGGTTTACTGTACCCCTTGGACCATCTTATTGACGATGACACACAGAAATTTCTTCCGAATTTGATACAAAAGGCACAATGCCGCCTTAGACACAAGAGGACTGACACTCTAATTTTCTATGATTTGAACCACTCCTGTGAGTCCAGTCTTAGATTCCGATGCTTCACTTCAGGTTTACTGTATCCCTTGGACCTTCTTATTGACGATGAAACACAGAAATTGCATCCGAATTTAATACAAAAGGCACAATACCGACTTAAGTACAAGAGGACTGACACTCTAACTTTCAATGAACTCAACCTCTCCAGTGAGTCCAGTTTTAGATTCCGATGCTTCACTTCAGGTTTACTGTATCCTTTGGACCTTCTTATTGACGATGTAACACAGAAATTTCATCCGTATTTAATACAAAAGGCACAATGCCGACATAAGTACATGAGGACTGACACTCTAAACTTCTATGATTTGAACATCTCCTGAGAGACCAGTTTTAGATTCTGATGCTTCTCTTCAGGTTTACTGTATCCCTTGGACCTTCTTATTGCCGATGAAACACAGAAATTGCATCCGAATTTAATACAACAGGCACAATGCCGACTTAAGTACAAGAGGACAGACACTCTAACTTTCTATGATTTGAACCTCTCCTGTGAGCCCAGTTTTAGATTCCGATGCTTCACTTCATGTTTACTGTGTCCCTTGGACCTTCTTATTGACGATGAAACACAGAAATTGCATCCGAATTTAATACAAAATGCTCAATGCCGACTTAAGTACAAGAGGACTGACACTCTAACTTTCTATGATTTGAACCTCTCCTGTGAGTCCAGTTTTAGATTCGGATGCTTCACTTCACGTTTACTGTATCCCTTAGACCTTCTTAATGACGATCAAACACAGAAATTGCTTCCGAATTTAATACAAAGTTCACAATGCCGTCTTAGGTACAAGAGGACTGACACTCTAACTCTCTATGATTTGAACCCCTCCTGTGAGTCCAGTTCTAGATTCCGATGCGGCACTTCAGGTTTACTGTACCCCTTGGACCATCTTATTGACGATGAAACACAGAAATTGCTTCCGAATTTAATTCAAAAGGCACAAAGCCGACTTAAATACAAGAGGACTGACACTCTAACTTTCTTTGATTTGAACCTCTCCTGTGAGTCCAGCTTTAGATTCCGATGCTACACTTCAGATTTACTGTATCCCTTGGACCTTCTTAATGACGATGAAACACAGAAATTACATCCGAATATAATACACAAGGTACAATGCCGTCTTAAGTACAAGAGGACTGACACTCTAACTTTCTATGATTTGAACCACTCCTGTGAGTCCAGTTTTAGATTCCGATGCTTCACATCACGTATACTGTATCCCTTGGACCTTCTTATTGACGATGAAACACAGAAATTGCATCCGAATTTAATACAAAAGGCACAATGCCGACTTAAGTACAAGAGGACTGACACTCTAACTTTCTATGATTTGAACTTCTCCTGTGAGTCCATTCTTAGATTCCGATGCTTCACTTCAGGTTTACTGTATCGCTTGGACCTTCTTATTACGATGAAACACAGAAATTGCTTCCGAATTTAATACAAAAGGCACAATACCGACTTACGTACAAGAGGACTGACACTCTAACTTACTATGAACTCAACCTCTCCAGTGAGTCCAGTTTTAGATTCCGATGCTTCACTTCATTTTTACTGTATCCCTTGGACCTTCTTATTGACGATGAAACACAGAAATTGCATCCGAATTTAATACAAAAGGCACAATGCCGACTTAAGTACAAGAGGACTGACACTCTAACTTTCTATGATTTGAACCTCTCCTATGAGTCCAGTTTTAGTTTCCGAAGCTTCACATCAGGTTTACTGTATCCCTTGGACCTTCTTATTGACGATGAAACACAGAAATTGCATCCGAATTTAATACAAAAGGCACAATGCCGACTTAAGTACAAGAGGACTGCCACTCTAACTTTCTATGATTTGAACTTCTCCTGTGAGTCCAGTCTTAGATTCCGATGCTTCACTTCAGGTTTACTGTATCGCTTGGACCTTCTTATTACGATGAAACACAGAAATTGCATCCGAATTTCATACAAAAGGCACAATACCGGCTTACGTACAAGAGGACTGACACTCTAACTTACTATGAACTCAACCTCTCCAGTGAGTCCAGTTTTAGATTCCGATGCTTCACTTCATTTTTACTGTATCCCCTGGACCTAGTTATTGACGATGAAACACAGAAATTGCATCCGATTTTAATACAAAAGGCACAATGCCGACATAAGTACAAGAGGAATGACACTCTAATTTTCTATGATTTGAACCTCTCCTATGAGTCCAATTTTAGATTCCGATGCTTCACTTCAGGTTTACTGTATCCCTTGGACCTTCTTATTGACGACGAAACACAGAAATTGCATCCGAATGTAATACAAAAGGCACAATGCCGACTTAAGTACAAGAGGACTGACACTCTAACTTTCTATGATTAGAACCTCTCCAGTGAGTCCAGTCTTAGATTCCGATGCTTCACATCAGGTTTACTGTATCCCTTGGACCTTCTTATTGACGATGAAACACAGAAATTGCATCCGAATTTAATACAAAAGGCACAATGCTGACTTAAGTACGAGAGGACTGACACTCTAACTTTCTATGATTTGAACCTCTCCTGTGAATCCAATCTTAGATTCCGATGCTTCACTTCAGGTTTACTGTATCCCTTGGACCTTCTTATTGACGATGAAACACAGAAATGGCATCCGAATTTAATACAAAATGCACAATACTGACTTAAGTACAAGAGCACTGACACTCTAACTTTCTATGATTTGAACTTCTCCTGTGAGTCCAGTCTTAGATTCCGATGCTTCACTTCAGGTTTGCTGTATCGCTTGGACCTTCTTATTACGATGAAACACAGAAATTGCTTCCGAATTTAATACAAAAGGCACAATACCGACTTACGTACAAGAGGACTGACACTTTAACTTACTATGATTTGAACTTCTCCTGTGAGTCCAGTCTTAGATTCCGATGCATCACTTCAGGTTTACTGTATCGCTTGGACCTTCTTATTACGATGAAACACAGAAATTGCTTCCGAATTTAATACAAAAGGCACAATACCAACTTAAGTACAAGAGGACAGACACTCTAACTTTCTATGATTTGAACCTCTCCTGTGAGCCCAGTTTTAGATTCCGATGCTTCACTTCATGTTTACTGTGTCCCTTGGACCTTCTTATTGACGATGAAACACAGAAATTGCATCCGAATTTAATACAAAATGCTCAATGCCGACTTAAGTACAAGAGGACTGACACTCTAACTTTCTATGTTTTGAACCTCTCCTGTGAGTCCAGTTTTAGATTCGGATGCTTCACTTCACGTTTACTGTATCCCTTAGACCTTCTTAATGACGATCAAACACAGAAATTGCTTCCGAATTTAATACAAAGTTCACAATGCCGTCTTAGGTACAAGAGGACTGACACTCTAACTTTCTATGATTTGAACCACTCCTGTGAGTCCAGTTTTAGATTCCGATGCTTCACATCACGTATACTGTATCCCTTGGACCTTCTTATTGACGATGAAACACAGAAATTGCATCCGAATTTAATACAAAAGGCACAATGCCGACTTAAGTACAAGAGGACTGACACATTAACTTTCTATGATTTGAACTTCTCCTGTGAGTCCAGTCTTAGTTTCCGATGCTTCACTTCAGGTTTACTGTATCGCTTGGACCTTCTTATTACGATGAAACACAGAAATTGCATCCGAATTTAATACAAAAGGCACAATACCGACTTACGTACAAGAGGACTGACACTCTAACTTACTATGAACTCAACCTCTCCAGTGAGTCCAGTTTTAGATTCCGATGCTTCACTTCATTTTTACTGTATCCCTTGGACCTAGTTGTTGACGATGAAACACAGAAATTGCATCCGATTTTAATACAAAAGGCACAATGCCGACATAAGTACAAGAGGAATGACACTCTAATTTTCTATGATTTGAACCTTTCCTATGAGTCCAGTTTTAGATTCCGATGCTTCACTTCAGGTTTACTGTATCCCTTGGACCTTCTTATTGACGACGAAACACAGAAATTGCATCCGAATTTAATACAAAAGGCACAATGCCGACTTAAGTACAAGAGGACTGACACTCTAACTTGCTATGATTAGAACCTCTCCAGTGTGTCCAGTCTTAGATTCCGATGCTTCACATCAGGTTTACTGTATCCCATGGACCTTCTTATTGACGATGAAACACAGAAATTGCATCCGAATTTAATACAAAAGGCACAATGCCGACTTAAGTACGAGAGGACTGACACTCTAACTTTCTATGATTTGAACTTCTCCTGTGAGTCCAGTCTTAGATTCCGATGCTTCACTTCAGGTTTACTGTATCGCTTGGACCTTCTTATTACGATGAAACACAGAAATTGCTTCCGAATTTAATACAAAAGGCACAATACCGACTTACGTACAAGAGGACTGACACTCAAACTTACTATGATTTGAACTTCTCCTGTGAGTCCAGTCTTAGATTCCGATGCTTCACTTCAGGTTTACTGTATCGCTTGGACCTTCTTATTACGATGAAACACAGAAATTGCTTCCGAATTTAATACAAAAGGCACAATACCGACTTACGTACAAGAGGACTGACACTCAAACTTACTATGATTTGAACTTCTCCTGTGAGTCCAGTCTTAGATTCCGATGCTTCACTTCAGGTTTACTGTATCCCTTGGACCTTCTTATTGACGATGAAACACAGAAATTGCATCCGATTTTAATACAAAAGGCACAATGCCGACATAAGTACAAGAGGAATGACACTCTAATTTTCTATGATTTGAACCTCTCCTATGAGTCCAGTTTTAGATTCCGATGCTTCACATCAGGTTTACTGTATCCCTTGGACCTTCTTATTGACGATGAAACACAGAAATTGCATCCGAATTTAATAAAAAAGGCACAATGCCGACTTAAGTACAAGAGGACTGACACTCTAACTTTCTATGATTTGAACTTCTCCTGTGAGTCCAGTGTTAGATTCCGATGCTTCACTTCAGGTTTACTGTATCGCTTGGACCTTCTTATTACGATGAAACACAGAAATTGCATCCGAATTTCATACAAAAGGCACAATAAAGACTTACGTACAAGAGGACTGACACTCTAACTTACTATGAACTCAACCTGTCCAGTGAGTCCAGTTTTAGATTCCGATGCTTCACTTCATTTTTACTGTATCCCTTGGACCTAGTTGTTGACGATGAAACACAGAAATTGCATCCGATTTTAATACAAAAGGCACAATGCCGACATAAGTACAAGAGGAATGACACTCTAATTTTCTATGATTTGAACCTTTCCTATGAGTCCAGTTTTAGATTATGATGCTTCACTTCAGGTTTACTGTATCCCTTGGACCTTCTTATTGACGACGAAACACAGAAATTGCATCCGAATTTAATACAAAAGGCACAATGCCGACTTAAGTACAAGAGGACTGACACTCTAACTTGCTATGATTAGAACCTCTCCAGTGAGTCCAGTCTTAGATTCCGATGCTTCACATCAGGTTTACTGTATCCCATGGACCTTCTTATTGACGATGAAACACAGAAATTGCATCCGAATTTAATACAAAAGGCACAATGCCGACTTAAGTACAAGAGGACTGCCACTCTAACTTTCTATGATTTGAACTTCTCCTGTGAGTCCAGTCTTAGATTCCGATGCTTCACTTCAGGTTTACTGTATCGCTTGGACCTTCTTATTACGATGAAACACAGAAATTGCATCCGAATTTCATACAAAAGGCACAATACCGGCTTACGTACAAGAGGACTGACACTCTAACTTACTATGAACTCAACCTCTCCAGTGAGTCCAGTTTTAGATTCCGATGCTTCACTTCATTTTTACTGTATCCCCTGGACCTAGTTATTGACGATGAAACACAGAAATTGCATCCGATTTTAATACAAAAGGCACAATGCCGACATAAGTACAAGAGGAATGACACTCTAATTTTCTATGATTTGAACCTCTCCTATGAGTCCAATTTTAGATTCCGATGCTTCACTTCAGGTTTACTGTATCCCTTGGACCTTCTTATTGACGACGAAACACAGAAATTGCATCCGAATGTAATACAAAAGGCACAATGCCGACTTAAGTACAAGAGGACTGACACTCTAACTTTCTATGATTAGAACCTCTCCAGTGAGTCCAGTCTTAGATTCCGATGCTTCACATCAGGTTTACTGTATCCCTTGGACCTTCTTATTGACGATGAAACACAGAAATTGCATCCGAATTTAATACAAAAGGCACAATGCTGACTTAAGTACGAGAGGACTGACACTCTAACTTTCTATGATTTGAACCTCTCCTGTGAATCCAATCTTAGATTCCGATGCTTCACTTCAGGTTTACTGTATCCCTTGGACCTTCTTATTGACGATGAAACACAGAAATGGCATCCGAATTTAATACAAAATGCACAATACTGACTTAAGTACAAGAGCACTGACACTCTAACTTTCTATGATTTGAACTTCTCCTGTGAGTCCAGTCTTAGATTCCGATGCTTCACTTCAGGTTTGCTGTATCGCTTGGACCTTCTTATTACGATGAAACACAGAAATTGCTTCCGAATTTAATACAAAAGGCACAATACCGACTTACGTACAAGAGGACTGACACTTTAACTTACTATGATTTGAACTTCTCCTGTGAGTCCAGTCTTAGATTCCGATGCATCACTTCAGGTTTACTGTATCGCTTGGACCTTCTTATTACGATGAAACACAGAAATTGCTTCCGAATTTAATACAAAAGGCACAATACCAACTTAAGTACAAGAGGACAGACACTCTAACTTTCTATGATTTGAACCTCTCCTGTGAGCCCAGTTTTAGATTCCGATGCTTCACTTCATGTTTACTGTGTCCCTTGGACCTTCTTATTGACGATGAAACACAGAAATTGCATCCGAATTTAATACAAAATGCTCAATGCCGACTTAAGTACAAGAGGACTGACACTCTAACTTTCTATGTTTTGAACCTCTCCTGTAAGTCCAGTTTTAGATTCGGATGCTTCACTTCACGTTTACTGTATCCCTTAGACCTTCTTAATGACGATCAAACACAGAAATTGCTTCCGAATTTAATACAAAGTTCACAATGCCGTCTTAGGTACAAGAGGACTGACACTCTAACTTTCTATGATTTGAACCACTCCTGTGAGTCCAGTTTTAGATTCCGATGCTTCACATCACGTATACTGTATCCCTTGGACCTTCTTATTGACGATGAAACACAGAAATTGCATCCGAATTTAATACAAAAGGCACAATGCCGACTTAAGTACAAGAGGACTGACACATTAACTTTCTATGATTTGTACTTCTCCTGTGAGTCCAGTCTTAGTTTCCGATGCTTCACTTCAGGTTTACTGTATCGCTTGGACCTTCTTATTACGATGAAACACAGAAATTGCATCCGAATTTAATACAAAAGGCACAATACCGACTTACATACAAGAGGACTGACACTCTAACTTACTATGAACTCAACCTCTCCAGTGAGTCCAGTTTTAGATTCCGATGCTTCACTTCATTTTTACTGTATCCCTTGGACCTAGTTGTTGACGATGAAACACAGAAATTGCATCCGATTTTAATACAAAAGGCACAATGCCGACATAAGTACAAGAGGAATGACACTCTAATTTTCTATGATTTGAACCTTTCCTATGAGTCCAGTTTTAGATTCCGATGCTTCACTTCAGGTTTACTGTATCCCTTGGACCTTCTTATTGACGACGAAACACAGAAATTGCATCCGAATTTAATACAAAAGGCACAATGCCGACTTAAGTACAAGAGGACTGACACTCTAACTTGCTATGATTAGAACCTCTCCAGTGTGTCCAGTCTTAGATTCCGATGCTTCACATCAGGTTTACTGTATCCCATGGACCTTCTTATTGACGATGAAACACAGAAATTGCATCCGAATTTAATACAAAAGGCACAATGCCGACTTAAGTACGAGAGGACTGACACTCTAACTTTCTATGATTTGAACTTCTCCTGTGAGTCCAGTCTTAGATTCCGATGCTTCACTTCAGGTTTACTGTATCGCTTGGACCTTCTTATTACGATGAAACACAGAAATTGCTTCCGAATTTAATACAAAAGGCACAATACCGACTTACGTACAAGAGGACTGACACTCAAACTTACTATGATTTGAACTTCTCCTGTGAGTCCAGTCTTAGATTCCGATGCTTCACTTCAGGTTTACTGTATCGCTTGGACCTTCGTATTACGATGAAACACAGAAATTGCTTCCGAATTTAATACAAAAGGCACAATACCGACATACGTACAAGAGGACTGACACTCAAACTTACTATGATTTGAACTTCTCCTGTGAGTCCAGTCTTAGATTCCGATGCTTCACTTCAGGTTTACTGTATCCCTTGGACCTTCTTATTGACGATGAAACACAGAAATTGCATCCGATTTTAATACAAAAGGCACAATGCCGACATAAGTACAAGAGGAATGACACTCTAATTTTCTATGATTTGAACCTCTCCTATGAGTCCAGTTTTAGATTCCGATGCTTCACATCAGGTTTACTGTATCCCTTGGACCTTCTTATTGACGATGAAACACAGAAATTGCATCCGAATTTAATAAAAAAGGCACAATGCCGACTTAAGTACAAGAGGACTGACACTCTAACTTTCTATGATTTGAACTTCTCCTGTGAGTCCAGTGTTAGATTCCGATGCTTCACTTCAGGTTTACTGTATCGCTTGGACCTTCTTATTACGATGAAACACAGAAATTGCATCCGAATTTCATACAAAAGGCACAATAAAGACTTACGTACAAGAGGACTGACACTCTAACTTACTATGAACTCAACCTGTCCAGTGAGTCCAGTTTTAGATTCCGATGCTTCACTTCATTTTTACTGTATCCCTTGGACCTAGTTGTTGACGATGAAACACAGAAATTGCATCCGATTTTAATACAAAAGGCACAATGCCGACATAAGTACAAGAGGAATGACACTCTAATTTTCTATGATTTGAACCTTTCCTATGAGTCCAGTTTTAGATTATGATGCTTCACTTCAGGTTTACTGTATCCCTTGGACCTTCTTATTGACGACGAAACACAGAAATTGCATCCGAATTTAATACAAAAGGCACAATGCCGACTTAAGTACAAGAGGACTGACACTCTAACTTGCTATGATTAGAACCTCTCCAGTGAGTCCAGTCTTAGATTCCGATGCTTCACATCAGGTTTACTGTATCCCATGGACCTTCTTATTGACGATGAAACACAGAAATTGCATCCGAATTTAATACAAAAGGCACAATGCCGACTTAAGTACGAGAGGACTGACACTCTAACTTTCTATGATTTGAACCTCTCCTGTGAGTCCAGTTTTAGATTCGGATGCTTCACTTCACGTTTACTGTATCCCTTAGACCTTCTTAATGACGATCAAACACAGAAATTGCTTCCGAATTTAATACAAAGTTCACAATGCCGTCTTAGGTACAAGAGGACTGACACTCTAACTCTCTATGATTTGAACCCCTCCTGTGAGTCCAGTTCTAGATTCCGATGCGGCACTTCAGGTTTACTGTACCCCTTGGACCATCTTATTGACGATGAAACACAGAAATTGCTTCCGAATTTAATTCAAAAGGCACAAAGCCGACTTAAATACAAGAGGACTGACACTCTAACTTTCTTTGATTTGAACCTCTCCTGTGAGTCCAGCTTTAGATTCCGATGCTACACTTCAGATTTACTGTATCCCTTGGACCTTCTTAATGACGATGAAACACAGAAATTACATCCGAATATAATACACAAGGTACAATGCCGTCTTAAGTACAAGAGGACTGACACTCTAACTTTCTATGATTTGAACCACTCCTGTGAGTCCAGTTTTAGATTCCGATGCTTCACATCACGTATACTGTATCCCTTGGACCTTCTTATTGACGATGAAACACAGAAATTGCATCCGAATTTAATACAAAAGGCACAATGCCGACTTAAGTACAAGAGGACTGACACTCTAACTTTCTATGATTTGAACTTCTCCTGTGAGTCCAGTCTTAGATTCCGATGCTTCACTTCAGGTTTACTGTATCGCTTGGACCTTCTTATTACGATGAAACACAGAAATTGCTTCCGAATTTAATACAAAAGGCACAATACCGACTTACGTACAAGAGGACTGACACTCTAACTTACTATGAACTCAACCTCTCCAGTGAGTCCAGTTTTAGATTCCGATGCTTCACTTCATTTTTACTGTATCCCTTGGACCTTCTTATTGACGATGAAACACAGAAATTGCATCCGAATTTAATACAAAAGGCACAATGCCGACTTAAGTACAAGAGGACTGACACTCTAACTTTCTATGATTTGAACCTCTCCTATGAGTCCAGTTTTAGTTTCCGAAGCTTCACATCAGGTTTACTGTATCCCTTGGACCTTCTTATTGACGATGAAACACAGAAATTGCATCCGAATTTAATACAAAAGGCACAATGCCGACTTAAGTACAAGAGGACTGCCACTCTAACTTTCTATGATTTGAACTTCTCCTGTGAGTCCAGTCTTAGATTCCGATGCTTCACTTCAGGTTTACTGTATCGCTTGGACCTTCTTATTACGATGAAACACAGAAATTGCATCCGAATTTCATACAAAAGGCACAATACCGGCTTACGTACAAGAGGACTGACACTCTAACTTACTATGAACTCAACCTCTCCAGTGAGTCCAGTTTTAGATTCCGATGCTTCACTTCATTTTTACTGTATCCCTTGGACCTAGTTATTGACGATGAAACACAGAAATTGCATCCGATTTTAATACAAAAGGCACAATGCCGACATAAGTACAAGAGGAATGGCACTCTAATTTTCTATGATTTGAACCTCTCCTATGAGTCCAATTTTAGATTCCGATGCTTCACTTCAGGGTTACTGTATCCCTTGGACCTTCTTATTGACGACGAAACACAGAAATTGCATCCGAATGTAATACAAAAGGCACAATGCCGACTTAAGTACAAGAGGACTGACACTCTAACTTTCTATGATTAGAACCTCTCCAGTGAGTCCCGTCTTAGATTCCGATGCTTCACATCAGGTTTACTGTATCCCTTGGACCTTCTTATTGACGATGAAACACAGAAATTGCATCCGAATTTAATACAAAAGGCACAATGCTGACTTAAGTACGAGAGGACTGACACTCTAACTTTCTATGATTTGAACCTCTCCTGTGAATCCAATCTTAGATTCCGATGCTTCACTTCAGGTTTACTGTATCCCTTGGACCTTCTTATTGACGATGAAACACAGAAATTGCATCCGAATTTAATACAAAATGCACAATTCTGACTTAAGTACAAGAGCACTGACACTCTAACTTTCTATGATTTGAACTTCTCCTGTGAGTCCAGTCTTAGATTCCGATGCTTCACTTCAGGTTTGCTGTATCGCTTGGACCTTCTTATTACGATGAAACACAGAAATTGCTTCCGAATTTAATACAAAAGGCACAATACCGACTTACGTACAAGAGGACTGACACTTTAACTTACTATGATTTGAACTTCTCCTGTGAGTCCAGTCTTAGATTCCGATGCATCACTTCAGGTTTACTGTATCGCTTGGACCTTCTTATTACGATGAAACACAGAAATTGCTTCCGAATTTAATACAAAAGGCACAATACCAACTTAAGTACAAGAGGACAGACACTCTAACTTTCTATGATTTGAACCTCTCCTGTGAGCCCAGTTTTAGATTCCGATGCTTCACTTCATGTTTACTGTGTCCCTTGGACCTTCTTATTGACGATGAAACACAGAAATTGCATCCGAATTTAATACAAAATGCTCAATGCCGACTTAAGTACAAGAGGACTGACACTCTAACTTTCTATGTTTTGAACCTCTCCTGTGAGTCCAGTTTTAGATTCGGATGCTTCACTTCACGTTTACTGTATCCCTTAGACCTTCTTATTGACGATGAAACACAGAAATTGCATCCGAATTTAATACAAAAGGCACAATGCCGACTTAAGTACAAGAGGACTGACACATTAACTTTCTATGATTTGAACTTCTCCTGTGAGTCCAGTCATAGTTTCCGATGCTTCACTTCAGGTTTACTGTATCGCTTGGACCTTCTTATTACGATGAAACACAGAAATTGCATCCGAATTTAATACAAAAGGCACAATACCGACTTACGTACAAGAGGACTGACACTCTAACTTACTATGAACTCAACCTCTCCAGTGAGTCCAGTTTTAGATTCCGATGCTTCACTTCATTTTTACTGTATCCCTTGGACCTTCTTATTGACGATGAAACACAGAAATTGCATCCGATTTTAATACAAAAGGCACAATGCCGACATAAGTACAAGAGGAATGACACTCTAATTTTCTATGATTTGAACCTCTCCTATGAGTCCAGTTTTAGATTCCGATGCTTCACATCAGGTTTACTGTATCCCTTGGACCTTCTTATTGACGATGAAACACAGAAATTGCATCCGAATTTAATAAAAAAGGCACAATGCCGACTTAAGTACAAGAGGACTGACACTCTAACTTTCTATGATTTGAACTTCTCCTGTGAGTCCAGTGTTAGATTCCGATGCTTCACTTCAGGTTTTCCGTATCGCTTGGACCTTCTTATTACGATGAAACACAGAAATTGCATCCGAATTTCATACAAAAGGCACAATACCGACTTACGTACAAGAGGACTGACACTCTAACTTACTATGAACTCAACCTGTCCAGTGAGTCCAGTTTTAGATTCCGATGCTTCACTTCATTTTTACTGTATCCCTTGGACCTAGTTGTTGACGATGAAACACAGAAATTGCATCCGATTTTAATACAAAAGGCACAATGCCGACATAAGTACAAGAGGAATGACACTCTAATTTTCTATGATTTGAACCTTTCCTATGAGTCCAGTTTTAGATTCCGATGCTTCACTTCAGGTTTACTGTATCCCTTGGACCTTCTTATTGACGACGAAACACAGAAATTGCATCCGAATTTAATACAAAAGGCACAATGCCGACTTAAGTACAAGAGGACTGACACTCTAACTTGCTATGATTAGAACCTCTCCAGTGAGTCCAGTCTTAGATTCCGATGCTTCACATCAGGTTTACTGTATCCCATGGACCTTCTTATTGACGATGAAACACAGAAATTGCATCCGAATTTAATACAAAAGGCACAATGCCGACTTAAGTACGAGAGGACTGACACTCTAACTTTCTATGATTTGAACCTCTCCTGTGAATCCAATCTTAGATTCCGATGCTTCACTTCAGGTTTACTGTATCCCTTGGACCTTCTTATTGACGATGAAACACAGAAACTGCATTCGAATTTAATACAAATGCACAATGCCGACTTAAGTACAAGAGGACTGACACTCAAACTTACTATGATTTGAACTTCTCCTGTGAGTCCAGTCTTAGATTCCGATGCTTCACTTCAGGTTTACTGTATCGCTTGGACCTTCTTATTACGATGAAACACAGAAATTGCTTCCGAATTTAATACAAAAGGCACAATACCGACTTACGTACAAGAGGACTGACACTCAAACTTACTATGATTTGAACTTCTCCTGTGAGTCCAGTTTTAGATTCCGATGCTTCACTTCAGGTTTACTGTATCCCTTGGACCTTCTTATTGACGATGAAACACAGAAATTGCATCCGATTTTAATACAAAAGGCACAATGCCGACATAAGTACAAGAGGAATGACACTCTAATTTTCTATGATTTGAACCTCTCCTATGAGTCCAGTTTTAGATTCCGATGCTTCACATCAGGTTTACTGTATCCCTTGGACCTTCTTATTGACGATGAAACACAGAAATTGCATCCGAATTTAATAAAAAAGGCACAATGCCGACTTAAGTACAAGAGGACTGACACTCTAACTTTCTATGATTTGAACTTCTCCTGTGAGTCCAGTGTTAGATTCCGATGCTTCACTTCAGGTTTACTGTATCGCTTGGACCTTCTTATTACGATGAAACACAGAAATTGCATCCGAATTTCATACAAAAGGCACAATACCGACTTACGTACAAGAGGACTGACACTCTAACTTACTATGAACTCAACCTGTCCAGTGAGTCCAGTTTTAGATTCCGATGCTTCACTTCATTTTTACTGTATCCCTTGGACCTAGTTGTTGACGATGAAACACAGAAATTGCATCCGATTTTAATACAAAAGGCACAATGCCGACATAAGTACAAGAGGAATGACACTCTAATTTTCTATGATTTGAACCTTTCCTATGAGTCCAGTTTTAGATTCCGATGCTTCACTTCAGGTTTACTGTATCCCTTGGACCTTCTTATTGACGACGAAACACAGAAATTGCATCCGAATTTAATACAAAAGGCACAATGCCGACTTAAGTACAAGAGGACTGACACTCTAACTTGCTATGATTAGAACCTCTCCAGTGAGTCCAGTCTTAGATTCCGATGCTTCACATCAGGTTTACTGTATCCCATGGACCTTCTTATTGACGATGAAGCACAGAAATTGCATCCGAATTTAATACAAAAGGCACAATGCCGACTTAAGTACGAGAGGACTGACACTCTAACTTTCTATGATTTGAACTTCTCCTGTGAGTCCAGTCTTAGATTCCGATGCTTCACTTCAGGTTTACTGTATCGCTTGGACCTTCTTATTACGATGAAACACAGAAATTGCTTCCGAATTTAATACAAAAGGCACAATACCGACTTACGTACAAGAGGACTGACACTCAAACTTACTATGATTTGAACTTCTCCTGTGAGTCCAGTCTTAGATTCCGATGCTTCACTTCAGGTTTACTGTATCGCTTGGACCTTCTTATTACGATGAAACACAGAAATTGCTTCCGAATTTAATACAAAAGGCACAATACCGACTTACGTACAAGAGGACTGACACTCTAACTTACTATGAACTCAACCTCTCCAGTGAGTGCAGTTTTAGATTCCGATGCTTCACTTCATTTCTACTGTATCCCTTGGACCTTTTTATTGACGATGAAACACAGAAATTGCATCCGATTTTAATACAAAAGGCTCAATGCCGACTTAAGTACAAGCGAACTGACATTCTAACTTTCTAAGATTTGAACCTCTCCTGTGAGTCCAGTTTTAGATTCCGATGCTTCACTTCAGGTTTACTGTATCCCTTGGACCATCTTATTGACGATGAAACACAGATATTGCATCCGAATTTAATACAAAAGGCACAATGCCGACTTAAGTACAAGAGGACTGACACTCTAACTTTCTATGATTAGAACCTGTCCAGTGAGTCCAGTCTTAGATTCCGATGCTTCACATCAGGTTTACTGTATCCCTTGGACCTTCTTATTGACGATGAAACACAGAAATTGCATCCGAATTTAATACAAAAGGCACAATGCCGACTTAAGTACAAGAGGACTGACACTCCAACTTTCTATGATTTGAACCTCTCCTGTGAGTCCAGTTTTAGATTCCGATGCTTTACTTCAGGTTTACTATATCACTTGGACCTTCTTATTGACGATGAAACACAGAAATTGCAACCGAATTTAATACAAAAGGCACAATGCCGACTTAAATACAAGAGGACTGACAGTCTAACTTTCTTTGATTTGAACCTCCCCTGTGGGTCCAGTTATAGATTCCGATGCTTCTCGTCAGGTTTACTGTACCCCTTGGACCATCTTATTGACGATGACACACAGAAATTGCTTCCGAATTTAATACAAAAGGCACAATGCCGCCTTAGATACAAGAGGACTGACACTCTAATTTTCTATGATTTGAACCACTCCTGTGAGTCCAGTCTTAGATTCCGATGCTTCACTTCAGGTTTACTGTATCCCTTGGACCTTCTTATTGACGATGAAACACAGAAATTGCATCCGAATTTAATACAAAAGGCACAATGCCGACATAAGTACAAGAGGACTGACACTCTAAATTTCTATGATTTGAACCTCTCCTGAGAGACCAGTTTTAGATTCTGATGCTTCTCTTCAGGTTTACTGTATCCCTTGGACCTTCTTATTGACGATGAAACACAGAAATTGCATCCGAATTTAATACAACAGGCACGATGCCGACATAAGTACAAGAGGACAGACACTCTAACTTTCTATGATTTGAACCTCTCCTGTGAACCCAGTTTTAGATTCCGATGCTTCACTTCATGTTTACTGTGTCCCTTGGACCTTCTTATTGACGATGAAACACAGAAATTGCATCCGAATTTAATACAAAATGCTCAATGCTGACTTAAGTACAAGAGGACTGACACTCTAAGTCTCTATGATTTGAACCCCTCCTGTGAGTCCAGTTCTAGATTCCGATGCGGCACTTCAGGTTTACTGTACCCCTTGGACCATCTTATTGACGATGAAACACAGAAATTGCTTCCGAATTTAATTCAAAAGGCACAAAGCCGACTTAAATACAAGAGGACTGACACTCTAACTTTCTTTGATTTGAACTTCTCCTGTGAGTCCAGCTTTAGATTCCGATGCTTCACTTCAGATTTACTGTATCCCTTGGACCTTCTTATTGACGATGAAACACAGAAATTGCATCCGAATTTAATACAAAATGCACAATACCGACTTAAGTACAAGAGGACTGACACTCTAACTTTCTATGATTTGAACCTCTCCTGAGAGACCAGTTTCAGATTCTGATGCTTCTCTTCAGGTTTACTGTATCCCTTGGACCTTCTTATTGACGATGAAACACAGAAATTGCAACCGAATTTAATACAAAAGGCACAATGCCGACTTAAATACAAGAGGACTGACAGTCTAACTTTCTTTGATTTGTACCTCCCCTGTGGGTCCAGTTTTAGATTCCGATGCTTCTCGTCAGGTTTACTGTACCCCTTGGACCATCTTATTGACGATCACACACAGAAATTGCTTCCGAATTTAATACAAAAGGCACAATGCCGCCTTAAATACAGGAGGACTGACACTCTAACTTTCTATGATTTGAACCACTCCTGTGAGTCCAGTCTTAGATTCCGATGCTTCACTTCAGGTGTACTGTATCCCTTGGACCTTCTTATTGACGATGAAACAAAGAAATTGCATCCGAATTTAATACAAAAGGCACAATACCGACTTAAGTACAAGAGGACTGACACTAACTTTCTATGATTTGAACCACTCCTGTGAGTCCAGTTTTAGATTCCGATGCTTCACATCACGTTTACTCTACCCCTTGGACCATCTTATTGACGATGAAACACAGAAATTGCTTCCGAATTTAATTCAAAGGCACAAAGCCGACTTAAATACAAGAGGACTGACACTCTAACTTTCTTTGATTTGAACTTCTCCTGTGAGTCCAGCTTTAGATTCCGATGCTTCACTTCAGATTTACTGTATCCCTTGGACCTTCTTATTGACGATGAAACACAGAAATTGCTTCCGAATTTAATACAAAGGCCACAATGCCGTTTTAGGTACAAGAGAACTGACACTCTCACTCTCTATGATTGGAGCCCTTCCTGTGAGTCCAGTTTTAGATTCCGATGCTTCACTTCAGGTTTACTGTATCACTTGGACCTTCTTATTGACGATGAAACACAGAAATTGCAACCGAATTTAATACAAAAGGCACAATGCCGACTTAAATACAAGAGGACTGACAGTCTAACTTTCTTTGATTTGTACCTCCCCTGTGGGTCCAGTTTTAGATTCCGATGCTTCTCGTCAGGTTTACTGTACCCCTTGGACCATCTTATTGACGATCACACACAGAAATTGCTTCCGAATTTAATACAAAAGGCACAATGCCGCCTTAAATACAGGAGGACTGACACTCTAACTTTCTATGATTTGAACCACTCCTGTGAGTCCAGTCTTAGATTCCGATGCTTCACTTCAGGTGTACTGTATCCCTTGGACCTTCTTATTGACGATGAAACACAGAAATTGCATCCGAATTTAATACAAAAGGCACAATACCGACTTAAGTACAAGAGGACTGACACTAACTTTCTATGATTTGAACCACTCCTGTGAGTCCAGTTTTAGATTCCGATGCTTCACATCACGTTTACTGTATCCCTTGGACCTGCTTATTGACGATGAAACACAGAAATTGCATCCGAATTTAATACAAATGCACAATGCCGACTTAAGTACAAGAGGACTGACACTCTAACTTTCTATGATTTGAACTTCTCCTGTGAGTCCAGTCTTAGATTCCGATGCTTCACTTCAGGTTTACTGTATCGCTTGGACCTTCTTATTACGATGAAACACAGAAATTGCTTCCGAATTTAACACAAAAGGCACAATACCGACTTACGTACAAGAGGACTGACACTCTAACTTACTATGAACTCAACCTCTCCAGTGAGTCCAGTTTTAGATTCCGATGCTTCACTTCATTTTTACTGTATCCCTTGGACCTTCTTATTGACGATGAAACACAGAAATTGCATCCGATTTTAATACAAAAGGCTCAATGCCGACTTAAGTACAAGCGAACTGACATTCTAACTTTCTAAGATTTGATCCTCTCTTGTGAGTCCAGTTTAAGATTCCGATGCTTCACTTCAGGGTTACTGTATCCCTTGGACCATCTTATTGACGATGAAACACAGATATTGCATCCGAATTTAATACAAAAGGCACAATGCCGACATAAGTACAAGAGGAATGACACTCTAATTTTCTATGATTTGAAGCTCTCCTACGAGTCCAGTTTTAGATTCCGATGCCTCACTTCAGGTTTACTGTATCCCTTGGACCTTCTTATTGACGATGAAACACTGAAATTGCATCCGAATTTAATACAAAAGGCACAATGCCGACTTAAGTACAAGAGGACTGACACACTAACTTTCTATGATTAGAACCTCTCCAGTGCGGCCAGTCTTAGATTCCGATGCTTCACATCAGGTTTACTGTATCCCTTGGACCTTCTTATTGACGATGAAACACAGAAATTGCATCCGAATTTAATACAAAAGGCAAATGCCGACTTAAGTACATGAGGAATGACACTTTAACTTTCCATGATATGAACCTCTCCTGTGAGTCCAGTTGTAGATTCCGATGCTTCAATTCAGGCTTACTGTATCCCTTGGACCTTCTCATTGACGATGAAACACAGAAATTGCATCCGAATTTAATACAAAAGGCACAATGCCGGCTAAAGTACAAGAGGACTGACACTCTAACTTTCTATGATTTGAACCTCTCCTGTGAGTCCAGTTTTAGATTCCGATGCTTCACTTCAGGTTTAATGTATCCCTTGGACCTTCGTAATGACGATGAAACACAGAAATTGCATCCGAATCAAATTCAAAAGGCACAATGCCGACTTAAGTATAAGAGGACTGACACTCTAACTTTCTATGATTTGAACCTCTCCTGTGAGTCCAATTTAGATTCCGATGCTTCACTTCAGGTTTACTGTATCCCTTGGACCTTATTACTGACGATGAAGCACAGAAATTGCATCGGAATTAAGTTCAAAGGGCACAATGCCGACTTAAGTAAAAGAGGAGTGACACTCTAACTTTCTATGGTTTGAATCTCTCCTGTGAGTCCAGTTTTAGATTCCGATGCTTCACTTCACGTTTACTGTATCCCTTGGACCTTCTTATTGACGATGAAACACAGAAACTGCATCGGAATTAAATTCAAAAGGTACAATGCCACTTAAGTACAAGAGGACTGACACTCTAACTTACTATGATTCGAACCTCTCCTGTGAGTCCAGTCTTAGATCCCGATGCTTCACATCAGGTTTACTGTATCCCTTGGACCTTCTTATTGACGATGAAACACAGAAATTGCATCCGAATTTAATACAAAAGGCACAATGCCGACTTAAGTACGAGAGGACTGACACTCCAACTTTCTATGATTTGAACCTCTCCTGTGAGTCCAGTTTTAGATTCCGATGCTTCACTTCAGGTTTACTATATCACTTGGACCTTCTTATTGACGATGAAACACAGATATTGCAACCGAATTTAATACAAAAGGCACAATGCCGACTTAAATACAAGAGGACTGACAGTCTAACTTTCTTTGATTTGAACCTCCCCTGTGGGTCCAGTTTTAGATTCCGATGCTTCTCGTCAGGTTTACTGTACCCCTTGGACCATCTTATTGACGATGACACACAGAAATTGCTTCCGAATTTAATACAAAAGGCACAATGCCGTCTTAGATACAAGAGGACTGACACTCTAATTTTCTATGATTTGAACCACTCCTGTGAGTCCAGTCTTAGATTCCGATGCTTCACTTCAGGTTTACTGTATCCCTTGGACCTTCTTATTGACGATGAAACACAGAAATTGCATCCGAATTTAATACAAAAGGCACAATACCGACTTAAGTACAAGAGGACTGACACTCTAACTTTCAATGAACTCAACCTCTCCAGTGAGTCCAGTTTTAGATTCCGATGCTTCACTTCAGGTTTACTGTATCCTTTGGACCTTCTTATTGACGATGTAACACAGAAATTTCATCCGTATTTAATACAAAAGGCACAATGCCGACATAAGTACATGAGGACTGACACTCTAAATTTCTATGATTTGAACCTCTCCTGAGAGACCAGTTTTAGATTCTGATGCTTCTCTTCAGGTTTACTGTATCCCTTGGACCTTCTTATTGACGATGAAACACAGAAATTGCATCCGAATTTAATACAACAGGCACAATGCCGACTTAAGTACAAGATGACAGACACTCTAACTTTCTATGATTTGAACCTCTCCTGTGAGCCCAGTTTTAGATTCCGATGCTTCACTTCATGTTTACTGTGTCCCTTGGACCTTCTTATTGACGATGAAACACAGAAATTGCATCCGAATTTAATACAAAATGCTCAATGCCGACTTAAGTACAAGAGGACTGACACTCTAACTTTCTATGATTTGAACCTCTCCTGTGAGTCCAGTTTTAGATTCGGATGCTTCACTTCACGTTTACTGTATCCCTTAGACCTTCTTAATGACGATCAAACACAGAAATTGCTTCCGAATTTAATACAAAGTTCACAATGCCGTCTTAGGTACAAGGGGACTGACACTTTAACTCTCTATGATTTGAACCCCTCCTGTGAGTCCAGTTCTAGATTCCGGTGCGGCACTTCAGGTTTACTGTACCCCTTGGACCATCTTATTGACGATGAAACACAGAAATTGCTTCCGAATTTAATTCAAAAGGCACAAAGCCGACTTAAATACAAGAGGACTGACACTCTAACTTTCTTTGGTTTGAACCTCTCCTGTGAGTCCAGCTTTAGATTCCGATGCTACACTTCAGATTTACTGTATCCCTTGGACCTTCTTAATGACGATGAAACACAGAAATTGCATCCGAATATAATACACAAGGTACAATGCCGTCTTAAGTACAAGAGGACTGACACTCTAACTTTCTATGATTTGAACCACTCCTGTGAGTCCAGTTTTAGATTCCGATGCTTCACATCACGTATACTGTATCCCTTGGACCTTCTTGTTGACGATGAAACACAGAAATTGCATCCGAATTTAATACAAAAGGCACAATGCCGACTTAAGTACAAGAGGACTGACACTCTAACTTCCTATGATTTGAACTTCTCCTGTGAGTCCAGTCTTAGATTCCGATGCTTCACTTCACGTTTACTGTATCGCTTGGACCTTCTTATTACGATGAAACACAGAAATTGCATCCGAATTTAATACAAAAGGCACAATACCGACTTACGTACAAGAGGACTGACACTCTAACTTACTATGAACTCAACCTCTCCAGTGAGTCCAGTTTTAGATTCCGATGCTTAACTTCATTTTTACTGTATCCCTTGGACCTTCTTATTGACGATGAAACACAGAAATTGCATCCGATTTTAATACAAAAGGCACAATGCCGACATAAGTACAAGAGGAATGACACTCTAATTTTCTATGATTTGAACCTCTCCTATGAGTCCAGTTTTAAATTCCGATGCTTCACATCAGGTTTACTGTATCCCTTGGACCTTCTTATTGACGATGAAACACAGAAATTGCATCCGAATTTAATACAAAAGGCACAATGCCGACTTAAGTACAAGAGGACTGACACTCTAACTTTCTATGATGTGAACCTCTCCTGTGAGTCCAGTTTTAGATTCCGATGCTTCACTTCAGGTTTACTGTATCACTTGGACCTTCTTATTGACGATGAAACACAGAAATTGCAACCGAATTTAATACAAAAGGCACAATGCCGACCTAAATACAAGAGGACTGACAGTCTAACTTTCTTTGATTTGTACCTCCCCTGTGGGTCCGATTTTAGATTCCGATGCTTCTCGTCAGGTTTACTGTACCCCTTGGACCATCTTATTGACGATCACACACAGAAATTGCTTCTGAATTTAATATAAAAGGCACAATGCCGCCTTAAATACAAGAGGACTGAAACTCTAACTTTCTATGATTTGAACCACTCCTGTGAGTCCAGTCTTAGATTCCGATGCTTCACTTAAGGTTTACTGTATCCCTTGGACCTTCTTATTGACGATGAAACACTGAAATTGCATCCGAATTTAATACAAAAGGCACAATACCGACTTAAGTACAAGAGGACTGACACTCAAACTTTCTATTATTTGAACCACTCCTGTGAGTCCAGTTTTAGATTCCGATGCTTCACATCACGTTTACTGTATCCCTTGGACCTGCTTATTGACGATGAAACACAGAAATTGCATCCGAATTTGATACAAATGCACAATGCCGACTTAAGTACAAGAGGACTGACACTCTAACTTTCTATGATTTGAACTTCTCCTGTGAGTCCAGTCTTAGATTCCGATGCTTCACTTCAGTTTTACTGTATCGCTTGGACCTTCTTATTACGATGAAACACAGAAATTGCTTCCGAATTTAATACAAAAGCCACAATACCGACTTACGTACAAGAGGAATGACACTCTAACTTACTATGAACTCAACCTCTCCAGTGAGTCCAGTTTTAGATTCCGATGCTTCACTTCATTTTTACTGTATCCCTTGGACCTTCTTATTGACGATGAAACACAGAAATTGCATCCGATTTTAATACAAAAGGCACAATGCCGACATAAGTACAAGAGGAATGACACTCTAATTTTCTATGATTTGAACCTCTCCTATGAGTCCAGTTTTAGATTCCGATGCCTCACTTCAGGTTTACTGTATCCCTTGGACCTTCTTATTGACGATGAAACACAGAAATTGCATCCGAATTTAATACAAAAGGCACAATGCCGACCTAAGTACAAGAGGACTGACACTCTAACTTTCTATGATTAGAACCTCTCCAGTGAGTCCAGTCTTAGATTCCGATGCTTCACATCAGGTTTACTGTATCCCTTGGACCTTCTTATTGACGATGAAACACAGAAATTGCATCCGAATTTAATACAAAAGGCAAATGCCGACTTAAGTACATGAGGAATGACACTTTAACTTTCCATGATAGGAACCTCTCCTGTGAGTCCAGTTTTAGATTCCGATGCCCTCACTTCAGGCTTACTGTATCCCTTGGACCTTCTCATTGACGATGAAACACAGAAATTGCATCCGAATTTAACACAAAAGGCACAATGCCGGCTAAAGTACAAGAGGACTGACACTCTAACTTTCTATGATTTGAACCTCTCCTGGAGTCCAGTTTTATATTCCGATGCTTCACTTCAGGTTTAATGTATCCCTTGGACCTTCGTAATGACGATGAAACACAGAAATTGCATCCGAATTAAATTCAAAAGGCACAATGCCGACTAAGTACAAGAGGACTGACACTCTAACTTTCTATGATTTGAACCTCTCCTGTGAGTCCAATTTAGATTCCGATGCTTCACTTCAGGTTTACTGTATCCCTTGGACCATATTACTGACGATGAAGCACAGAAATTTCATCGGAATTAAGTTCAAAGGTCACAATGCCGACTTAAGTAAAAGAGGAGTGACACTCTAACTTTCTATGGTTTGAATCTCTCCTGTGAGTACAGTTTTAGATTCCGATGCTTCACTTCACGTTTACTGTATCCCTTGGACCTTCTTATGAAGATGAAAACACAGAAACTGCATCGGAATTAAATTCAAAAGATACAATGCCACTTAAGTACAAGAAGACTGACACTCTAACTTTCTATGATTTGAACCTCTCCTGTGAGTCTAGTTTTTTTTCCGATGCTTTCAGTTCAGGTTTACTGTATCCCTTGGAACTTCCTATTGGCGATGAAGCACAGAAATTTCATCCGAACTTAATACAAAAGGCACAATGCCGACTTAAGTACAAGAGGACTGACACTCTAACTTTCTATGATTTAAACCTCTCCTGTGAGTCCAGTTTTAGATTCCGATGCTTCACTTCAGGTTCACTGTATCCTTTGGACTATCTTATTGACGATGTAAACACCAGAAATTGCATCCGAATTTAATACAAAAGGCACAATGCCGGACATAAGTACAAGAGGACTGACAGTCTAAATTTCTATGATTTGAACCTCTCCTGAGAGACCAGTTTTAGATTCTGATGCTTCTCTTCAGGTTTACTGTATCCCTTGGAAATTCTTATTGACGATGAAACACAGAAATTGCATCCGAATTTAATACAAAGGGCACAATGCCGTCTTAGGTACAAGAGGACTGACACTCTAACTTGCTTTGATTTGTACCTCTCCTGTGAGTCCAGCTTTAGATACCGATGCTTCACTTCAGGTTTACTGTATCCCTTTGGACCTTCTTATTGACGATGAAACACAGAAATTGCATCCGAATGTAATACACAAGGTACAATGCCGACTTAAGTACAAGAGGACTGACTCTCTAACTTTGTGTGATTTGAACCACTCCTGTGAGTCGAGTTTTAGATTCCGATGCTTCACATCATGTTTACTGTATCCCTTGGACCTTCTCATTGACGATGAAACACAGAAATTGCATCCGAATTTAATACAAAAGGCACAATGACCGGCTAAAGTACAAGAGGACTGACACTCTAACCTTTCTATGATTTGAACCTCTCCTGTGAGTCCAGTTTTAGATTCCGATGCTTCACGTTCAGGTTTAATGTATCCCTTGGACCTTCGTAATGACGATGAAACACAGAAATAGCATCCGAATTAAATTCAAAAGGCACAATGCCGACTTAAGTACAAGAGGACTGACACTCTAACTTTCTATGATTTGAACCTCTCCTGTGAGTCCCAATTTAGATTCCGATGCTTCACTTCAGGTTTACTGTATACCCTGGACCTAATTACTGACGATGAAGCACAGAAATTGCATCGGAATTAAGTTCAAAGGGCACAATGCCGACTTAAGTAAAAGAGGAGTGGACACCTCTAACTTTCTATGGTTTGAATCTCTCCTGTGAGTCCGGTTTAGATTCCGATGCTTCACTTCACGTTTACTGTATCCCTTGGACCTTCTTATTGACGATGAAACACAGAAACTGCATCGGAATTAAATTCAAAAGGTACAATGCCACTTAAAGTACACAGAGGGACTGACACTCTAACTTTCTATGATTTGAACCTCTCCTGTGAGTCCAGCTTTTGGATTCCGATGCTTCACTTCAGGTTTACTGTATCCCTTGGACCTTCTTATTGGCGATGAAGCACAGAAATTGCATCGGAATTAAATTCAACAGGCACAATGCCGACTTAAGTACAAGAGGACTGACACTCTAACGTTCAATGATTTGAACCTCTCCTGTGAGTCCAGTTTTAGATTCCGACGCTTCACTTCAGGTTACTGTATACCTTGGACCTACTTATTGGCGATGATGCACTGAAATTGCATCCGAATTTAATACAAACGGCACAATGCCGATTTAAGTACAAGAGGATTGACACTCTAACTTTCTATGATTTGAACCCTTCCAATGAGTCCAGTTTTAGATTCCGATGCTTCACTTCAGGTTTACTGTATCCCTTGGACCTTCTTATTGACGATGAAACACAGAAATTGCATCGGAATTAAATTCAAAACGCACAAAGCCGACTTAAGTACAAGAGGAGTGACACTCTAACTTACTATGATTTGAACCTCTCCAGTGAGTCCAGTTTTAGATTCCGATGCTTCACTTCAGGTTTACTGTATTCCTTGGACATTCTTATTGACGATGAAACACAAAAATTGCATCCGAATTTAATACAAAAGGCACAATGCCGACTTAATTACAGTAGGACTGACACTCTAACTTTCTATGATTTGAACCTCTCCTGTGAGTCCAGTTTTAGATTCCGATGCTTCCCTTCAGGTTTACTGTATCCCTTGGACCTTCTTATTGACGATGAAACACAGAAATTGCATCGGAATTAAATTCAAAATGCACAAAGCCGACTTCAGTACAAGAGGACTGACACTCTAACTTTCTATGATTTGAACCTCTCCTGTGAGTCCAGTTTTAGATTCCGATGCATCAATTCAAGTTTACTGTATCCCTTGGACCTTCTTATTGACGTTGAAACACAGAAATTCCATCCGAATTTAATACAAAAGGCACAATGCCGACTTAAATACAAGAGGACTGACACTCTAACTTTCTATGTTTTGAACCTCTCGTGTGAGTCCAGTTTTAGATTCCGATACTTCACTTCATGTTTACTGTATACCTTGGACCTTCTTATGACGATGAAGCACAGAAATTGCATAAGAATTTAATACAAAAGGCACAATGACGTCTTGAGTACAAGAGGACTGACACTCTATCTTTCTATGATTTGAACCACTCCTGTGAGTGCAGGTTTGGATTCCGATGCTTCACTTCAGGTTTACTGTATCCCTTGGACCTTCTTATTGACGATGATACACAGAAATTGCATCCGAATTTAATACAAAAGGCACAACGCCGACTTAAGTACAAGAGGACTGACACTCTAACTTTCTATGATTCGAACCTCTCCTGTGAGTCCAGTTTTAGATTCCGATGCTTCACGTCAGGTTTACTGTATCCCTTGGACATTCTTATTGATGATGAAACACAGAAATTGCATCCGAATGTAATACAAAAGGCACAATGCCGACTTAATTACAATAGGACTGACACTCTAACTTTCTATGATTTGAACCTCTCCTGTGAGTCCAGTTTTAGATTCTGATGCTTCACTTCAGGTTTACTGTATCCCTTGGACCTTCTTATTGACGATGAAACATAGAAATTCCATCCGAATTTATTACAAAAGGCACAATGCCGACTTAAATACAAGAGGACTGACACTCTAACTTTCTATGTTTTGAACCTCTCCTGGGAGTCCAGTTTTAGATTCCGATACTTCACTTCAGGTATACTGTATACCTTGGACCTTATTATTGACGATGAAGCACAGAAATTGCATTATAATTTAATGCAAAGGGCACAATGCCGTCTTAAGTACAAGAGGACTGCCACTCTAACTTTCTATGATTTGAACCTCTCCTGTGACTTCAGTTTTGGATTCCGATGCTTCACTTCAGGTTTACTGTATCCCTTGGACCTTCTTATTGACGATTAAACACAGAAATTGCATCCGAATTTAATACAAAAGGCACACTGCCGACTTAAGTACAAGTGGACAGACATTTTAAATTTCTATGTTTTGAACCTCTCCTGTGAGTCCAATTTTAGATTCCGATGCTTCACTTCAGGTTTACTGTATACCTTGGACCTTCCTATTGACGATGAAACACAGAAATTACATCCGAATTTAATACAAAAGGCTCAATGCCGACTGAAGTACAAGAGGACTGACACTCTAACTTTCTATGATTTAAACCTCTCCTGTGAGTCCAGTTTTAGATTCCGATGCTTCACTTCAGGTTTAATGTATCCCTTGGACCTTCTTATTGAAGATGAAACACAGAAACTGCATCGGAATTAAATTCAAAAGATACAATGCCACTTAAGTACAAGAAGACTGACACTCTAACTTTCTATGATTTGAACCTCTCCTGTGAGTCTAGTTTTTTTTCCGATGCTTCAGTTCAGGTTTACTGTATCCCTTGGAACTTCCTATTGGCGATGAAGCACAGAAATTGCATCCGAACTTAATACAAAAGGCACAATGCCGACTTAAGTACAAGAGGACTGACACTCTAACTTTCTATGATTTAAACCTCTCCTGTGAGTCCAGTTTTATATTCCGATGCTTCACTTCAGGTTCACTGTATCCTTTGGACTATCTTATTGACGATGTAACACAGAAATTGCATCCGAATTTAATACAAAAGGCACAATGCCGACATAAGTACAAGAGGACTGACAGTCTAAATTTCTATGATTTGAACCTCTCCTGAGAGACCAGTTTTAGATTCTGATGCTTCTCTTCAGGTTTACTGTATCCCTTGGAAATTCTTATTGACGATGAAACACAGAAATTGCATCCGAATTTAATACAAAGGGCACAATGCCGTCTTAGGTACAAGAGGACTGACACTCTAACTTGCTTTGATTTGTACCTCTCCTGTGAGTCCAGCTTTAGATACCGATGCTTCACTTCAGGTTTACTGTATCCCTTTGACCTTCTTATTGACGATGAAACACAGAAATTGCATCCGAATGTAATACACAAGGTACAATGCCGACTTAAGTACAAGAGGACTGACTCTCTAACTTTGTGTGATTTGAACCACTCCTGTGAGTCGAGTTTTAGATTCCGATGCTTCACATCATGTTTACTGTATCCCTTGGACCTTCTCATTGACGATGAAACACAGAAATTGCATCCGAATTTAATACAAAAGGCACAATGACGGCTAAAGTACAAGAGGACTGACACTCTAACTTTCTATGATTTGAACCTCTCTTGTGAGTCCAGTTTTAGATTCCGATGCTTCACTTCAGGTTTAATGTATCCCTTGGACCTTCGTAATGACGATGAAACACAGAAATAGCATCCGAATTAAATTCAAAAGGCACAATGCCGACTTAAGTACAAGAGGACTGACACTCTAACTTTCTATGATTTGAACCTCTCCTGTGAGTCCAATTTAGATTCCGATGCTTCACTTCAGGTTTACTGTATACCCTGGACCTAATTACTGACGATGAAGCACAGAAATTGCATCGGAATTAAGTTCAAAGGGCACAATGCCGACTTAAGTAAAAGAGGAGTGACACTCTAACTTTCTATGGTTTGAATCTCTCCTGTGAGTCCAGTTTTAGATTCCGATGCTTCACTTCACGTTTACTGTATCCCTTGGACCTTCTTATTGACGATGAAACACAGAAACTGCATCGGAATTAAATTCAAAAGGTACAATGCCACTTAAGTACAAGAGGACTGACACTCTAACTTTCTATGATTTGAACCTCTCCTGTGAGTCCAGTTTTGGATTCCGATGCTTCACTTCAGGTTTACTGTATCCCTTGGACCTTCTTATTGGCGATGAAGCACAGAAATTGCATCGGAATTAAATTCAACAGGCACAATGCCGACTTAAGTACAAGAGGACTGACACTCTAACGTTCAATGATTTGAACCTCTCCTGTGAGTCCAGTTTTAGATTCCGACGCTTCACTTCAGGTTACTGTATACCTTGGACCTACTTATTGGCGATGAAGCACTGAAATTGCATCCGAATTTAATACAAACGGCACAATGCCGATTTAAGTACAAGAGGATTGACACTCTAACTTTCTATGATTTGAACCCTTCCAATGAGTCCAGTTTTAGATTCCGATGCTTCACTTCAGGTTTACTGTATCCCTTGGACCTTCTTATTGACGATGAAACACAGAAATTGCATCGGAATTAAATTCAAAACGCACAAAGCCGACTTAAGTACAAGAGGAGTGACACTCTAACTTACTATGATTTGAACCTCTCCAGTGAGTCCAGTTTTAGATTCCGATGCTTCACTTCAGGTTTACTGTATTCCTTGGACATTCTTATTGACGATGAAACACAGAAATTGCATCCGAATTTAATACAAAAGGCACAATGCCGACTTAATTACAGTAGGACTGACACTCTAACTTTCTATGATTTGAACCTCTCCTGTGAGTCCAGTTTTAGATTCCGATGCTTCCCTTCAGGTTTACTGTATCCCTTGGACCTTCTTATTGACGATGAAACACAGAAATTGCATCGGAATTAAATTCAAAATGCACAAAGCCGACTTCAGTACAAGAGGACTGACACTCTAACTTTCTATGATTTGAACCTCTCCTGTGAGTCCAGTTTTAGATTCCGATGCATCAATTCAAGTTTACTGTATCCCTTGGACCTTCTTATTGACGTTGAAACACAGAAATTCCATCCGAATTTAATACAAAAGGCACAATGCCGACTTAAATACAATAGGACTGACACTCTAACTTTCTATGTTTTGAACCTCTCGTGTGAGTCCAGTTTTAGATTCCGATACTTCACTTCATGTTTACTGTATACCTTGGACCTTCTTATGACGATGAAGCACAGAAATTGCATAAGAATTTAATACAAAAGGCACAATGACGTCTTGAGTACAAGAGGACTGACACTCTATCTTTCTATGATTTGAACCACTCCTGTGAGTGCAGGTTTGGATTCCGATGCTTCACTTCAGGTTTACTGTATCCCTTGGACCTTCTTATTGACGATGATACACAGAAATTGCATCCGAATTTAATACAAAAGGCACAACGCCGACTTAAGTACAAGAGGACTGACACTCTAACTTTCTATGATTCGAACCTCTCCTGTGAGTCCAGTTTTAGATTCCGATGCTTCACGTCAGGTTTACTGTATCCCTTGGACATTCTTATTGATGATGAAACACAGAAATTGCATCCGAATGTAATACAAAAGGCACAATGCCGACTTAATTACAATAGGACTGACACTCTAACTTTCTATGATTTGAACCTCTCCTGTGAGTCCAGTTTTAGATTCCGATGCTTCACTTCAGGTTTACTGTATCCCTTGGACCTTCTTATTGACGATGAAACATAGAAATTCCATCCGAATTTATTACAAAAGGCACAATGCCGACTTAAATACAAGAGGACTGACACTCTAACTTTCTATGTTTTGAACCTCTCCTGGGAGTCCAGTTTTAGATTCCGATACTTCACTTCAGGTATACTGTATACCTTGGACCTTATTATTGACGATGAAGCACAGAAATTGCATTATAATTTAATGCAAAGGGCACAATGCCGTCTTAAGTACAAGAGGACTGCCACTCTAACTTTCTATGATTTGAACCTCTCCTGTGACTTCAGTTTTGGATTCCGATGCTTCACTTCAGGTTTACTGTATCCCTTGGACCTTCTTATTGACGATTAAACACAGAAATTGCATCCGAATTTAATACAAAAGGCACACTGCCGACTTAAGTACAAGTGGACAGACATTTTAAATTTCTATGTTTTGAACCTCTCCTGTGAGTCCAATTTTAGATTCCGATGCTTCACTTCAGGTTTACTGTATACCTTGGACCTTCCTATTGACGATGAAACACAGAAATTACATCCGAATTTAATACAAAAGGCTCAATGCCGACTGAAGTACAAGAGGACTGACACTCTAACTTTCTATGATTTAAACATCTCCTGTGAGTCCAGTTTTAGATTCCGATGCTACACTTCAGGTTTACTGTATCCCTTGGACCCTCTTATTGACGATTAAACACAGAAATTGCATCGGAATTAAATTCAAAAAGCACAATGCCGAATTGTGTACAAGAGGACTGACTCTTTAACTTTCTATGATTTGAACCTCACCTGTGAGTCCAGTTTTAGATTCCGATGCTTCTCTTCAGGTTTACTGTATCCCTTGGATCTTCTTATTGACGATGTAACACAGAAATTGCATCCGAATTTAATACAAAAGGCACAACGCCGACTTAAGTACAAGAGGACTGACACTCTAACTTTCTATGATTCGAACCTCTCCTGTGAGTCCAGTTTTAGATTCCGATGCTTCACGTCAGGTTTACTGTATCCCTTGGACCTTCTCATTGACGATGAAACACAGAAATTGCATCCGAATTTAATACAATAGGGACAATGCCGAGTTAAGCACAAGAGGACAGACACTCTAACTTTCTATGATTTGAGCCTCTCCTGTGAGTCCAGTTTTAGATTCCGATGCTTCACTTCATGTTTACTGTGTCCCTTGACCTTCTGATTGACGATGAAACACAGAAATTGCATCCGAATTTAATACAACAGGCACAATGCCGACTGAAGTACAAGAGGACAGACACTCTAACTCTCTATGATTTGAGTCTCTCCTGTGAGTCCAGTTTTAGATTCCAATGCTTCACTTCATGTTTACCGAGTCCCTTGGACCTTCTTATTGACGATGAAACACAGAAATTGCATCCGAATTTAATACAAAATGCTCAATGCCGACTTAAGTACAAGAGGACTGACACACTAACTTTCTATGATTTGAACCTCTCCTGTGGGTCCAGTTTTAGATTCGGATGCTTCACTTCACGTTTACTGTATCCCTTGGACCTTCTTATTGACGATAAAACACAGAAATTGCTTCCGAATTTAATACAAAGGGCACAATGCCGTCTTAGGTACAAGAGGACTGACACTCTAACTTTCTTTGATTTGAACCTCTCCTGTGAGTCCAGCTTTAGATACCGATGCTTCACTTCAGGTTTACTGTATCCCTTGGACCTTCGTATTGACGATCAAACACAGAAATTGCATCCGAATGTAATACACAAGGTACAATGCCGACTTAAGTACAAGAGGACTGACACTCTAACTTCCTATGATTTGAACCACTAATGTGAGTCGAGTTTTAGATTCCGATGCTTCACATCACGTTTACTGTATCCCTTGGACCTTCGTAATGACGATGAAACACAGAAATTGCATCAGAATTAAATTCAAAAGGTACAATGCCGACTTAAGTACAAGAGGACTGACACTCTAACTTTCTATGATTTGAACCTCTCCTGTGAGTCCAATTTAGATTCCGATGCTTCACTTCAGGTTTACTGTATCCCTTGGACCTTATTACTGACGATGAAGCACAGAAATTGCATCGGAATTAAGTTCAAAGGGCACAATGCCGACTTAAATAAAAGAGAAGTGACACTCTAACTTTCTATGGTTTGAATCTCTCCTGTGAGTGCAGTTTTAGATTCCGATACTTCACTTCACGTTTACTGTATCCCTTGGACCTTCTTATTGGCGATGAAGCACAGGAATTGCATCGGAATTAAATTCAACAGGCACAATGCCGACTTAAGTACAAGAGGACTGACACTCTAACGTTCAATGATTTGAACCTCTCCTGTGAGTCCAGTTTTAGATTCCGACGCTTCACTTCAGGTTACTGTATACCTTGGACCTAGTTATTGGCGATGAAGCTCTGAAATTGCATCCGAATTTAATACAAAAGGCACAATGCCGATTTAAGTACAAGAGGATTGACACTCTAACTTTCTATGATTTGAACCCCTCCAATGAGTCCAGTTTTAGATTCCGATGCTTCACTTCAGGTTTACTGTATTCCTTGGACATTCCTATCGACGATGAAACACAGAAATTGCATCCGAATTTAATACAAAAGGCACAATGCCGACTTAAGTACAACTGGACTGACACTTTAACTTTCTATGTTTTGAACCTCTCCTGTGAGTCCAATTTTAGATTCCGATGCTGCACTTCAGGTTTACTGTATACCTTGGACCTTCCTATTGACGATGAAACACAGAAATTACATCCGAATTTATACAAAAGGCACAATGCCGACTGAAGTACAAGAGGACTGACACTCTAACTTTCTATGATTTAAACATCTCCTGTGAGTCCAGTCTTAGATTCTGATGCTACACTTCAGGTTTACTGTATCCCTTGGACCCTCTTATTGAGTATGAAACACAGAAGTTGCATCGGAATTAAATTCAAAAGGCACAATGCCGACTTGTGTACAAGAGGACTGACTCTTTAACTTTCTATGATTTGAACCTCACCTGTGAGTCCAGTTTTAGATTCCGATGCTTCTCTTCAGGTTTACTGTATCCCTTGGACCTTCTTATTGACGATGAAACACAGAAATTGCATCCGAATTAAATACAAAAGGCACAACGCCGACTTAAGTACGAGAGGTCTGACATTCTAACTTCCTATAATTTGAACCTCTCCTGTGAGTCCAGTTTTAGATTCCGATGCTTCACGTCAGGTTTACTGTATCCCTTGGCCTTTCTTATTGACGATGAAACACAGAAATTGCATCCGAATTTAATACAAAAGGCACAATGCCGACTTAAGTACATGAGAACTGACACTCTAACTTTCTATGATTTGAACGTCTCCTGTGAGTCCAGTTTTAGATTCCGATGCTTCACTTCAGGTTTACTGTATCCCTTGGACATTCTTATTGACGATGAAACACAGAAATTGCATCCGAATGTAATACAAAAGGCACAATGCCGACTTAATTACAATAGGACTGACACTCTAACTTTCTATGATTTGAACCTCTCCTGTGAGACCAGTTTTAGATTCCGATGCTTCACTTCAGGTTCACTGTATCCCTTGGACCTTCTTATTGACGATGAAACACAGAAATTCCATCCGAATTTAATACAAAAGGCACAATGCCGACTTAAATACAATAGGACTGACACTCTAACTTTCTATGTTTTGAACCTCTCCTGGGAGTCCAGTTTTAGATTCCGATACTTCACATCAGGTATACTGTATACCTTGGACCTTGTTATTGACGATGAAGCACAGAAATTGCATAATAAATTAATGCAAAGGGCACAATGCCGTCTTAAGTACAAGAGGACTGCCACTCTAACTTTCTATGATTTGAACCTCTCCTGTGAGTTCAGTTTTGGATTCTGATGCTTCACTTCAGGTTTACTGTATCCCTTGGACCTTCTTATTGACGATTAAACACAGAAATTGCATCCGAATTTAATACAAAAGGCACAATGCCGACTGAAGTACAAGAGGACTGACACTCTAACTTTCTATGATTTAAACCTCTCCTGTGAGTCCAGTTTTAGATTCCGATGCTACAATTCAGGTTTACTGTATCCCTTGGACCCTCTTATTGACGATGAAACACAGAAATTGCATCGGAATTAAATTCAAAAGGCACAATGCCGTATTGTGTACAAGAGGACTGACTCTTTAACTTTCTATGATTTGAACCTCACCTGTGAGTCCAGTTTTAGATTCCGATGCTTCTCTTCATAATTACTGTGTCCCTTGGACCTTCTTATTGACGATGAAACACAGAAATTGCATCCGAATTTAATACAAAATGCTCAATGCCGACTTAAGTACAAGAAGACTGACACTCTAACTTTCTATGATTTGAACCTCTCCTGTGGGTCCAGTTTTAGATTCGGATGCTTCACTTCACGTTTACAGTATCCCTTGGACCTTCTTATTGACGATGAAACACAGAAATTGCTTCCGAATTTAATACAAAGGGCACAATGCCGTCTTAGGTACAAGAGGACTGACACTCTAACTTTCTTTGATTTGAACCTCTCCTGTGAGTCCAGCTTTAGATACCGATGCTTCACTTCAGGTTTACTGTATCCCTTGGACCTTCTTATTGACGATCAAACACAGAAATTGCATCCGAATGTAATACACAAGGTACAATGCCGACTTAAGTACAAGAGGACTGACACTCTAACTTTCTATGATTTGAACCACTCCTGTGAGTCGAGTTTTAGATTCCGATGCTTCACATCACGTTTACTGTATCCCTTGGACCTTCTCATTGACGATGAAACACAGAAATTGCATCCGAATTTAATACAAAAGGCACAATGACGGCTAAAGTACAAGAGGACTGACACTCTAACTTTCTATGATTTGAACCTCTCCTGTGAGTCCAGTTTTAGATTCCGATGCTTCACTTCAGGTTTAATGTATCCCTTGGACCTTCGTAATGACGATGAAACACAGAAATTGCATCCGAATTAAATTCAAAAGGCACAATGCCGACTTAAGTACAAGAGGACTGACACTCTAACTTTCTATGATTTGAACCTCTCCTGTAAGTCCAATTTAGATTCCGATGCTTCACTTCAGGTTTACTGTATCCCTTGGACCTTATTACTGACGATGAAGCACAGAAATTGCATCGGAATTAAGTTCAAAGGGCACAATGCCGACTTAAATAAAAGAGGAGTGACACTCTAACTTTCTATGGTTTGAATCTCTCCTGTGAGTGCAGTTTTAGATTCCGATACTTCACTTCACGTTTACTGTATCCCTTGGACTTTCTTATTGACGATGAAACACAGAAACTGCATCGGAATTAAATTCAACAGGCACAATGCCGACTTAAGTACAAGAGGACTGACACTCTAACGTTCAATGATTTGAACCTCTCCTGTGAGTCCAGTTTTAGATTCCGACGCTTCACTTCAGGTTACTGTATACCTTGGACCTAGTTATTGGCGATGAAGCTCTGAAATTGCATCTGAATTTAATACAAAAGGCACAATGCCGATTTAAGTACAAGAGGATTGACACTCTAACTTTCTATGATTTGAACGTCTCCTGTGAGTCCAGTTTTAGATTCCGATGCTTCACTTCAGGTTTACTGTATCCCTTGGACATTCTTATTGACGATGAAACACAGAAATTGCATCTGAATGTAATACAAAAGGCACAATGCCGACTTAATTACAATAGGACTGACACTCTAACTTTCTATGATTTGAACCTCTCCTGTGAGTCCAGTTTTAGATTCCGATGCTTCACTTCAGGTTTACTGTATCCCTTGGACCTTCATATTGACGATGAAACACAGAAATTCCATCCGAATTTAATACAAAAGGCACAATGCCGATTTAAGTACAAGAGGATTGACACTCTAACTTTCTATGATTTGAACGTCTCCTGTGAGTCCAGTTTTAGATTCCGATGCTTCACTTCAGGTTTACTGTATCCCTTGGACATTCTTATTGACGATGAAACACAGAAATTGCATCTGAATGTAATACAAAAGGCACAATGCCGACTTAATTACAATAGGACTGACACTCTAACTTTCTATGATTTAAACATCTCCTGTGAGTCCAGTCTTAGATTCTGATGCTACACTTCAGGTTTACTGTATCCCTTGGACTCTCTTATTGAGTATGAAACACAGAAGTTGCATCGGAATTAAATTCAAAAGGCACAATGCCGACTTGTGTACAAGAGGACTGACTCTTTAACTTTCTATGATTTGAACCTCACCTGTGAGTCCAGTTTTAGATTCCGATGCTTCTCTTCAGGTTTACTGTATCCCTTGGACCTTCTTATTGACGATGAAACACAGAAATTGCATCCGAATTTAATACAAAAGGCACAACGCCGACTTAAGTACGAGAGGTCTGACATTCTAACTTCCTATAATTTGAACCTCTCCTGTGAGTCCAGTTTTAGATTCCGATGCTTCACGTCAGGTTTACTGTATCCCTTGGCCTTTCTTATTGACGATGAAACACAGAAATTGCATCCGAATTTAATACAAAAGGCACAATGCCGACTTAAGTACAAGAGAACTGACACTCTAACTTTCTATGATTTGAACGTCTCCTGTGAGTCCAGTTTTAGATTCCGATGCTTCACTTCAGGTTTACTGTATCCCTTGGACATTCTTATTGACGATGAAACACAGAAATTGCATCTGAATGTAATACAAAAGGCACAATGCCGACTTAATTACAATAGGACTGACACTCTAACTTTCTATGATTTGAACCTCTCCTGTGAGTCCAGTTTTAGATTCCGATGCTTCACTTCAGGTTTACTGTATCCCTTGGACCTTCATATTGACGATGAAACACAGAAATTCCATCCGAATTTAATACAAAAGGCACAATGCCGACTTAAATACAATAGGACTGACACTCTAACTTTCTATGTTTTGAACCTCTCCTGGGAGTCCAGTTTTAGATTCCGATACTTCACATCAGGTATACTGTATACCTTGGACCTTGTTATTGACGATGAAGCACAGAAATTGCATAATAAATTAATGCAAAGGGCACAATGCCGTCTTAAGTACAAGAGGACTGCCACTCTAACTTTCTATGATTTGAACCTCTCCTGTGAGTTCAGTTTTGGATTCTGATGCTTCACTTCGGGTTTACTGTATCCCTTGGACCTTCTTATTGACGATGAAACACAGAAATTGCATCCGAATTTAATACAAAAGGCACAATGCCGACTTAAGTACAAGTGGACTGACACTTTAACTTTCTATGTGTTGAACCTCTCCTGTGAGTCCAATTTTAGATTCCGATGCTTCACTTCAGGTTTACTGTATACCTTGGACCTTCCTATTGACGATGAAACACAGAAATTACATCCGAATTTAATACAAAAGGCACAATGCCGACTGAAGTACAAGAGGACTGACACTCTAACTTTCTATGATTTAAACCTCTCCTGTGAGTCCAGTTTTAGATTCCGATGCTACAATTCAGGTTTACTGTATCCCTTGGACCCTCTTATTGACGATGAAACACAGAAATTGCATCGGAATTAAATTCAAAAGGCACAATGCCGTATTGTGTACAAGAGGACTGACTCTTTAACTTTCTATGATTTGAACCTCACCTGTGAGTCCAGTTTTAGATTCCGATGCTTCTCTTCAGGTTTACTGTATCCCTTGGACCTTCTTATTGACGATGTAACACAGGAATTGCTTCCGAATTTAATACAAAAGGCACAACGCCGACTTAAGTACAAGAGGACTGACACTCTAACTTTCTATGATTCGAACCTTTCCTGTGAGTCCAGTTTTAGATTCCGATGCTTCACGTCAGGTTTACTGTATCCCTTGGACCTTCTCATTGACGATGAAACACAGAAATTGCATGCGAATTTAATACAAAAGGCACAATGCCGACTTAAGTACAGGAGGACAGACACTCTATCTTTCTGTGATTTGAGCCTCTCCTGTGAGTCCAGTTTTAGATTCCGATGCTTCACTTCATGTTTACTGTGTCCCTTGGACCTTCTTATTGACGATGAAACACAGAAATTGCATCCGAATTTAATACAAAATGCTCAATGCCGACTTAAGTACAAGAAGACTGACACTCTAACTTTCTATGATTTGAACCTCTCCTGTGGGTCCAGTTTTAGATTCGGATGCTTCACTTCACGTTTACAGTATCCCTTGGACCTTCTTATTGACGATGAAACACAGAAATTGCTTCCGAATTTAATACAAAGGGCACAATGCCGTCTTAGGTACAAGAGGACTGACACTCTAACTTTCTTTGATTTGAACCTCTCCTGTGAGTCCAGCTTTAGATACCGATGCTTCACTTCAGGTTTACTGTATCCCTTGGACCTTCTTATTGACGATCAAACACAGAAATTGCATCCGAATGTAATACACAAGGTACAATGCCGACTTAAGTACAAGAGGACTGACACTCTAACTTTCTATGATTTGAACCACTCCTGTGAGTCGAGTTTTAGATTCCGATGCTTCAAATCACGTTTACTGTATCCCTTGGACCTTCTCATTGACGATGAAACACAGAAACTGCATCCGAATTTAATACAAAAGGCACAATGACGGCTAAAGTACAAGAGGACTGACACTCTAACTTTCTATGATTTGAACCTCTCCTGTGAGTCCAGTTTTAGATTCCGATGCTTCACTTCAGGTTTACTGTATCCCTTGGACCTTCTTATTGACGATGATACACAGAAATTCCATCCGAATTTAATACAAAAGGCACAATGCCGACTTAAATACAATCGGACTGACACTCTAACTTTCTATGTTTTGAACCTCTCCTGGGAGTCCAGTTTTAGATTCCGATACTTCACATCAGGTATACTGTATACCTTGGACCTTGTTATTGACGATGAAGCACAGAAGTTGCATAATAAATTAATGCAAAGGGCACAATGCCGTCTTAAGTACAAGAGGACTGACACTTTAACTTTCTATGTGTTGAACCTCTCCTGTGAGTCCAATTTTAGATTTCGATGCTTCACTTCAGGTTTACTGTATACCTTGGACCTTCCTATTGACGATGAAACACAGAAATTACATCCGAATTTAATACAAAAGGCACAATGCCGACTGAAGTACAAGAGGACTGACACTCTAACTTTCTATGATTTAAACCTCTCCTGTGAGTCCAGTTTTAGATTCCGATGCTACAATTCAGGTTTACTGTATCCCTTGGACCCTCTTATTGACGATGAAACACAGAAATTGCATCGGAATTAAATTCAAAAGGCACAATGCCGTATTGTGTACAAGAGGACT
Organism: Schistocerca americana; assembly: GCF_021461395.2. Lineage (NCBI taxonomy): Eukaryota > Metazoa > Arthropoda > Insecta > Orthoptera > Acrididae > Schistocerca > Schistocerca americana. The sequence goes on along the minus strand of NW_025726291.1, from coordinate 517,531 downwards.
GACTCTTTAACTTTCTATGATTTGAACCTCACCTGTGAGTCCAGTTTTAGATTCCGATGCTTCTCTTCGGGTTTACTGTATCCCTTGGACCTTCTTATTGACGATGTAACACAGAAATTGCATCCGAATTTAATACAAAAGGCACAACGCCGACTTAAGTACAAGAGGACTGACACTCTAACTTTCTATGATTCGAACCTCTCCTGTGAGTCCAGTTTTAGATTCCGATGCTTCACGTCAGGTTTACTGTATCTCTTGGACCTTCTCATTGACGATGAAACACAGAAATTGCATCCGAATTTAATACAAAATGCTCAATGCCGACTTAAGTACAAGAAGACTGACACTCTAACTTTCTATGATTTGAACCTCTCCTGTGGGTCCAGTTTTAGATTCGGATACTTCACTTCACGTTTACAGTATCACTTGGACCTTCTTATTGACGATGAAACACAGAAATTGCTTCCGAATTAATTACAAAGGGCACAATGCCGTCTTAGGTACAAGAGGACTGACACTCTAACTTTCTTTGATTTGAACCTCTCCTGTGAGTCCAGCTTTAGATACCGATGCTTCACTTCAGGTTTACTGTATCCCTTGGACCTTCTCATTGACGATCAAACACAGAAATTGCATCCGAATGCAATACACAAGGTACAATGCCGACTTAAGTACAAGAGGACTGACACTCTAACTTTCTATGATTTGAACCACTCCTGTGAGTCGAGTTTTAGATTCCAATGCTTCACATCACGTTTACTGTATCCCTTGGACCTTCTCATTGACGATGAAACACAGAAATTGCATCCGAATTTAATACAAAAGGCACAATGACGGCTAAAGTACAAGAGGACTGACACTCTAACTTTCTATGATTTGAACCTCTCCTGTGAGTCCAGTTTTAGATTCCGATGCTTCACTTCAGGTTTAATGTATCCCTTGGACCCTCTTATTGACTATGAAACACAGAAATTGCATCGGAATTAAATTCAAAAGGCACAATGACGACTTAATTACAATAGGACTGACACTCTAACTTTCTATGATTTGAACCTCTCCTGTGAGTCCAGTTTTAGTTTCCGATGCTTCACTTCAGGTTTACTGTATCCCTTGGACCTTCTTACTGACGATGAAACAGAGAAATTCCATCCGAATTTAATACAAAAGGCACAATGCCGACTTAAATACAAGAGGACTGACACTCTAACTTTCTATGTTTTGAACCTCTCCTGGGAGTCCAGTTTTAGATTCCGATACTTCACATCAGGTATACTGTATACATTGGACCTTCTTATTGACGATGAAGCACAGAAATTGCATAATAAATTAATGCAAAGGGCACAATGCCGTCTTAAGTACAAGAGGACTGCCACTCTAACTTTCTATGATTTGAACCTCTCCTGTGAGTTCAGTTTTGGATTCCGATGCTTCACTTCAGGTTTACTGAATCCCTTGGACCTTCTTATTGACGATTAAACACAGAAATTGCATCCGAATTTAATACAAAAGGCACAATGCCGACTTAAGTACAAGTGGACTGACACTTTAACTTTCTATGTTTTGAACCTCTCCTGTGAGTCCAATTTTAGATTCCGATGCTTCACTTCAGGTTTACTGTATACCTTGGACCTTCCTATTGACGATGAAACACAGAAATTACATCCGAATTTAATACAAAAGGCACAATGCCGACTGAAGTACAAGAGGACTGACACTCTAACTTTCTATGATTTAAACCTCTCCTGTGAGTCCAGTTTTAGATTCCGATGCTACACTTCAGGTTTACTGTATCCCTTGGACCCTCATATTGACGATGAAACACAGAAATTGCATCGGAATTAAATTCAAAAACACAATGCCGTATTGTGTACAAGAGGACTGACTCTTTAACTTTCTATGATTTGAACCTCACCTGTGAGTCCAGTATTAGATACCGATGCTTCTCTTCAGGTTTACTGTATCCCTTGGACCTTCTTATTGACGATGTAACACAGAAATAGCATCCGAATTTAATACAAAAGGCACAACGCCGACTTAAGTACAAGTGGACTGACACTCTAACTTTCTAAGATTCGAACCTCTCCTGTGAGTCCAGTTTTAGACTCCGATGCTTCACGTCAGGTTTACTGTATCCCTTGGACCATCTCATTGACGATGAAACACAGAAATTGCATCCGAATTTAATACAAAAGGCACAATGCCGACTTAAGTACAAGAGGACAGACACTCTAACTTTCTATGATTTGAGCCTCTCCTGTGAGTCCAGTTTTAGATTCCGATGCTTCACTTCACGTTTACTGTGTCCCTTGGACCTTCTTATTGACGATGAAACACAGAAATTGCATCCGAATTTAATACAACAGGCACAATGCCGACTTAAGTACAAGAGGACAGACACTCTAACTTTCTATGATTTGAGACTCTCCTGTGAGTCCAGTTTTAGATTCCGATGCTTCACTTCATGTTTACTGTGTCCCTTGGACCTTCTTATTGACGATGAAACACAGAAATTGCATCCGAATTTAATACAAAATGCTCAATGCCGACTTAAGTACAAGAGGACTGACACTCTAACTTTCTGTGATTTGAACCTCTCCTGTGAGTCCAGTTTTAGATTCGGATGCTTCACTTCACGTTTACTGTATCCCTTGGACCTTCTTATTGACGATGAAACACAGAAATTGCTTCCGAATTTAATACAAAGGGCACAATGCCATCTTAGGTACAAGAGGACTGACACTCTAACTTTCTTTGATTTGAACCTCTCCTGTGAGTCCAGCTTTAGATACCGATGCTTCACTTCAGGTTTACTGTATCCCTTGGACCTTCTTATTGACGATCAAACACAGAAATTGCATCCGAATGTAATACACAAGGTACAATGCCGACTTAAGTACAAGAGGACTGACACTCTAACTTTCTATGATTTGAACTACTCCTGTGAGTCGAGTTTTAGATTCCGATGCTTCACATCACGTTTACTGTATCCCTTGGACCTTCTCATTGACGATGAAACACAGAAATTGCATCCGAATTTAATACAAAAGGCACAATGACGGCTAAAGTACAAGAGGACTGACACTCTAGCTTTCCATGATTTGAACTTCTCCTGTGAGTCCAATTTAGATTCCGATGCTTCACTTCAGGTTTACTGTATCCCTTGGACCTTATTACTGACGATAAAGCACCGAAATTGCATCGGAATTAAGTTCAAAGGGCACAATGCCGACTTAAGTACAAGAGGACTGACACTCTAACGTTCAATGATTTGAACCTCTCCTGTGGGTCCAGTTTTAGATTCCGACGCTTCACTTCAGGTTACTGTATACCTTGGACTTACTTATTGGCGATGAAGCACTGAAATTGCATCCGAATTTAATACAAAAGGCACAATACCGATTTAAGTACAAGAGGATTGACACTCTAACTTTCTATGATTTGTACCCCTCCAATGAGTCCAGTTTTAGATTCCGATGCTTCACTTCAGGTTTACTGTATTCCTTGGACATTCTTATTGACGATGAAACACAGAAATTGCATCCGAATTTAATACAAAAGGCACAATGCCGACTTAATTACAATAGGACTGACACTCTAACTTTCTATTGGTTGAACCTCTCCTGGGAGTCCAGTTTTAGATTCCGATACTTCACATCAGGTATACTGTATACCTTGGACCTTCTTATTGACGATGAAGCTCAGAAATTGCATAATAATTTAATGCAAAGGGCACAATGCCGTCTTAAGTACTAGAGGACTGCCACTCTAACTTTCTATGATTTGAACCTCTCCTGTGAGTTCAGTTTTAGATTCCGATGTTTCACTTCAGGTTTACTGTATCCCTTGGACCTTCTTATTGACGATTAAACACAGAAATTGCATCCGTATTTAATACAAAAGGCACAATGCCGACTTAAGTACAAGTGGACTGACACTTTAACTTTCTATGTTTTGAACCTCTCCTGTGAGTCCAATTTTAGATTCCGATGCTTCACTTCAGGTTTACTGTATACCTTGGACCTTCCTATTGACGATGAAACACAGAAATTACATCCGAATTTAATACAAAAGGCACAATGGCGACTGAAGTACAAGAGGACTGACACTCTAACTTTCTATGATTTATACCTCTCCTGTGAGTCCAGTTTTAGATTCCGATGCTACACTTCAGGTTTACTGTATCCCTTGGACCCTCTTATTGACGATGAAACACAGAAATTGCATCGGAATTAAATTCAAAAGGCACAATGCCGTATTGTGTACAAGAGGACTGCCTCTTTAACTTTCTATGATTTGAACCTCACCTGTGAGTCCAGTTTTAGATTCCGATGCTTCTCTTCAGGTTTACTGTATCCCTTGGACCTTCTTATAGACGATGAAACACAGAAATTGCATCCGAATTTAATACAAAAGGCACAACGCCGACTTAAGTACAAGAGGACTGACACTCTAACTTTCTATGATTCGAACCTCTCCTGTGAGTCCAGTTTTAGATTCCGATGCTTCACTTCACGTTTACTGTGTCCCTTGGACCTTCTTATTGACGATGAAACACAGAAATTGCATCCGAATTTAATACAACAGGCACAATGCCGACTTAAGTACAAGAGGACAGAAACTCTAACTTACTATGATTTGAACCTCTCCTGTGAGTCCAGTTTTAGATTCCGATGCTTCACGTCAGGTTTACTGTATCCCTTGGACCTTCTCATTGACGATGAAACACAGAAATTACATCCGAATTTAATACAAAAGGCACAATGCCGACTTAAGTACAAGAGGACAGACACTCTAACTTTCTATGATTTGAGCCTCTCCTGTGAGTCCAGTTTTAGATTCCGATGCTTCACTTCACGTTTACTGTGTCCCTTGGACCTTCTTATTGACGATGAAACACAGAAATTGCATCCGAATTTAATACAACAGGCACAATGCCGACTTAAGTACAAGAGGACAGACACTCTAAGTTTCTATGATTTGAGCCTCTCCTCTGAGTCCAGTTTTAGATTCCGATGCTTCACTTCATGTTTACTGTGTCCCTTGGACCTTCTTATTGACGATGAAACACAGAAATTGCATCCGAATTTAATACAAAATGCTCAATGCCGACATAAGTACAAGAGGACTGACACTCTAACTTTCTATGATTTGAACCTCTCCTGTGGGTCCAGTTTTAGATTCGGATGCTTCACTTCAGGTTTACTGTATCTCTTGGACCTTATTACTGACGATGAAGCACAGAAATTGCATCGGAATTAAGTTCAAAGGGCACAATGCCGACTTAAGTAAAAGAGGAGTGACACTCTAACTTTCTATGGTTTGAATCTCTCCTGTGAGTCCAGTTTTAGATTCCGATGCTTCACTTCACGTTTACTGTATCCCTTGGACCTTCTTATTGACGATGAAACACAGAAACTGCATCGGAATTAAATTCAAAAGGTACAATGCCACGTAATTACAAGAGGACTGACACTCTAACTTACTATGATTTGAACCTCTCCTGTGAGTCCAGTTTTGGATTCCGATGCTTCACTTCAGGTTTACTGTATCCCTTGGACCTTCTTATTGGCGATGAAGCACAGAAATTGAATCGGAATTAAATTCAACAGGCACAATGCCGACTTAAGTACAAGAGGACTGACACTCTAACGTTCAATGATTTGAACCTCTCCTGTGAGTCCAGTTTTAGATTCCGACGCTTCACTTCAGGTTACTGTATACCTTGGACCTACTTATTGGCGATGAAGCACTGAAATTGCATCCGAATTTAATACAAAAGGCACAATGCCGATTTAAGTACAAGAGGATTGACACTCTAACTTTCTATGATTTGAACCCCTCCAATGAGTCCAGTTTTAGATTCCGATGCTTCACTTCAGGTTTACTGTATCCCTTGGACTTTCTTATTGACGATGAAACACAGAAATTGCATCGGAATTAAATTCAAAACGCACAAAGCCGACTTAAGTACAAGAGGACTGACACTCTAACTTACTATGATTTGAACCTCTCCTGTGAGTCCAGTTTTAGATTCCGATGCTTCACTTCAGGTTGACTGTATTCCTTGGACATTCTTATTGACGATGAAACACAGAAATTGCATCCGAATTTAATACAAAAGGCACAATGCCGACTTAATTACAATAGGACTGACGCTCTAACTTTCTATGTTTTGAACCTCTCCTGGGAGTCCAGTTTTAGATTCCGATACTTCACATCAGGTATACTGTATACCTTGGACCTTCGTATTGACGATGAAGCACAGAAATTGCATAATAAATTAATGCAAAGGGCACAATGCCGTCTTAAGTACAAGAGGACTGCCACTTTAACTTTCTATGATTTGAACCTCTCCTGTGAGTTCAGTTTTGGATTCCGATGCTTCACTTCAGGTATACTGTATCCCTTGGACCTTCTTATTGACGATTAAACACAGAAATTGCATCCGAATTTAATACAAAAGGCACAATGCCAACTTAAGTACAAGTGGACTGACACTTTAACTTTCTATGCTTTGAACCTCTCCTGTGAGTCCAAATTTAGATTCCGATGCTTCATTTCTAGTTTACTGTATACCTTGGACCTTCCTATTGACGATGAAACACAGAAATTACATCCGAATTTAATACAAAAGGCACAATGCCGACTGAAGTACAAGAGGACTGACACTCTAACTTTCTATGATTTAAACCTCTCCTGTGAGTCCAGTTTTAGATTCTGATGCTACACTTCAGGTTTACTGTATCCCTTGGACCCTCTTATTGACGATGAAACACAGAAATTGCATCGGAATTAAATTCAAAAACACAATGCCGTATTGTGTACAAGAGGACTGACTCTTTAACTTTCTATGATTTGAACCTCACCTGTGAGTCCAGTATTAGATTCCGATGCTTCTCTTCAGGTTTACTGTATCCCTTGGACCTTCTTATTGACGATGTAACACAGAAATAGCATCCGAATTTAATACAAAAGGCGTAACGCCGACTTAAGTACAAGAGGACTGACACTCTAACTTTCTAAGATTCGAACCTCTCCTGTGAGTCCAGTTTTAGACTCCGATGCTTCACGTCAGGTTTACTGTATCCCTTGGACCTTCTCATTGACGATGAAACACAGAAATTGCATCCGAATTTAATACAAAAGGCACAATGCCGACTTAAGTACAAGAGGACAGACACTCTAACTTTCTATGATATGAGCCTCTCCTGTGAGTCCAGTTTTAGATTCCGATGCTTCACTTCACGTTTACTGTGTCCCTTGGACCTTCTTATTGACGATGAAACACAGAAATTGCATCCGAATTTAATACAACAGGCACAATGCCGACTTAAGTACAAGAGGACAGACACTCTAACTTTCTATGATTTGAGACTCTCCTGTGAGTCCAGTTTTAGATTCCGATGCTTCACTTCATGTTTACTGTGTCCCTTGGACCTTCTTATTGACGATGAAACACAGAAATTGCATCCGAATTTAATACAAAGGGCACAATGCCGTCTTAGGTACAAGAGGACTGACACTCTAACTTTCTTTGATTTGAACCTCTCCTGTGAGTCCAGCTTTAGATACCGATGCTTCACTTCAGGTTTACTGTATCCCTTGGACCTTCTTATTGACGATCAAACACAGAAATTGCATCCGAATGTAATACACAAGGTACAATGCCGACTTAAGTACAAGAGGACTGACACTCTAACTTTCTATGATTTGAACCACTCCTGTGAGTCGAGTTTTAGATTCCGATGCTTCACATCACGTTTACTGTATCCCTTGGACCTTCTCATTGACGATGAAACACAGAAATTGCATCCGAATTTAATACAAAAGGCACAATGACGGCTAAAGTACAAGAGGACTGACACTCTAGCTTTCCATGATTTGAACTTCTCCTGTGAGTCCAATTTAGATTCCGATGCTTCACTTCAGGTTTACTGTATCCCTTGGACCTTATTACTGACGATAAAGCACCGAAATTGCATCGGAATTAAGTTCAAAGGGCACAATGCCGACTTAAGTACAAGAGGACTGACACTCTAACGTTCAATGATTTGAACCTCTCCTGTGGGTCCAGTTTTAGATTCCGACGCTTCACTTCAGGTTACTGTATACCTTGGATTTACTTATTGGCGATGAAGCACTGAAATTGCATCCGAATTTAATACAAAAGGCACAATACCGATTTAAGTACAAGAGGATTGACACTCTAACTTTCTATGATTTGAACCCCTCCAATGAGTCCAGTTTTAGATTCCGATGCTTCACTTCAGGTTTACTGTATTCCTTGGACATTCTTATTGACGATGAAACACAGAAATTGCATCCGAATTTAATACAAAAGGCACAATGCCGACTTAATTACAATAGGACTGACACTCTAACTTTCTATTGGTTGAACCTCTCCTGGGAGTCCAGTTTTAGATTCCGATACTTCACATCAGGTATACTGTATACCTTGGACCTTCTTATTGACGATGAAGCACAGAAATTGCATAATAATTTAATGCAAAGGGCACAATGCCGTCTTAAGTACTAGAGGACTGCCACTCTAACTTTCTATGATTTGAACCTCTCCTGTGAGTTCAGTTTTAGATTCCGATGTTTCACTTCAGGTTTACAGTATCCCTTGGACCTTCTTATTGACGATTAAACACAGAAATTGCATCCGTATTTAATACAAAAGGCACAATGCCGACTTAAGTACAAGTGGACTGACACTTTAACTTTCTATGTTTTGAACCTCTCCTGTGAGTCCAATTTTAGATTCCGATGCTTCACTTCAGGTTTACTGTATACCTTGGACCTTCCTATTGACGATGAAACACAGAAATTACATCCGAATTTAATACAAAAGGCACAATGGCGACTGAAGTACAAGAGGACTGACACTCTAACTTTCTATGATTTATACCTCTCCTGTGAGTCCAGTTTTAGATTCCGATGCTACACTTCAGGTTTACTGTATCCCTTGGACCCTCTTATTGACGATGAAACACAGAAATTGCATCGGAATTAAATTCAAAAGGCACAATGCCGTATTGTGTACAAGAGGACTGCCTCTTTAACTTTCTATGATTTGAACCTCACCTGTGAGTCCAGTTTTAGATTCCGATGCTTCTCTTCAGGTTTACTGTATCCCTTGGACCTTCTTATAGACGATGAAACACAGAAATTGCATCCGAATTTAATACAAAAGGCACAACGCCGACTTAAGTACAAGAGGACTGACACTCTAACTTTCTATGATTCGAACCTCTCCTGTGAGTCCAATTTTAGATTCCGATGCTTCACTTCACGTTTACTGTGTCCCTTGGACCTTCTTATTGACGATGAAACACAGAAATTGCATCCGAATTTAATACAACAGGCACAATGCCGACTTAAGTACAAGAGGACAGACACTCTAACTTACTATGATTTGAACCTCTCCTGTGAGTCCAGTTTTAGATTCCGATGCTTCACGTCAGGTTTACTGTATCCCTTGGACCTTCTCATTGACGATGAAACACAGAAATTACATCCGAATTTAATACAAAAGGCACAATGCCGACTTAAGTACAAGAGGACAGACACTCTAACTGTCTATGATTTGAGCCTCTCCTGTGAGTCCAGTTTTAGATTCCGAGGCTTCACTTCACGTTTACTGTGTCCCTTGGACCTTCTTATTGACGATGAAACACAGAAATTGCATCCGAATTTAATACAACAGGCACAATGCCGACTTAAGTACAAGAGGACAGACACTCTAAGTTTCTATGATTTGAGCCTCTCCTCTGAGTCCAGTTTTAGATTCCGATGCTTCACTTCATGTTTACTGTGTCCCTTGGACCTTCTTATTGACGATGAAACACAGAAATTGCATCCGAATTTAATACAAAATGCTCAATGCCGACATAAGTACAAGAGGACTGACACTCTAACTTTCTATGATTTGAACCTCTCCTGTGGGTCCAGTTTTAGATTCGGATGCTTCACTTCAGGTTTACTGTATCCCTTGGACCTTCTTATTGACGATGAAACACAGAAACTGCATCGGAATTAAATTCAAAAGGTACAATGCCACGTAATTACAAGAGGACTGACACTCTAACTTACTATGATTTGAACCTCTCCTGTGAGTCCAGTTTTGGATTCCGATGCTTCACTTCAGGTTTACTGTATCCCTTGGACCTTCTTATTGGCGATGAAGCACAGAAATTGAATCGGAATTAAATTCAACAGGCACAATGCCGACTTAAGTACAAGAGGACTGACACTCTAACGTTCAATGATTTGAACCTCTCCTGTGAGTCTAGTTTTAGATTCCGACGCTTCACTTCAGGTTACTGTATACCTTGGACCTACTTATTGGCGATGAAGCACTGAAATTGCATCCGAATTTAATACAAAAGGCACAATGCCGATTTAAGTACAAGAGGATTGACACTCTAACTTTCTATGATTTGAACCCCTCCATTGAGTCCAGTTTTAGATTCGGATGCTTCACTTCAGGTTTACTGTATCCCTTGGACCTTCTTATTGACGATGAAACACAGAAATTGCATCGGAATTAAATTCAAAACGCACAAAGCCGACTTAAGTACAAGAGGACTGACACTCTAACTTACTATGATTTGAACCTCTCCTGTGAGTCCAGTTTTGGATTCCGATGCTTCACTTCAGGTTGACTGTATTCCTTGGACATTCTTATTGACGATGAAACACAGAAATTGCATCCGAATTTAATACAAAAGGCACAATGCCGACTTAATTACAATAGGACTGACGCTCTAACTTTCTATGTTTTGAACCTCTCCTGGGAGTCCAGTTTTAGATTCCGATACTTCACATCAGGTATACTGTATACCTTGGACCTTCGTATTGACGATGAAGCACAGAAATTGCATAATAAGTTAATGCAAAGGGCACAATGCCGTCTTAAGTACAAGAGGACTGCCACTCTAACTTTCTATGATTTGAACCTCTCCTGTGAGTTCAGTTTTGGATTCCGATGCTTCACTTCAGGTATACTGTATCCCTTGGACCTTCTTATTGACGATTAAACACAGAAATTGCATCCGAATTTAATACAAAAGGCACAATGCCAACTTAAGTACAAGTGGACTGACACTTTAACTTTCTATGCTTTGAACCTCTCCTGTGAGTCCAATTTTAGATTCCGATGCTTCATTTCTAGTTTACTGTATACCTTGGACCTTCCTATTGACGATGAAACACAGAAATTACATCCGAATTTAATACAAAAGGCACAATGCCGACTGAAGTACAAGAGGACTGACACTCTAACTTTCTATGATTTAAACCTCTCCTGTGAGTCCAGTTTTAGATTCTGATGCTACACTTCAGGTTTACTGTATCCCTTGGACCCTCTTATTGACGATGAAACACAGAAATTGCATCGGAATTAAATTCCAAAGGCACAATGCCGTATTGTGTACAAGAGGACTGACACTCTAACTTTCTATGATTTAAACCTCTCCTGTGAGTCCAGTTTTAGATTCCGATGCTTCCCTTCAGGATTACTGTATCCCTTGGACCTTCTTATTGACCATGTAACACAGAAATTGCATCCGAATTTAATACAAAAGGCACAACGCCGACTTAAGTACAAGAGGACTGACACTCCAACATTCTATGATTCGAACCTCTCCTGTGAGTCCAGTTTTAGATTCCGATGCTTCACGTCAGGTTTACTGTATCCCTTGGACCTTCTCATTGACGATAAAACACAGAAATTGCATCCGAATTTAATACAACAGGCACAATGCCGACTTAAGTACAAGAGGACAGACACTCTAAGTTTCTATGATTTGAGCCTCTCCTCTGAGTCCAGTTTTAGATTCTGATGCTTCACTTCATGTTTACTGTGTCCCTTGGACCTTCTTATTGACGATGAAACACAGAAATTGCATCCGAATTTAATACAAAATGCTCAATGCCGACATAAGTACAAGAGGACTGACACTCTAACTTTCTATGATTTGAACCTCTCCTGTGGGTCCAGTTTTAGATTCGGATGCTTCACTTCACGTTTACTGTATCCCTTAAACCTTCTTATTGACGATGAAACACAGAAATTGCTTCCGAATTTAATACAAAGGGCACAATGCCGTCTTAGGTACAAGAGGACTGACACTCTAACTTTCTTTGATTTGAACCTCTCCTGTGAGTCCTGCTTTAGATACCGATGCTTCACTTCAGGTTTACCGTATCCCTTGGACCTTCTTATTGACGATCAAACCCAGAAATTGCATCCGAATGTAATACACAAGGTACAATGCCGACTTAAGTACAAGAGGACTGACACTCTAACTTTCTATGATTTGAACCACTCCTGTGAGTCGAGTTTTAGATTCCGATGCTTCACATCACGTTTACTGTATCCCTTGGACCTTCTCATTGACGATGAAACACAGAAATTGCATCCGAATTTAATACAAAAGGCACAATGACGGCTAAAGTACAAGAGGACTGACACTCTAACTTTCTATGATTTGAACCTCTCCTGTGAGTCCAGTTTTAGATTCCGATGCTTCACTTCAGGTTTAATGTATCCCTTGGACCTTCGTAATGACGATGAAACACAGAAATTGCATCCGAATTAAATTCAAAAGGCACAATGCCGACTTAAGTACAAGAGGACTGACACTCGAACTTTCTATGATTTGAACCTCTCCTGTGAGTCCAGTTTAGATTCCGATGCTTCACTTCAGGTTTACTGTATCCCTTGGACCTTATTACTGACGATGAAGCACAGAAATTGCATCGGAATTAAGTTCAAAGGGCACAATGCCGACTTAAGTAAAAGAGGAGTGACACTCTAACTTTCTATGGTTTGAATCTCTCCTGTGAGTCCAGTATTAGATTCCGATGCTTCACTTCACGTTTACTGTATCCCTTGGACCTTCTTATTGACGATGAAACACAGAAACTGCATCGGAATTAAATTCAAAAGGTACAATGCCACGTAATTACAAGAGGACTGACACTCTAACTTACTATGATTTGAACCTCTCCTGTGAGTCCAGTTTTGGATTCCGATGCTTCACTTCAGGTTTACTGTATCCCTTGGACCTTCTTATTGGCGATGAAGCACAGAAATTGAATCGGAATTAAATTCAACAGGCACAATGCCGACTTAAGTACAAGAGGACTGACACTCTAACGTTCAATGATTTGAACCTCTCCTGTGAGTCCAGTTTTAGATTCCGACGCTTCACTTCAGGTTACTGTATACCTTGGACCTACTTATTGGCGATGAAGCACTGAAATTGCATCCGAATTTAATACAAAAGGCACAATGCCGATTTAAGTACATGAGGATTGACACTCTATCCTTTCTATGATTTGAACCCCTCCAATGAGTCCAGTTTTAGATTCCGATGCTTCACTTCAGGTTTACTGTATCCCTTGGACCTTCTTATTGACGATGAAACACAGAAATTGCATCGGAATTAAATTCAAAACGCACAAAGCCGACTTAAGTACAAGAGGACTGACACTCTAACTTACTATGATTTGAACCTCTCCTGTGAGTCCAGTTTTAGATTCCGATGCTTCACTTCAGGTTTACTGTATTCCTTGGACATTCTTATTGACGATGAAACACAGAAATTGCATCCGAATTTAATACAAAAGGCACAATGCCGACTTAATTACAATAGGACTGACGCTCTAACTTTCTATGTTTTGAACCTCTCCATGGAGTCCAGTTTTAGATTCCGATACTTCACATCAGGTATACTGTATACCTTGGACCTTCTTATTGACGATGAAGCACAGAAATTGCATAATAAATTAATGCAAAGGGCACAATGCCGTCTTAAGTACAAGAGGACTGCCACTCTAACTTTCTATGATTTGAACCTCTCCTGTGAGTTCAGTTTTGGATTCCGATGCTTCACTTCAGGTATACTGTATCCCTTGGACCTTCTTATTGACGATTAAACACAGAAATTGCATCCGAATTTAATACAAAAGGCACAATGCCAACTTAAGTACAAGTGGACTGACACTTTAACTTTCTATGCATTGAACCTCTCCTGTGAGTCCAATTTTAGATTCCGATGCTTCATTTCTAGTTTACTGTATACCTTGGACCTTCCTATTGACGATGAAACACAGAAATTACATCCGAATTTAATACAAAAGGCACAATGCCGACTGAAGTACAAGAGGACTGACACTCTAACTTTCTATGATTTAAACCTCTCCTGTGAGTCCAGTTTTAGATTCTGATGCTACACTTCAGGTTTACTGTATCCCTTGGACCCTCTTATTGACGATGAAACACAGAAATTGCATCGGAATTAAATTCCAAAGGCACAATGCCGTATTGTGTACAAGAGGACTGACACTCTAACTTTCTATGATTTAAACCTCTCCTGTGAGTCCAGTTTTAGATTCCGATGCTTCTCTTCAGGATTACTGTATCCCTTGGACCTTCTTATTGACCATGTAACACAGAAATTGCATCCGAATTTAATACAAAAGGCACAACGCCGACTTAAGTACAAGAGGACTGACACTCTAACATTCTATGATTCGAACCTCTCCTGTGAGTCCAGTTTTAGATTCCGATGCTTCACGTCAGGTTTACTGTATCCCTTGGACCTTCTCATTGACGATGAAACACAGAAATTGCATCCGAATTTAATACAACAGGCACAATGCCGACTTAAGTACAAGGGGACAGACACTCTAACTTTCTATGATTTGAGCCTCTCCTGTGAGTCCAGTTTTAGATTCCGATGCTTCACTTCATGTTTACTGTGTCCCTTGGACCTTCTTATTGACGATGAAACACAGAAATTGCATCCGAATGTAATACAAAAGGCACAACGCCAACTTAAGTACAAGAGGACTGACACTCTAACTTTCTATGATTCGAACCTCTCCTGTGAGTCCTGTTTTAGATTCCGATGCTTCACGTCAGGTTTACTGTATCCCTTGGACCTTCTCATTGACGATGAAACACAGAAATTGCATCCGAATTTAATACAACAGGCACAACGCCGACTTAAGTACAAGAGGACTGACACTCTAACTTTCTATGATTCGAACCTCTCCTGTGAGTCGAGTTTTAGATTCCGATGCTTCACATCACGTTTACTGTATCCCTTGGACCTTCTCATTGACGATGAAACACAGAAATTGCATCCGAATTTAATACAAAAGGCACAATGACGGCTAAAGTACAAGAGGACTGACACTCTAACTTTCTATGATTTGAACCTCTCCTGTGAGTCCAGTTTTAGATTCCGATGCTTCACTTCAGGTTTAATGTATCCCTTGGACCTTCGTAATGACGATGAAACACAGAAATTGCATCCGAATTAAATTGAAAAGGCACAATGCCGACTTAAGTACAAGAGGACTGACACTCTAACTTTCTATGATTTGAACCTCTCCTGTGAGTCCAATTTAGATTCCGATGCTTAACTTCAGTTTTACTGTATCCCTTGGACCTTATTACTGACGATGAAGCACAGAAATTGCATCGGAATTAAGTTCAAAGGGCACAATGCCGACTTAAGTAAAAGAGGAGTCATACTCTAACTTTCTATGGTTTGAATCTCTCCTGTGAGTCCAGTTTTAGATTCCGATGCTTCACTTCACGTTTACTGTATCCCTTGGACCTTCTTATTGACGATGAAATACAGAAACTGCATCGGAATTAAATTCAATAGGTACAATGCCACTTAAGTACAAGAGGACTGGCACTCTAAATTTCTATGATTTGAACCTCTCCTGTGAGTCCAGTTTTAGATTCCGATGCTTCACTTCAGGTTTACTGTATTCCTTGGACATTCTTATTGACGATGAAACACAGAAATTGCATCCGAATTTAATACAAAAGGCACAATGCCGACTTAATTACAATAGGACTGACACTCTAACTTTCTATGATTTGAACCTTTCCTGTGAGTCCAGTTTTAGATTCCGATGCTTAACTTCAGGTTTACTGTATCCCTTGGACCTTCTTATTGACGATGAAACACAGAAATTGCATCGGAATTAAATTCAAAACGCACAAAGCCGACTTCAGTACAAGAGGACTGACACTCTAACTTTCTAAGATTTGAACCTCTCCTGTGAGTCCAGTTTTAGATTCCGATGCTTCACTTCAAGTGTACTGTATCCCTTGGACCGTCTTATTGACGTTGAAACACAGAAATTCCATCCGAATTTAATACAAAAGGCACAATGCCGACTTAAATACAAGAGGACTGACACTCAAACTTTCTATGTTTTGAACCTCTCGTGTGAGTCCAGTTTTAGATTCCGATACTTCACTTCATGTTTACTGTATCCCTTGCACCTTCTTATTGACGATGAAACACAGAAATTGCATCCGAATTTAATACAAAAGGCATAACGCCGACTTAAGTACAAGAGGACTGACACTCTAACTTTCTATGATTCGAACCTCTCCTGTGAGTCCAGTTTTAGATTCTGATGTTTCACGTCAGGTTTACTGTATCCCTTGGACCTTCTTATTAATGATGAAACACAGAAATTGCATCCGAATTTAATACAAAAGGCACAATCCCGACTTAAGTACAAGAGGACTGACACTCTAACTTTCTATGATTTGAACCTCTCCTGTGAGTCCAGTTTTAGATTCCGATGCTTCACTTCAGGTTTACTGTATCCCTTGGCCCTTCTTATTGATGATGAAACACAGAAATTGCATCCGAATTTAATACAAAAGGCACAATGCCGACTTAAGTACAAGAGGACTCACACTCTAACTCTCTATGATTAGAACCTCTCCCGTGAGTCCAGTTTTAGATTCCGATGCTTCACGTCAGGTTAACTGTATCACTTGGACCTTCTTATTCACGATGAAACTCAGAAATTGCATACGAAATTAATACTAAAGGGACAATGCCGACTTAAGTACAAGAGGACTGACACTCTAACTCTCTATGATTTGAACCTCTCCTGTGAGTCCAGTTTTAGATTCCGATGCTTACTTCAGGTTTACTGTATACATTGGACGTTCATATTGACGATGAAACACAGAAATCGCATCCGAATTTAATACAAAAGGCACAATGCCGACTTATGTACAAGAGGACTGACACCCCAACTTTCTATGATATGAACCTCTCCTCTGAGTCCAGTTTTAGATTCCGATGCTTCACTTCAGGTTTACTGTATCCCTTGGACCTTCGAATTGTAGATGCAACACAGAAATTGCATCCGAACTTAATACAAGAGGCACAATGCCGACTTAAGTAGGAGAGGTCTGACATTCTAACTTCCTATAATTTGAACCTCTCCTGTGAGTCCAGTCTTAGATTCCGATGCTTCACTTCAGGTTTACTGTATCGCTTGGTTCATCTTATTAACGATGAAACACAGAAATTGCATCCGAATTTAATACAAAAGGCACAATGCCGACTTAAGTACAAGAGGACTGACACTCTAACTTTCTATGATTTGAACCTCTCCTGTGAGCCCAGAATTAGATTCCGATGCTTCACTTCAGGTTTACTGTGTCCCTTGGACCTTCTTATTGACGATGAAACACAGAAATTGCATCCGAATTTAATACAAAAGGCACAATGCCGACTTAATTACAATAGGACTGACACTCTAACTTTCTATGATTTGAACCTTTCCTGTGAGTCCAGTTTTAGATTCCGATGCTTCCCTTCAGGTTTACTGTATCCCTTGGACCTTCTTATTGACGATGAAACACAGAAATTGCATCGGAATTAAATTCAAAACGCACAAAGCCGACTTCAGTACAAGAGGACTGACACTCTAACTTTCTAAGATTTGAACCTCTCCTGTGAGTCCAGTTTTAGATTCCGATGCTTCACGTCAGGTTAACTGTATCACTTGGACCTTCTTATTCACGATGAAACTCAGAAATTGCATACGAAATTAATACTAAAGGCACAATGCCGACTTAAGTACAAGAGGACTGACACTCTAACTCTCTATGATTTGAACCTCTCCTGTGAGTCCAGTTTTAGATTCCGATGCTTACTTCAGGTTTACTGTATACATTGGACGTTCATATTGACGATGAAACACAGAAATCGCATCCGAATTTAATACAAAAGGCACAATGCCGACTTATGTACAAGAGGACTGACACCCCAACTTTCTATGATATGAACCTCTCCTCTGAGTCCAGTTTTAGATTCCGATGCTTCACTTCAGGTTTACTGTATCCCTTGGACCTTCGAATTGTAGATGCAACACAGAAATTGCATCCGAACTTAATACAAGAGGCACAATGCCGACTTAAGTAGGAGAGGTCTGACATTCTAACTTCCTATAATTTGAACCTCTCCTGTGAGTCCAGTCTTAGATTCCGATGCTTCACTTCAGGTTTACTGTATCGCTTGGTTCATCTTATTAACGATGAAACACAGAAATTGCATCCGAATTTAATACAAAAGGCACAATGCCGACTTAAGTACAAGAGGACTGACACTCTAACTTTCTATGATTTGAACCTCTCCTGTGAGCCCAGTATTAGATTCCGATGCTTCACTTCAGGTTTACTGTGTCCCTTGGACCTTCTTATTGACGATGAAACACAGAAATTGCATCCGAATTTAATACAAAAGGCACAATGCCGACTTAAGTACAAGAGGACTGACACTCTAACTTTCTATGATTTGAACCTCTCCTGTGAGTCCAGTTTTAGATTCGGATGCTTTACTTGAGGTTTACTGTATCCCTTGGACCTTCTTATTGACGATGAAACACAGAAATTGCTTCCGAAATTAATACAAAGGACACAATGCCGACTTAGGTACAAGAGGACTGACACTCTAACTTTCTATGAATTGAACCTCTCCTGTGAGTCCAATTTTAGATTCCGATGCTACACTTCAGGTTTACTGTATCCCTTGGACCCTCTTATTGACGATGAAACTCAGAAAGTGCATCGGAATTAAATTCAAAAGGCTCAATGCCGACTAGTGTACAAGAGGACTGACTCTTTAACTTTCTATGATTTGAACCTCACCTGTGAGTCCAGTTTTAGATTCCGATGCTTCTCTTCAGGTTTGCTGTATCCCTTGCACCTTCTTATTGACGATGAAACACAGAAATTGCATCCGAATTTAATACAAAAGGCATAACGCCGACTTAGGTACAAGAGGACTGACACTCTAACTTTCTATGATTCGAACCTCTCCTGTGAGTCCAGTTTTAGATTCTGATGTTTCACGTCAGGTTAACTGTATCCCTTGGACCTTCTTATTAATGATGAAACACAGAAATTGCATCCGAATTTAATACAAAAGGCACAATGCCGACTTAAGTACAAGAGGACTGACACTCTAACTTTCTATGATTTGAACCTCTCCTGTGAGTCCAGTTTTAGATTCCGATGCTTCACTTCAGGTTTACTGTATCCCTTGGCCCTTCTTATTGATGATGAAACACAGAAATTGCATCCGAATTTAATACAAAAGGCACAATGCCGACTTAAGTACAAGAGGACTGACACTCTAACTCTCAATGATTAGAACCTCTCCCGTGAGTCCAGTTTTAGATTCCGATGCTTCACGTCAGGTTTACTGTATCCCTTGGACCTTCTTATTGGCGATGAAACACAGAAATTGCATCCGAATATAATACAAAAGGCACAATGCCGACTTAAGTACAAGAGGACTGACACTCTAACTTTCTATGATTTGAACCTCTCCTGTGAGTAAAGTTTTAGATTCCGATGCTTCACTTCACGTTACTGTATACCTTGGACCTTCTTATTGACGATGAAACACAGAAATTGCATCCGAATTTAATACAAAAGGCACAATGCCGACTTAAGTACAAGAGGACTGACACTCTAACTTTCTATGAATTGAACCTCTCCTGTGAGTCCAATTTTAGATTCCGATGCTACACTTCAGGTTTACTGTATCCCTTGGACCCTCTTATTGACGATGAAACTCAAAAATTGCATCGGAATTAAATTCAAAAGGCACAATGCCGACTTGTGTACAAGAGGACTGACTCTTTAACTTTCTATGATTTGAACCTCACCTGTGAGTCCAGTTTTAGATTCCGATGCTTCTCTTCAGGTTTACTGTATCCCTTGCACCTTCTTATTGACGATGAAACACAGAAATTGCATCCGAATTTAATACAAAAGGCATAACGCCGACTTAGGTACAAGAGGACTGACACTCTAACTTTCTATGATTCGAACCTCTCCTGTGAGTACAGTTTTAGATTCTGATGTTTCACGTCAGGTTTACTGTATCCCTTGGACCTTCTTATTAATGATGAAACACAGAAATTGCATCCGAATTTAATACAAAAGGCACAATGCCGACTTAAGTACAAGAGGACTGACACTCTAACTTTCTGTGATTTGAAACTCTCCTGTGAGTCCAGTTTTAGATTCCGATGCTTCACTTCAGGTTTAATGTATCCCTTGGCCCTTCTTATCGATGATGAAACACAGAAATTGCATCCGAATTTAATACAAAAGGCACAATGCCGACTTAAGTACAAGAGGACTGACACTCTAACTTTCTATGAATTGAACCTCTCCTGTGAGTCCAATTTTAGATTCCGATGCTACACTTCAGGTTTACTGTATCCCTTGGACCCTCTTATTGACGATGAATCTCAAAAATTGCATCGGAATTAAATTCAAAAGGCACAATGCCGACTTGTGTACAAGAGGACTGACTCTTTAACTTTCTATGATTTGAACCTCACCTGTGAGTCCAGTTTTAGATTCCGATGCTTCTCTTCAGGTTTACTGTATCCCTTGCACCTTCTTATTGACGATGAAACACAGAAAATTGCATCCGAATTTAATACAAAAGGCATAACGCCGACTTAGGTACAAGAGGACTGACACTCTAACTCTCTATGATTAGATCCTCTCCCGTGAGTCCAGTTTTAGATTCCGATGCTTCACGTCAGGTTAACTGTATCACTTGGACCTTCTTATTGACGATGAAACACAGAAATTGCATCCGAAATTAATACTAAAGGCACAATGCCGACTTAAGTACAAGAGGACTGACACTCTAACTCTCTATGATTTGAACCTCTACTGTGAGTCCAGTTTTAGATTCCGATGCTTACTTCAGGTTTACAGTATACATTGGACGTTCATATTGACGATGAAACACAGAAATCGCATCCGAATTTAATACAAAAGGCACAATGCCGACTTAAGTACAAGAGGACTGACACCCCAACTTTCTATGATATGAACCTCTCCTCTGAGTCCAGTTTTAGATTCCGATGCTTCGCTTCAGGTTTACTGTATCCCTTGGTCCTTCTGATTGACGATGAAACACAGAAATTGCATCCGAATTTAATACAAAAGGCACAATGCCGACTTAAGTACAAGAGAACTTACACTCTAACTTTCTATGATTTGAACGTCACCTGTGAGTCCAGTTTTAGATTCCAGTGCTTCACTTCAGGTTTACTGAATCCCTTGGACCTTCTTATTGACGATGAAACACAGACATTGCATCGGAATTAAATTCAAAAGGCACAATGCCGACTTAAGTACAAGAGGACTGACACTCTAACTTTCTATGATTTGAACCTCTCCTGTGAGTCCAGTTTTAGATTCCGACGCTTCACTTCAGGTTACTGTATACCTTGGACCTTCTTATTGACGATGAAGCACAGAAATTGCATAAGAATTTAATACAAAAGGCACAATGCCGTCTTAAGTACAAGAGGACTGACACTCTAACTTTCTACGATTTGAACCTCTCCTGTGAGTCCAGTTTTAGATTCCGATGCTTCACTTCAGGTTTACTGTATCCCTTGGACCTTCTTATTGACGATTAAACACAGATATTGCATCCGAATTTAATACAAAAGGCACAATGCCGACTTAAGTACAAGTGGACTGACACCTTAAGTTCTATGTTTTGAACCTCTCCTGTGAGTCCAATTTTAGATTCCGATGCTTCACTTCAGGTTTACTGTATACCTTGGACCTTCCTATTGACGATGAAACACAGAAATTACATCCGAATTTAATACAAAAGGCACAATGCCGACTTAATTACAATAGGACTGACACTCTAACTTTCTATGATTTGAACCTCTCCTGTGAGTCCAGTTTTAGATTCCGATGCTTCTCTTCAGGTTTACTGTATCCCTTGGACCTTCTTATTGACGATGAAACACAGAAATTGCATCCGAATTTAATACAAATGGCACAATGCTGACTGAAGTACAATAGGACTGACACTCTAACTTTCTATGACTCGAACCTCTCCTGTGGGTCCAGTTTTAGATTACGATGTTTCACGTCAGGTTTACTGTATCCCTTGGACCTTCTTATTAATGATGAAACACAGAAATTGCATCCGAATTTAATACAAAAGGCACAATGCCGACTTAAGTACAAGAGGACTGACACTCTAACTTTCTATGATTTGAACCTCTCCTGTGAGTCCAGTTTTAGATTCCGATGCTTCACTTCAGGTTTACTGTATCCCTTGGCCCTTCTTATTGACGATGAAACACAGAAATTGCATCCGAATTTAATACAAAAGGCACAATGCCGACTTAATTACAATAGGACTGACACTCTAACTTTCTATGATTTGAACCTCTCCTGTGAGTCCAGTTTTAGATTCCGATGCTTCACTTCAGGTTTACTGTATCCCTTGGACCTTCTTATTGACGATGAAACACAGAAATTCCATCCGAATTTAATACAAAAGGCACAATGCCGACTTAAATACAAGAGGACTGACACTCTAACTTTCTATGTTTTGAACCTCTCCTGTGAGTCCAATTTTAGATTCCGATGCTTCACTTCAGGTTTACTGGATACCTTGGACCTTCCTATTGACGATGAAACACAGAAATTACATCCGAAATTAATACAAATGGCACAATGCTGACTGAAGTACAAGAGGACTGACACTCTAACTTTCTACGATTTAAACCTCTCCTGTGAGTCCAGTTTTAGATTCCGATGCTACACTTCAGGTTTACTGTATCCCTTGGACACTCTTATTGACGATGAAACTCTGAAATTGCATCGGAATTAAATTCAAAAGGCACAATTCCGACTTGTGTACAAGAGGACTGACTCTTTAACTTTCTATGATTTGAACCTCACCTGTGAGTCCAGTTTTAGATTCCGATGCTTCTCTTCAGGTTTACTGTATCCCTTGGACCTTCTTATTGACGATGTAACACAGAAATTGCATCCGAATTTAATACAAAAGGCACAACGCCGACTTAAGTACAAGAGGACTGACACTCTAACTTTCTATGATTCGAACCTCTCCTGTGAGTCCAGTTTTAGATTCCGAAGCTTCACGTCAGGTTTACTGTATCCCTTGGACCTTCTTATTAATGATGAAACACAGAAATTGCATCCGAATTTAATACAAAAGGCACAATGCCGACTTAAGTACAAGAGGACTGACACTCTAACTTTCTATGATTTGAACCTCTCCTGTGAGTCCAGTTTTAGATTCCGATGCTTCACTTCAGGTTTACTGTATCCCTTGGCCCTTCTTATTGATGATGAAACACAGAAATTGCATCCGAATTTAATACAAAAGGCACAATGCCGACTTAAGTACAAGAGGACTGACACTCTAACTCTCTATGATTAGAACCTCCCCCGTGAGTCCAGTTTTAGATTCCGATGCTGCACGTCAGGTTAACTGTATCACTTGGACCTTCTTATTGACGATGAAACACAGAAATTGCATCCGAAATTAATACTAAAGGCACAATGCCGACTTAAGTACAAGAGGACTGACACTCTAACTCTCTATGATTTGAACCTCTCCTGTGAGTCCAGTTTTAGATTCCGATGCTTACTTCAGGTTTACTGTATACATTGGACGTTCATATTGACGATGAAACACAGAAATCGCATCCGAATTTAATACAAAAGGCACAATGCCGACTTAAGTACAAGAGGACTGACACCCCAAATTTCTATGATATGAACCTCTCCTCTGAGTCCAGTTTTAGATTCCGATGCTTCACTTCAGGTTTACTGTATCCCTTGGACCTTCGAATTGTCGATGCAACAAAGAAATTGCATCCGAATTTAATACAAGAGGCACAATGCCGACTTAAGTACGAGAGGTCTGACATTCTAACTTTCTATAATTTGAACCTCTCCTGTGAGTCCAGTCTTAGATTCCGATGCTTCACTTCAGGTTTACTGTATCGCTTGGTTCATCTTATTAACGATGAAACACAGAAATTGCATCCGAATTTAATACAAAAGGCACTATGCCGACTTAAGTACAAGAGGACTGACACTCTAACTTTCTATGATTTGAACCTCTCCTGTGAGCCCAGTATTAGATTCCGATGCTTCACTTCAGGTTTACTGTGTCCCTTGGACCTTCTTATTGACGATGAAACACAGAAATTGCATCCGAATTTAATACAAAAGGCACAATGCCGACTTAAGTACAAGAGGACTGACACTCTAACTTTCTATGATTTGAACCTCTCCTGTGAGTCCAGTTTTAGATTCGGATGCTTTACTTGAGGTTTACTGTATCCCTTGGATCTTCTTATTGACGATGAAACACAGAAATTGCTTCCGAAATTAATACAAAGGGCACAATGCCGACTTAGGTACAAGAGGACTGACACTCTAACTCTCTATGATTTGAACCTCTCCTGTGAGTCCAGTTTTAGATTCCGAAGCGTCACTTCAGGTTTACTGTATCCCTTGGACCTTCTTATTGGCGATGATACACAGAAATTGCATCCGAATATAATACAAAAGGCACAATGCCGACTTAAGTACAAGAGGACTGACACTCTAACTTTCTATGATTTGAACCTCTCCTGTGAGTAAAGTTTTAGATTCCGATGCTTCACTTCACGTTACTGTATACCTTGGACCTTCTTATTGACGATGAAACACAGAAATTGCATCCGAATTTAATACAAAAGGCACAATGCCGACCTAAGAACAAGAGGACTGACACTCTAACTTCCTATGAATTGAACCTCTCCTGTGAGTCCAATTTTTGATTCCGATGCTACACTTCAGGTTTACTGTATCCCTTGGACCCTCTTATTGACGATGAAACTCAGAAATTGCATCGGAATTAAATTCAAAAGGCACAATGCCGACTTGTGTACAAGAGGACTGACTCTTTAACTTTCTATGATTTGAACCTCACCTGTGAGTCCAGTTTTAGATTCCGATGCTTCTCTTCAGGTTTACTGTATCCCTTGCACCTTCTTATTGACGATGAAACACAGAAATTGCATCCGAATTTAATACAAAAGGCATAACGCCGACTTAGGTACAAGAGGACTGACACTCTAACTTTCTATGATTCGAACCTCTCCTGTGAGTCCAGTTTTAGATTATGATTATTCACGTCAGGTTTACTGTATCCCTTGGACCTTCTCATTAATGATGAAACACAGAAATTGCATCCGAATTTAACACAAAAGGCACAATGGCGACTTAAGTACAAGAGGACTGACACTCTAACTTTCTATGATTTGAACCTCTCCTGTGAGTCCAGTTTTAGATTCCGATGCTTCACTTCAGGTTTACTGTATCCCTTGGCCCTTCTTATTGATGATGAAACACAGAAATTGCATCCGAATTTAATACAAAAGGCACAATGCCGACTTAAGTACAAGAGGACAGACACTCTAACTCTCTATGATTAGAACCTCTCCCGTGAGTCCAGTTTTAGATTCCGATGCTTCACGTCAGGTTAACTGTATCACTTGGACCTTCTTATTGACGATGAAACACAGAAATTGCATCCGAAATTAATACTAAAGGCACAATGCCGACTTAAGTACAAGAGGACTGACACTCTAACTCTCTATGATTTGAACCTCTCCTGTGAGTCCAGTTTTAGATTCCGATGCTTACTTCAGGTTTACTGTATACATTGGACGTTCATATTGACGATGAAACACAGAAATCGCATCCGAATTTAATACAAAAGGCACAATGCCGACTTAAGTACAAGAGGACTGACACCCCAACTTTCTATGATATGAACCTCTCCTCTGAGTCCAGTTTCAGATTCCGATGCTTCACTTCAGGTTTACTGTATCCCTTGGTCCTTCTTATTGACGATGAAACACAGTAATTGCATCCGAATTTAATACAAAAGGCACAATGCCGACTTAAGTACAAGAGAACTGACACTCTAACTTTCTATGATTTGAACGTCTCCTGTGAGTCCAGTTTTAGATTCCAGTGCTTCACTTCAGGTTTACTGAATCCCTTGGACCTTCTTATTGACGATGAAACACAGACATTGCATCGGAATTAAATTCAAAAGGCACAATGCCGACTTAAGTACAAGAGGACTGACACTCTAACTTTCTATGATTTGAACCTCTCCTGTGAGTCCAGTTTTAGATTCCGACGCTTCACTTCAGGTTACTGTATCCCTTGGACCTTCTTATTGACGATTAAACACAGTTATTGCATCCGAATTTAATACAAAAGGCACAATGCCGACTGAAGTACAAGAGGACTGACACTCTAACTTTCTATGATTTAAACCTCTCCAGTGAGTCCAGTCTTAGATTCCGATGCAACACTTCAGGTTTACTGTATCCCTTGGTCCTTCTTATTGACGATGAAACACAGAAATTGCATCCGAATTTAATACAAAAGGCATAACGCCGACTTAGGTACAAGAGGACTGACACTCTAACTTTCTATGATTCGAACCTCTCCTGTGAGTCCAGTTTTAGATTATGATTATTCACGTCAGGTTTACTGTATCCCTTGGACCTTCTCATTAATGATGAAACACAGAAATTGCATCCGAATTTAACACAAAAGGCACAATGGCGACTTAAGTACAAGAGGACTGACACTCTAACTTTCTATGATTTGAACCTCTCCTGTGAGTCCAGTTTTAGATTCCGATGCTTCACTTCAGGTTTACTGTATCCCTTGGCCCTTCTTATTGATGATGAAACACAGAAATTGCATCCGAATTTAATACAAAAGGCACAATGCCGACTTAAGTACAAGAGGACTGACACTCTAACTCTCTATGATTAGAACCTCTCCCGTGAGTCCAGTTTTAGATTCCGATGCTTCACGTCAGGTTAACTGTATCACTTGGACCTTCTTATTGACGATGAAACACAGAAATTGCATCCGAAATTAATACTAAAGGCACAATGCCGACTTAAGTACAAGAGGACTGACACTCTAACTCTCTATGATTTGAACCTCTCCTGTGAGTCCAGTTTTAGATTCCGATGCTTACTTCAGGTTTACTGTATACATTGGACGTTCATATTGACGATGAAACACAGAAATCGCATCCGAATTTAATACAAAAGGCACAATGCCGACTTAAGTACAAGAGGACTGACACCCCAACTTTCTATGATATGAACCTCTCCTCTGAGTCCAGTTTCAGATTCCGATGCTTCACTTCAGGTTTACTGTATCCCTTGG
The DNA here is from genome assembly GCF_021461395.2 of Schistocerca americana. Taxonomy (NCBI): domain Eukaryota; kingdom Metazoa; phylum Arthropoda; class Insecta; order Orthoptera; family Acrididae; genus Schistocerca; species Schistocerca americana. The sequence continues at coordinate 490,107 of NW_025726291.1, read as the reverse complement.
TCCTTCTTATTGACGATGAAACACAGAAATTGCATCCGAATTTAATACAAAAGGCATAACGCCGACTTAGGTACAAGAGGACTGACACTCTAACTTTCTATGATTCGAACCTCTCCTGTGAGTCCAGTTTTAGATTATGATTATTCACGTCAGGTTTACTGTATCCCTTGGACCTTCTCATTAATGATGAAACACAGAAATTGCATCCGAATTTAACACAAAAGGCACAATGGCGACTTAAGTACAAGAGGACTGACACTCTAACTTTCTATGATTTGAACCTCTCCTGTGAGTCCAGTTTTAGATTCCGACGCTTCACTTCAGGTTACTGTATCCCTTGGACCTTCTTATTGACGATTAAACACAGTTATTGCATCCGAATTTAATACAAAAGGCACAATGCCGACTGAAGTACAAGAGGACTGACACTCTAACTTTCTATGATTTAAACCTCTCCAGTGAGTCCAGTCTTAGATTCCGATGCAACACTTCAGGTTTACTGTATCCCTTGGACACTCTTATTGACGATGAAACTCTGAAATTGCATCGGAATTAAATTCAAAAGGCACAATGCCGACTTGTGTACAAGAGGACTGACTCTTTAACTTTCTATGATTTGAACCTCACCTGTGAGTCCAGTTTTAGATTCCGATGCTTCTCTTCAGGTTTACTGTATCCCTTGCACCTTCTCATTAATGATGAAACACAGAAATTGCATCCGAATTTAACACAAAAGGCACAATGGCGACTTAAGTACAAGAGGACTGACACTCTAACTTTCTATGATTTGAACCTCTCCTGTGAGTCCAGTTTTAGATTCCGATGCTTCACTTCAGGTTTACTGTATCCCTTGGCCCTTCTTATTGATGATGAAACACAGAAATTGCATCCGAATTTAATACAAAAGGCACAATGCCGACTTAAGTACAAGAGGACTGACACTCTAACTCTCTATGATTAGAACCTCTCCCGTGAGTCCAGTTTTAGATTCCGATGCTTCACGTCAGGTTAACTGTATCACTTGGACCTTCTTATTGACGATGAAACACAGAAATTGCATCCGAAATTAATACTAAAGGCACAATGCCGACTTAAGTACAAGAGGACTGACACTCTAACTCTCTATGATTTGAACCTCTCCTGTGAGTCCAGTTTTAGATTCCGATGCTTACTTCAGGTTTACTGTATACATTGGACGTTCATATTGACGATGAAACACAGAAATCGCATCCGAATTTAATACAAAAGGCACAATGCCGACTTAAGTACAAGAGGACTGACACCCCAACTTTCTATGATATGAACCTCTCCTCTGAGTCCAGTTTCAGATTCCGATGCTTCACTTCAGGTTTACTGTATCCCTTGGTCCTTCTTATTGACGATGAAACACAGTAATTGCATCCGAATTTAATACAAAAGGCACAATGCCGACTTAAGTACAAGAGAACTGACACTCTAACTTTCTATGATTTGAACGTCTCCTGTGAGTCCAGTTTTAGATTCCAGTGCTTCACTTCAGGTTTACTGAATCCCTTGGACCTTCTTATTGACGATGAAACACAGACATTGCATCGGAATTAAATTCAAAAGGCACAATGCCGACTTAAGTACAAGAGGACTGACACTCTAACTTTCTATGATTTGAACCTCTCCTGTGAGTCCAGTTTTAGATTCCGACGCTTCACTTCAGGTTACTGTATCCCTTGGACCTTCTTATTGACGATTAAACACAGTTATTGCATCCGAATTTAATACAAAAGGCACAATGCCGACTGAAGTACAAGAGGACTGACACTCTAACTTTCTATGATTTAAACCTCTCCAGTGAGTCCAGTCTTAGATTCCGATGCAACACTTCAGGTTTACTGTATCCCTTGGTCCTTCTTATTGACGATGAAACACAGAAATTGCATCCGAATTTAATACAAAAGGCATAACGCCGACTTAGGTACAAGAGGACTGACACTCTAACTTTCTATGATTCGAACCTCTCCTGTGAGTCCAGTTTTAGATTATGATTATTCACGTCAGGTTTACTGTATCCCTTGGACCTTCTCATTAATGATGAAACACAGAAATTGCATCCGAATTTAACACAAAAGGCACAATGGCGACTTAAGTACAAGAGGACTGACACTCTAACTTTCTATGATTTGAACCTCTCCTGTGAGTCCAGTTTTAGATTCCGATGCTTCACTTCAGGTTTACTGTATCCCTTGGCCCTTCTTATTGATGATGAAACACAGAAATTGCATCCGAATTTAATACAAAAGGCACAATGCCGACTTAAGTACAAGAGGACTGACACTCTAACTCTCTATGATTAGAACCTCTCCCGTGAGTCCAGTTTTAGATTCCGATGCTTCACGTCAGGTTAACTGTATCACTTGGACCTTCTTATTGACGATGAAACACAGAAATTGCATCCGAAATTAATACTAAAGGCACAATGCCGACTTAAGTACAAGAGGACTGACACTCTAACTCTCTATGATTTGAACCTCTCCTGTGAGTCCAGTTTTAGATTCCGATGCTTACTTCAGGTTTACTGTATACATTGGACGTTCATATTGACGATGAAACACAGAAATCGCATCCGAATTTAATACAAAAGGCACAATGCCGACTTAAGTACAAGAGGACTGACACCCCAACTTTCTATGATATGAACCTCTCCTCTGAGTCCAGTTTCAGATTCCGATGCTTCACTTCAGGTTTACTGTATCCCTTGGTCCTTCTTATTGACGATGAAACACAGTAATTGCATCCGAATTTAATACAAAAGGCACAATGCCGACTTAAGTACAAGAGAACTGACACTCTAACTTTCTATGATTTGAACGTCTCCTGTGAGTCCAGTTTTAGATTCCAGTGCTTCACTTCAGGTTTACTGAATCCCTTGGACCTTCTTATTGACGATGAAACACAGACATTGCATCGGAATTAAATTCAAAAGGCACAATGCCGACTTAAGTACAAGAGGACTGACACTCTAACTTTCTATGATTTGAACCTCTCCTGTGAGTCCAGTTTTAGATTCCGACGCTTCACTTCAGGTTACTGTATCCCTTGGACCTTCTTATTGACGATTAAACACAGTTATTGCATCCGAATTTAATACAAAAGGCACAATGCCGACTGAAGTACAAGAGGACTGACACTCTAACTTTCTATGATTCGAACCTCTCCTGTGAGTCCAGTTTTAGATTCTGATGTTTCACGTCAGGCTTACTGTATCCCTTGGACCTTCTTATTAATGATGAAACACAGAAATTGCATCCGAATTTAATACAAAAGGCACAATGCCGACTTAAGTACAAGAGGACTGACACTCTAACTTTCTATGATTTGAACCTCTCCTGTGAGTCCAGTTTTAGATTCCGATGCTTCACTTCAGGTTTACTGTATCCCTTGGCCCTTCTTATTGACGATGAAACACAGAAATTGCATCCGAATTTAATACAAAAGGCACAATGCCGACTTAATTACAATTGGACTGACACTCTAACTTTCTATGATTTGAACCTCTCCTGTGAGTTCAGTTTTAGATTCCGATGCTTCACTTCAGGTTTACTGTATCCCTTGGACCTTCTTATTGACGATGAAACACAGAAATTCCATCCGAATTTAATACAAAAGGCACAATGCCGACTTAAATACAAGAGGACTGACACTCCAACTTTCTATGATATGAACCTCTCCTCTGAGTCCAGTTTCAGATTCCGATGCTTCACTTCAGGTTTACTGTATCCCTTGGTCCTTCTTATTAACGATGAAACACAGTAATTGCATCCGAATTTAATACAAAAGGCACAATGCCGACTTAAGTACAAGAGAACTGACACTCTAACTTTCTATGATTTGAACGTCTCCTGTGAGTCCAGTTTTAGATTCCAGTGCTTCACTTCAGGTTTACTGAATCCCTTGGACCTTCTTATTGACGATGAAACACAGACATTGCATCGGAATTAAATTCAAAAGGCACAATGCCGACTTAAGTACAAGAGGACTGACACTCTAACTTTCTATGATTTGAACCTCTCCTGTGAGTCCAGTTTTAGATTCCGACGCTTCACTTCAGGTTACTGTATCCCTTGGACCTTCTTATTGACGATTAAACACAGTTATTGCATCCGAATTTAATACAAAAGGCACAATGCCGACTGAAGTACAAGAGGACTGACACTCTAACTTTCTATGATTCGAACCTCTCCTGTGAGTCCAGTTTTAGATTCTGATGTTTCACGTCAGGCTTACTGTATCCCTTGGACCTTCTTATTAATGATGAAACACAGAAATTGCATCCGAATTTAATACAAAAGGCACAATGCCGACTTAAGTACAAGAGGACTGACACTCTAACTTTCTATGATTTGAACCTCTCCTGTGAGTCCAGTTTTAGATTCCGATGCTTCACTTCAGGTTTACTGTATCCCTTGGCCCTTCTTATTGACGATGAAACACAGAAATTGCATCCGAATTTAATACAAAAGGCACAATGCCGACTTAATTACAATAGGACTGACACTCTAACTTTCTATGATTTGAACCTCTCCTGTGAGTTCAGTTTTAGATTCCGATGCTTCACTTCAGGTTTACTGTATCCCTTGGACCTTCTTATTGACGATGAAACACAGAAATTCCATCCGAATTTAATACAAAAGGCACAATGCCGACTTAAATACAAGAGGACTGACACTCTAACTTTCTATGTTTTGAACCTCTCCTGTGAGTCCAATTTTAGATTCCGATGCTTCACTTCAGGTTTACTGTATACCTTGGACCTTCCTATTGACGATGAAACACAGACATTGCATCGGAATTAAATTCAAAAGGCACAATGCCGACTTGAGTACAAGAGGACTGACACTCTAACTTTCTATGATTTGAACCTCTCCTGTGAGTCCAGTTTTAGATTCCGACGCTTCACGTCAGGTTACTGTATACCTTGGACCTTCTTATTGACGATGAAGCACAGAAATTGCATAACAATTTAATACAAAAGGCACAATGCCGTCTTAAGTACAAGAGGACTGACACTCTAACTTTCTATGATTTGAACCTCTCCTGTGAGGTCAGTTTTGGATTCCGATGCTTCACTTCAGGTTTACTGTATCCCTTGGACCTTCTTATTGACGATTAAACACAGATATTGCATCCGAATTTAATATAAAAGGCACAATGCCGACTTAAGTACAAGTGGACTGACACCTAACTTTCTATGTTTTGAACCTCTCCTGTGAGTCCAATTTTAGATTCCGATGCTTCACTTCAGGTTTACTGTATACCTTGGACCCTCTTATTGACGATGAAACTCAGAAATTGCATCGGAATTAAATTCAAAAGGCACAATGCCGACTTGTGTACAAGAGGACTGACTCTTTAACCTTCTATGATTTGAACCTCACCTGTGAGTCCAGTCTTAGATTCCGATGCTTCTCTTCAGGTTTACTGTATCCCTTGCACCTTCTTATTGACGATGAAACACAGAAATTGCATCCGAATATAATACAAAAGGCACAACGCCGACTTAAGTACAAGAGGACTGACACTCTAACTTTCTATGATTCGAACCTCTCCTGTGAGTCCAGTTTTAGATTCTGATGTTTCACGTCAGGTTTACTGTATCCCTTGGACCTTCTTATTAATGATGAAACACAGAAATTGCATCCGAATTTAATACAAAAGGCACAATGCCGACTTAAGTACAAGAGGACTGACACTCTAACTTTCTATGATTTGAACCTCTCCTGTGAGTCCAGTTTTAGATTCCGATGCTTCACTTCAGGTTTACTGTATCCCTTGGCCCTTCTTATTGACGATGAAACACAGAAATTGCATCCGAATTTAATACAAAAGGCACAATGCCGACTTAATTACAATATTACTGACACTCTAACTTTCTATGATTTGAACCTCTCCTGTGAGTCCAGTTTTAGATTCCGATGCTTCACTTCAGGTTTACTGTATCCCTTGGACCTTCTTATTGACGATGAAACACAGAAATTCCATCCGAATTTAATACAAAAGGCATAATGCCGACTTAAATACAAGAGGACTGACACTCTAACTTTCTATGTTTTGAACCTCTCCTGTGAGTCCAATTTTAGATTCCGATGCTTCACTTCAGGTTTACTGTATACCTTGGACCTTCCTATTGACGATGAAACACAGAAATTACATCCGAAATTAATACAAATGGCACAATGCTGACTGAAGTACAAGAGGACTGACACTCTAACTTTCTATGATTTAAACCTCTCCTGTGAGTCCAGTTTTAGATTCCGATGCTACACTTCAGGTTTACTGTATCCCTTGGACCCTCTTATGACGATGAAACACAGAAATTGCATCGGAATTAAATTCAAAAGGCACAGTGCAAATTGTGTACAAGAGGACTGACTCTTTAACTTTCTATGATTTGAACCTCACCTGTGAGTCCAGTTTTAGATTCCGATGCTTCTCTTCAGGTTTACTGTATCCCTTGGACCTTCTTATTGACGATGTAACGCAGAAATTGCATCCGAATTTAATACAAAAGGCACAACGCCGACTTAAGTACAAGAGGACTGACACTCTAACTTTCTATGATTCGAACCTCTCCTGTGAGTCCAGTTTTAGATTCCGATGCTTCACGTCAGGTTTACTGTATCCCTTGGACCTTCTTATTAATGATGAAACACAGAAATTGCATCCGAATTTAATACAAAAGGCACAATGCCGACTTAAGTACAAGAGAACTGACACTCTAACTTTCTATGATTTGAACGTCTCCTGTGAGTCCAGTTTTAGATTCCAGTGCTTCACTTCAGGTTTACTGAATCCCTTGGACCTTCTTATTGACGATGAAACACAGACATTGCATCGGAATTAAATTCAAAAGGCACAATGCCGACTTAAGTACAAGAGGACTGACACTCTAACTTTCTATGATTTGAACCTCTCCTATGAGTCCAGTTTTAGATTCCGACGCTTCACTTCAGGTTACTGTATACCTTGGACCTTCTTATTGACGATGAAGCACAGAAATTGCATAAGAATTTAATACAAAAGGCACAATGCCGTCTTAAGTACAAGAGGACTGACACTCTAACCTTCTATGATTTGAACCTCTCCTGTGAGTCAAGTTTTAGATTCCGATGCTTCACTTCAGGTTTACTGTATCCCTTGGACCTTCTTATTGACGATTAAACACAGATATAGCATCCGAATTTAATACAAAAGGCACAATGCCGACTTAAGTACAAGTGGACTGACACCTAACTTTCTATGTTTTGAACCTCTCCTGTGAGTCCAATTTTAGATTCCGATGTTTCACTTCAGGTTTACTGTATACCTTGGACCTTCCTATTGACGATGAAACACAGAAATAACATCCGAATTTAATACAAAAGGCACAATGCCGACTGAAGTACAAGAGGACTGACACTCTAACTTTCTATGATTTAAACCTCTCCTGTGAGTCCAGTCTTAGATTCCGATGCAACACTTCAGGTTTACTGTATCCCTTGGACACTCTTATTGACGATGAAACTCTGAAATTGCATCGGAATTAAATTCAAAAGGCACAATGCCGACTTGTGTACAAGAGGACTGACTCTTTAACTTTCTATGATTTGAACCTCACCTGTGAGTCCAGTTTTAGATTCCGATGCTTCTCTTCAGGTTTACTGTATCCCTTGGACCTTCTTATTGACGATGAAACACAGAAATTGCATCCGAATTTAATACAAAAGGCACAACGCCGACTTAAGTACAATAGGACTGACACTCTAACATTCTATGATTCGAACCTCTCCTGTGAGTCCAGTTTTAGATTCTGATGTTTCACGTCAGGTTTACTGTATCCCTTGGACCTTCTTATTAATGATGAAACACAGAAATTGCATCCGAATTTAATACAAAAGGCACAATGCCGACTTAAGTACAAGAGGACTGACACTCTAACTTTTTATGATTTGAACCTCTCCTGTGAGTCCAGTTTTAGATTCCGATGCTTCACTTCAGGTTTACTGTATCCCTTGGCCCTTCTTATTGACGATGAAACACAGAAATTGCATCCGAATTTAATACAAAAGGCACAATGCCGACTTAATTACAATAGGACTGACACTCTAACTTTCTATGATTTGAACCTCTCCTGTGAGCCCAGTTTTAGATTCCGATGCTTCACTTCAGGTTTACTGTATCCCTTGGACCTTCTTATTGACGATGGAACACAGAAATTCCATCCGAATTTAATAGAAAAGGCACAATGCCGTCTTAAATACAAGAGGACTGACACTCTAACTTTCTATGTTTTGAACCTCTCCTGTGAGTCCAATTTTAGATTCCGATGCTTCACTTCAGGTTTACTGTATACCTTGGACCTTCCTATTGACGATGAAACACAGAAATTACATCCGAAATTAATACAAAAGGCACAATGCTGACTGAAGTACAAGAGGACTGACACTCTAACTTTCTATGATTCAAACCTCTCCTGTGAGTCCAGTCTTAGATTCCGATGCTACACTTCAGGTTTACTGTATCCCTTGGACCCTCTTATTGACGATGAAACTCAGAAATTGCATCGGAATTAAATTCAAAAGGCACAATGCCGACTTGTGTACAAGAGGACTGACTCTTTAACTTTCTATGATTTGAACCTCACCTGTGAGTCCAGATTTAGATTCCGATGCTTCTCTTCAGGTTTACTGTATCCCTTGCACCTTCTTATTGACGATGAAACACAGAAATTGCATCCGAATTTAATACAAAAGGCACAACGCCGACTTAAGTTCAAGAGGACTGACACTCTAACTTTCTATGATTCGAACCTCTCCTGTGAGTCCAGTTTTAGATTCTGATGTTTCACGTCAGGTTTACTGTATCCCTTGGACCTTCTTATTAATGATGAAACACAGAAATTGCATCCGAATTTAATACAAAAGGCACAATGCCGACTTAAGTACAAGAGGACTGACACTCTAACTTTCTATGATTTGAACCTCTCCTGTGAGTCCAGTTTTAGATTCCGATGCTTCACTTCAGGCTTACTGTATCCCTTGGCCCTTCTTATTGACGATGAAACACAGAAATTGCATCCGAATTTAATACAAAAGGCACAATACCGACTTAATTACAATAGGACTGACACTCTAACTTTCTATGATTTGAACCTCTCCTGTGAGTCCAGTTTTAGATTCCGATGCTTCACTTCAGGTTTACTGTATCCCTTGGACCTTCTTATTGACGATGAAACACAGAAATTCCATCCGAATTTAATACAAAAGGCACAATGCCGACTTAAATACAAGAGGACTGACACTCTAACTTTCTATGTTTTGAACCTCTCCTGTGAGTCCAATTTTAGATTCCGATGCTTCACTTCAGCTTTACTGTATACCTTGGACCTTCCTATAGACGATGAAACACAGACATTGCATCGGAATTAAATTCAAAAGGCACAATGCCGACTTGAGTACAAGAGGACTGACACTCTAACTTTCTATGATTTGAACCTCTCCTGTGAGTCCAGTTTTAGATTCCGACGCTTCACGTCAGGTTACTGTATGCCTTGGACCTTCTTATTGACGATGAAGCACAGAAATTGCATAAGAATTTAATACAAAAGGCACAATGCCGTCTTAAGTACAAGAGGACTGACACTCTAACTTTCTATGATTTGAACCTCTCCTGTGAGGCCAGTTTTGGATTCCGATGCTTCACTTCAGGTTTACTGCATCCCTTGGACCTTCTTATTGACGATTAAACACAGATATTGCATCCGAATTTAATATAAAAGGCACAATGCCGACTTAAGTACAAGTGGACTGACACCTAACTTTCTATGTTTTGAACCTCTCCTGTGAGTCCAATTTTAGATTCCGATGCTTCACTTCAGGTTTACTGTATACCTTGGACCCTCTTATTGACGATGAAACTCAGAAATTGCATCGGAATTAAATTCAAAAGGCACAATGCCGTCTTGTGTACAAGAGGACTGACTCTTTAACTTTCTATGATTTGAACCTCACCTGTGAGTCCAGTTTTAGATTCCGATGCTTCTCTTCAGGTTTACTGTATCCCTTGCACCTTCTTATTGACGATGAAACACAGAAATTGCATCCGAATTTAATACAAAAGGCACAACGCCGACTTAAGTACAAGAGGACTGACACTCTAACTTTCTATGATTCGAATCTCTCCTGTGAGTCCAGTTTTAGATTCTGATGTTTCACGTCAGGTTTACTGTATCCCTTGGACCTTCTTATTAATGATGAAACGCAGAAATTGCATCCGAATTTAATACAAAAGGCACAATGCCGACTTAAGTACAAGAGGACTGACACTCTAACTTTCTATGATTTGAACCTCTCCTGTGAGTCCAGTTTTAGATTCCGATGCTTCACTTCAGGTTTACTGTATCCATTGGCCCTTCTTATTGACGATGAAACACAGAAATTGCATCCGAATTTAATACAAAAGGCACAATGCCGACTTAATTACAATATTACTGACACTCTAACTTTCTATGATTTGAACCTGTCCTGTGAGTCCAGTTTTAGATTCCGATGCTTCACTTCAGGTTTACTGTATCCCTTGGACCTTCTTATTGACGATGAAACACAGAAATTCCATCCGAATTTAATACAAAAGGCACAATGCCGACTTAAATACAAGAGGACTGACACTCTAACTTTCTATGTTTTGAACCTCTCCTGTGAGTCCAATTTTAGATTCCGATGCTTCACTTCAGGTTTACTGTATACCTTGGACCTTCCTATTGACGATGAAACACAGAAATTACATCCGAAATTAATACAAATGGCACAATGCTGACTAAAGTACAAGAGGACTGACACTCTAACTTTCTATGATTTGAACCTCTCCTGTGAGGTCAGTTTTGGATTCCGATGCTTCACTTCAGGTTTACTGCATCCCTTGGACCTTCTTATTGACGATTAAACACAGATATTGCATCCGAATTTAATATAAAAGGCACAATGCCGACTTAAGTACAAGTGGACTGACACCTAACTTTCTATGTTTTGAACCTCTCCTGTGAGTCCAATTTTAGATTCCGATGCTTCACTTCAGGTTTACTGTATACCTTGGACCCTCTTATTGACGATGAAACTCAGAAATTGCATCGGAATTAAATTCAAAAGGCACAATGCCGTCTTGTGTACAAGAGGACTGACTCTTTAACTTTCTATGATTTGAACCTCACCTGTGAGTCCAGTTTTAGATTCCGATGCTTCTCTTCAGGTTTACTGTATCCCTTGCACCTTCTTATTGACGATGAAACACAGAAATTGCATCCGAATTTAATACAAAAGGCACAACGCCGACTTAAGTACAAGAGGACTGACACTCTAACTTTCTATGATTCGAACCTCTCCAGTGAGTCCAGTTTTAGATTCTGATGTTTCACGTCAGGTTTACTGTATCCCATGGACCTTCTTATTAATGATGAAACACAGAAATTGCATCCGAATTTAATACAAAAGCACAATGCCGACTTAAGTACAAGAGGACTGACACTCTAACTTTCTATGATTTGAACCTCTCCTGTGAGTCCAGTTTTAGATTCCGATGCTTCACTTCAGGTTTACTGTATCCCTTGGTCCTTCTTATTGACGATGAAACACAGAAATTGCATCCGAATTTAATACAAAAGGCACAATGCCGACTTAAGTACAAGAGAACTGACACTCTAACTTTCTATGATTTGAACGTCTCCTGTGAGTCCAGTTTTAGATTCCAGTGCTTCACTTCAGGTTTACTGAATCCCTTGGACCTTCTTATTGACGATGAAACACAGACATTGCATCGGAATTAAATTCAAAAGGCACAATGCCGACTTAAGTACAAGAGGACTGACACTCTAACATTCTATGATTTGAACCTCTCCTGTGAGTCCAGTTTTAGATTCCGACGCTTCACTTCAGGTTACTGTATACCTTGGACCTTCTTATTGACGATGAAGCACAGAAATTGCATAAGAATTTAATACAAAAGGCACAATGCCGTCTTAAGTACAAGAGGACTGACACTCTAACTTTCTATGATTTGAACCTCTCCTGTGAGTCCAGTCTTAGATTCCGATGCTACACTTCAGGTTTACTGTATCCCTTGGACCCTCTTATTGACGATGAAACTCAGAAATTGCATCAGAATTAAATTCAAAAGGCACAATGCCGACTTGTGTACAAGAGGACTGACTCTTTAACTTTCTATGATTTGAACCTCACCTGTGAGTCCAGTTTTAGATTCCGATGCTTCTCTTCAGGTTTACTGTATCCCTTGGACCTTCTTATTGACGATGAAACACAGAAATTGCATCCGAATTTAATAGAAAAGGCACAATGCCGACTTAAGTACAAGAGGACTGACACTCTAACTTTCTATGATTCGAACCTCTCCTGTGTGTCGAGTTTTAGATTCCGATGTTTCACGTCAGGTTGACTGTATCCCTTGGACCTTCTTATTAATGATGAAACACAGAAATTGCATCCGAATTTAATACAAAAGGCACAATGCCGACTTAAGTACAAGAGGACTGACACTCTAACTTTCTAGGATTTGAACCTCTCCTGTGAGACCAGTTTTAGATTCCGATATTCACTTCAGGTTTACTGTATCCCTTGGCCCTTCTTATTGACGATGAAACACAGAAATTGCATCCGAATTTAATACAAAAGGCACAATGCCGACTTAATTACAATAGGACTGACACTCTAACTTTCTATGATTTGAACCTCTCCTGTGAGTCCAGTTTTAGATTCCGATGCTTCACTTCAGGTTTACTGTATCCCTTGGACCTTCTTATTGACGATGAAACACAGAAATTCCATCCGAATTTAATACAAAAGGCACAATGCCGACTTAAATACAAGAGGACTGACACTCTAACTTTCTATGTTTTGAACCTCTCCTGTGAGTCCAATTTTAGATTCCGATGCTTCACTTCAGGTTTACTGTATACCTTGGACCTTCCTATTGACGATGAAACACAGAAATTACATCCGAAATTAATACAAATGGCACAATGCTGACTAAAGTACAAGAAGACTGACACTCTAACTTTCTATGATTTAAACCTCTCCTGTGAGTCCAGTTTTAGATTCCGATGCTACACTTCAGGTTTACTGTATCCCTTGGACCCTCTTATTGACGATGAAACACAGAAATTGCATCGGAATTAAATTCAAAAGGCACAGTGCAAATTGTGTACAAGAGGACTGACTCTTTAACTTTCTATGATTTGAACCTCACCTGTGAGACCAGTTTTAGATTCCGATGCTTCTCTTCAGGTTTACTGTATCCCTTGGACCTTCTTATTAATGATGAAACACAGAAATTGCATCCGAATTTAATACAAAAGCACAATGCCGACTTAAGTACAAGAGGACTGACACTCTAACTTTCTATGATTTAAACCTCTCCTGTGAGTCCAGTTTTAGATTCCGATGCTTCACTTCAGGTTTACTGTATCCCTTGGACCTTCTTATTGACGATGAAACACAGAACTTGCATCCGAATTTAATACAAAAGGCACAATGCCGACTTAAGTACAAGAGAACTGACACTCTAACTTTCTATGATTTTAACGTCTCCTGTGAGTCCAGTTTTAGATTCCAGTGCTTCACTTCAGGTTTACTGAATCCCTTGGACCTTCTTATTGACGATGAAACACAGACATTGCATCGGAATTAAATTCAAAAGGCACAATGCCGACTTAAGTACAAGAGGACTGGCACTCTAACTTTCTATGATTTGAACCTCTCCTGTGAGTCCAGTTTTAGATTCCGACGCTTCACTTCAGGTTACTGTATACCTTGGACCTTCTTATTGACGATGAAGCACAGAAATTGCATAAGAATTTAATACAATAGGCACAATGCCGTCTTAAGTACAAGAGGACTGACACTCTAACTTTCTATGATTTGAACCTCTCCTGTGAGGTCAGTTTTGGATTCCGATGCTTCACTTCAGGTTTACTGTATCCCTTGGACCTTCTTATTGACGATTAAACACAGATATTGCATCCGAATTTAATATAAAAGGCACAATGCCGACTTAAGTACAAGTGGACTGACACCTAACTTTCTATGTTTTGAACCTCTCCTGTGAGTCCAATTTTAGATTCCGATGCTTCACTTCAGGTTTACTGTATACCTTGGACCTTCCTATTGACTATGAAACACAGAAATTACATCCGAATTTAATACAAAAGGCACACTGCCGACTGAAGTACAAGAGGACTGACACTCTAACTTTCTATGATTTAAACCTCTCCTGTGAGTCCAGTCTTAGATTCCGATGCTACACTTCAGGTTTACTGTATCCCTCGGACCCTCTTATTGACGATGAAACTCAGAAATTGCATCAGAATTAAATTCAAAAGGCACAATGCCGACTTGTGTACAAGAGGACTGACTCTTTAACTTTCTATAATTTGAACCTCACCTGTGAGTCCAGTTTTAGATTCCGATGCTTCTCTTCAGGTTTACTGTATCCCTTGGACCTTCTTATTGACGATGAAACACAGAAATTGCATCCGAATTTAATAGAAAAGGCACAACGCCGACTTAAGTACAAGAGGACTGACACTCTAACTTCCTATGATTCGAACCTCTCCTGTGTGTCGAGTTTTAGTTTCCGATGTTTCACGTCAGGTTGACTGTATCCCTTGGACCTTCTTATTAATGATGAAACACAGAAATTGCATCCGAATTTAATACAAAAGGCACAATGCCGACTTAAGTACCAGAGGACTGACACTCTAACTTTCTATGATTTGAACCTCTCCTGTGAGACCAGTTTTAGATTCCGATATTCACTTCAGGTTTACTGTATCCCTTGGCCCTTCTTATTGACGATGAAACACAGAAATTGCATCCGAATTTAATACAAAAGGCACAATGCCGACTTAATTACAATAGGACTGACACTCTAACTTTCTATGATTTGAACCTCTCCTGTGAGTCCAGTTTTAGATTCCGATGCTTCACTTCAGGTTTACTGTATCCCTTGGACCTTCTTATTGACGATGAAACACAGAAATTCCATCCGAATTTAATACAAAAGGCACAATGCCGACTTAAATACAAGTGGACTGACACTCTAACTTTCTATGTTTTGAACCTCTCCTGTGAGTCCAATTTTAGATTCCGATGCTTCACTTCAGGTTTACTGTATACCTTGGACCTTCCTATTGACGATGAAACACAGAAATTACATCCGAAATTAATACAAATGGCACAATGCTGACTAAAGTACAAGAAGACTGACACTCTAACTTTCTATGATTTAAACCTCTCCTGTGAGTCCAGTTTTAGATTCCGATGCTACACTTCAGGTTTACTGTATCCCTTGGACCCACTTATTGACGATGAAACACAGAAATTGCATCGGAATTAAATTCAAAAGGCACAGTGCAAATTGTGTACAAGAGGACTGACTCTTTAACTTTCTATGATTTGAACCTCACCTGTGAGTCCAGTTTTAGATTCCGATGCTTCTCATCAGGTTTACTGTATCCCTTGGACCTTCTTATTGACGATGTAACACAGAAATTGCATCCGAATTTAATACAAAAGGCACAACGCCGACTTAAGTACAAGAGGACTGACACTCTAACTTTCTATGATTCGAACCTCTCCTGTGAGTCCAGTTTTAGATTCCGATGCTTCACGTCAGGTTTACTGTATCCCTTGGACCTTCTTATTAATGATGAAACACAGAAATTGCATCCGAATTTAATACAAAAGCACAATGCCGACTTAAGTACAAGAGGACTGACACTCTAACTTTCTATGATTTGAACCTCTCCTGTGAGTCCAGTTTTAGATTCCGATGCTTCACTTCAGGTTTACTGTATCCCTTGGTCCTTCTTATTGACGATGAAACACAGAAATTGCATCCGAATTTAATACAAAAGGCACAATGCCGACTTAAGTACAAGAGAACTGACACTCTAACTTTCTATGGTTTGAACGTCTCCTGTGAGTCCAGTTTTAGATTCCAGTGCTTCACTTCAGGTTTACTGAATCCCTTGGACCTTCTTATTGACGATGAAACACAGACATTGCATCGGAATTAAATTCAAAAGGCACAATGCCGACTTAAGTACAAGAGGACTGACACTCTAACTTTCTATGATTTGAACCTCTCCTGTGAGTCCAGTTTTAGATTCCGACGCTTCACTTCAGGTTACTGTATACCTTGGACCTTCTTATTGACGATGAAGCACAGAAATTGCATAAGAATTTAATACAAAAGGCACAATGCCGTCTTAAGTACAAGAGGACTGACACTCTAACTTTCTATGATTTGAACCTCTCCTGTGAGGTCAGTTTTGGATTCCGATGCTTCACTTCAGGTTTACTGTATCCCTTGGACCTTCTTATTGACGATTAAACACAGATATTGCATCCGAATTTAATATAAAAGGCACAATGCCGACTTAAGTACAAGTGGACTGACACCTAACTTTCTATGTTTTGAACCTCTCCTGTGAGTCCAATTTTAGATTCCGATGCTTCACTTCAGGTTTACTGTATACCTTGGACCTTCCTATTGACTATGAAACACAGAAATTACATCCGAATTTAATACAAAAGGCACACTGCCGACTGAAGTACAAGAGGACTGACACTCTAACTTTCTATGATTTAAACCTCTCCTGTGAGTCCAGTCTTAGATTCCGATGCTACACTTCAGGTTTACTGTATCCCTTGGACCCTCTTATTGACGATGAAACTCAGAAATTGCAACGGAATTAAATTCAAAAGGCACAATGCCGACTTGTGTACAAGAGGACTGACTCTTTAACTTTCTTTGATTTGAACCTCACCTGTGAGTCCAGTTGTAGATTCCGATGCTTCTCTTCAGGTTTACTGTATCCCTTGGACCTTCTTATTGACGATGAAACACAGAAATTGCATCCGAATTTAATAGAAAAGACACAACGCCGACTTAAGTACAACAGGACTGACACTCTAACTTTCTATGATTCGAACCTCTCCTGTGTGTCGAGTTTTAGATTCCGATGTTTCACGTCAGGTTGACTGTATCCCTTGGACCTTCTTATTAATGATGAAACACAGAAATTGCATCCGAATTTAATACAAAAGGCACAATGCCGACTTAAGTACAAGAGGACTGACACTCTAACTTTCTATGATTTGAACCTCTCCTGTGAGACCAGTTTTAGATTCCGATATTCACTTCAGGTTTACTGTATCCCTTGGCCCTTCTTATTGACGATGAAACACAGAAATTGCATCCGAATTTAATACAAAAGGCACAATGCCGACTTAATTACAATAGGACTGACACTCTAACTTTCTATGATTTGAACCTCTCCTGTGAGTCCAGTTTTAGATTCCGATGCTTCACTTCAGGTTTACTGTATCCCTTGGATCTTCTTATTGACGATGAAACACAGAAATTCCATCCGAATTTAATACAAAAGGCACAATGCCGACTTAAATACAAGAGGACTGACACTCTAACTTTCTATGATTTGAACCTCTCCTGTGAGTCCAATTTTAGATTCCGATGCTTCACTTCAGGTTTACTGTATACCTTGGACCTTCCTATTGACGATGAAACACAGAAATTACATCCGAAATTAATACAAATGGCACAATGCTGACTAAAGTACAAGAAGACTGACACTCTAACTTTCTATGATTTAAACCTCTCCTGTGAGTCCAGTTTTAGATTCCGATGCTACACTTCAGGTTTACTGTATCCTTTGGACCCTCTTATTGACGATGAAACACAGAAATTGCATCGGAATTAAATTCAAAAGGCACAGTGCAAATTGTGTACAAGAGGACTGACTCTTTAACTTTCTATGATTTGAACCTCACCTGTGAGTCCAGTTTTAGATTCCGATGCTTCTCTTCAGGTTTACTGTATCCCTTGGACCTTCTTATTGACGATGTAACACAGAAATTGCATCCGAATTTAATACAAAAGGCACAACGCCGACTTAAGTACAAGAGGACTGACACTCTAACTTTCTATGATTCGAACCTCTCCTGTGAGTCCAGTTTTAGATTCCGATGCTTCACGTCAGGTTTACTGTATCCCTTTGACCTTCTTATTAATGATGAAACACAGAAATTGCATCCGAATTTAATACAAAAGCACAATGCCGACTTAAGTACAAGAGGACTGACACTCTAACTTTCTATGATTTGAACCTCTCCTGTGAGTCCAGTTTTAGATTCCGATGCTTCACTTCAGGTTTACTGTATCCCTTGGTCCTTCTTATTGACGATGAAACACAGAAATTGCATCCGAATTTAATACAAAAGGCACAATGCCGACTTAAGTACAAGAGAACTGACACTCTAACTTTCTATGATTTGAACGTCTCCTGTGAGTCCAGTTTTAGATTCCAGTGCTTCACTTCAGGTTTACTGAATCCCTTGGACCTTCTTATTGACGATGAAACACAGACATTGCATCGGAATTAAATTCAAAAGGCACAATGCCGACTTAAGTACAAGAGGACTGACACTCTAACTTTCTATGATTTGAACCTCTCCTGTGAGTCCAGTTTTAGATTCCGACGCTTCACTTCAGGTTACTGTATACCTTGGACCTTCTTATTGACGATGAAGCACAGAAATTGCATAAGAATTTAATACAAAAGGCACAATGCCGTCTTAAGTACAAGAGGACTGACACTCTAACTTTCTATGATTTGAACCTCTCCTGTGAGGTCAGTTTTGGATTCCGATGCTTCACTTCAGGTTTACTGTATCCCTTGGACCTTCTTATTGACGATTAAACACAGATATTGCATCCGAATTTAATATAAAAGGCACAATGCCGACTTAAGTACAAGTGGACTGACACCTAACTTTCTATGTTTTGAACCTCTCCTGTGAGTCCAATTTTAGATTCCGATTCTTCACTTCAGGTTTACTGTATACCTTGGACCTTCCTATTGACTATGAAACACAGAAATTACATCCGAATTTAATACAAAAGGCACACTGCCG
Source organism: Schistocerca americana (assembly GCF_021461395.2). NCBI lineage: Eukaryota > Metazoa > Arthropoda > Insecta > Orthoptera > Acrididae > Schistocerca > Schistocerca americana. The sequence goes on along the minus strand of NW_025726291.1, from coordinate 471,094 downwards.
ACTGAAGTACAAGAGGACTGACACTCTAACTTTCTATGATTTAAACCTCTCCTGTGAGTCCAGTCTTAGATTCCGATGCTACACTTCAGGTTTACTGTATCCCTTGGACCCTCTTATTGACGATGAAACTCAGATATTGCAACGGAATTAAATTCAAAAGGCACAATGCCGACTTGTGTACAAGAGGACTGACTCTTTAACTTTCTATGATTTGAACCTCACCTGTGAGTCCAGTTGTAGATTCCGATGCTTCTCTTCAGGTTTACTGTATCCCTTGGACCTTCTTATTGACGATGAAACACAGAAATTGCATCCGAATTTAATAGAAAAGGCACAACGCCGACTTAAGTACAACAGGACTGACACTCTAACTTTCTATGATTCGAACCTCTCCTGTGTGTCGAGTTTTAGATTCCGATGTTTCACGTCAGGTTGACTGTATCCCTTGGACCTTCTTATTAATGATGAAACACAGAAATTGCATCCGAATTTAATACAAAAGGCACAATGCCGACTTAAGTACAAGAGGACTGACACTCTAACTTTCTATGATTTGAACCTCTCCTGTGAGACCAGTTTAAGATTCCGATATTCACTTCAGGTTTACTGTATCCCTTGGCCCTTCTTATTGACGATGAAACACAGAAATTGCATCCGAATTTAATACAAAAGGCACAATGCCGACTTAATTACAATAGGACTGACACTCTAACTTTCTATGATTTGAACCTCTCCTGTGAGTCCAGTTTTAGATTCCGATGCTTCACTTCAGGTTTACTGTATCCCTTGGACATTCTTATTGACGATGAGACACAGAAATTCCATCCGAATTTAATACAAAAGGCACAATGCCGACTTAAATACAAGAGGACTGACACTCTAACTTTCTATGTTTTGAACCTCTCCTGTGAGTCCAATTTTAGATTCCGATGCTTCACTTCAGGTTTACTGTATACCTTGGACCTTCCTATTGACCATGAAACACAGAAATTACATCCGAAATTAATAAAAAAGGCACAATGCTGACTGAAGTACAAGAGGACTGACACTCTAACTTTCTATGATTTAAACCTCTCCTGTGTGTCCAGTTTTAGATTCCGATGCTTCACTTCAGGTTTACTGTATCCCTTGGACCTTCTTATTGACGATGTAACACAGAAATTGCATCCGAATTTAATACAAAAGGCACAACGCCGACTTAAGTACAAGAGGACTGACACTCTAACTTTCTATGGTTCGAACCTCTCCTGTGAGGCCAGTTTTAGATTCCGATGCTTCACGTCAGGTTTACTGTATCCCTTGGACCTTCTTATTAATGATGAAACACAGAAATTGCATCCGAATTTAATACAAAAGGCACAATGCCGACTTAAGTACAAGAGGACTGACACTCTAACTTTCTATGATTTGAACCTCTCCTGTGAGTCCAGTTTTAGATTCCGATGCTTCACTTCAGGTTTACTGTATCCCTTGGACCTTCTTATTGAAGATGAAACACAGAAATTACATCCGAATTTAATACAAAAGGCACAATGCCGACTGAAGTACAAGAGGACTGACACTCTAACTTTCTGTGATTTAAACCTCTCCTGTGAGTCCAGTCTTAGATTCCGATGCTACACTTCAGGTTTACTGTATCCCTTGGACCCTCTTATTGACGATGAAACTCAGAAATTGCATCGGAATTAAATTCAAAAGGCACAATGCCGACTTGTGTACAAGAGGACTGACTCTTTAACTTTCTATGATTTGAACCTCACCTGTGAGTCCAGTATTAGATTCCGATGCTTCTCTTCAGGTTTACTGTATCCCTTGGACCTTCTTATTGACGATGAAACACAGAAATTGCATCCGAATTTAATACAAAAGGCACAACGCCGACTTAAGTACAAGAGGACTGACACTCTAACTTTCTATGATTCGAACCTCTCCTGTGAGTCCAGTTTTAGATTCCGATGTTTCACGTCAGGTTTACTGTATTCCTTGGACCTTCTTATTAATGATGAAACACAGAAATTGCATCCGAATTTAATACAAAAGGCACAATGCCGACTTATGTACAAGAGGACTGACACTCTAACTTTCTATGATTTGAACCTCTCCTGTGAGTCCAGTTTTAGATTCCGATGCTTCACTTCAGGTTTACTGTATCCTTTGGCCCTTCTTATTGACGATGAAACACAGAAATTGCATCCGAATTTAATACAAAAGGCACAATGCCGACTTAATTACAATAGGACTGACACTCTAACTTTCTATGTATTGAACCTCTCCTGTGAGTCCAGTTTTAGATTCCGATGCTTCACTTCAGGTTTACTGTATCCCTTGGACCTTCTTATTGACGATGAAACACAGAAATTCCATCCGAATTTAATACAAAAGGCACAATGCCGACTTAAATACAAGAGGACTGACACTCTAACTTTCTATGTTTTGAACCTCTCCTGTGAGTCCAATTTTAGATTCCGATGCTACACTTCAGGTTTACTGTATCCCTTGGACCCTCTTATTGACGATGAAACTCAGAAATTGCATCGGAATTAAATTCAAAAGGCACAATGACGACTTGTGTACAAGAGGACTGACTCTTTAACTTTCTATGATTTGAACCTCACCTGTGAGTCCAGTTTTAGATTCCGATGCTTCTCTTCAGGTTTACTGTATCCCTTGGACCTTCTTATTGACGATGAAACACAGAAATTGCATCCGAATTTAATACAAAAGGCACAACGCCGACTTAAGTACAAGAGGACTGACACTCTAACTTTCTATGATTCGAACCTCTCCTGTGAGTCCAGTTTTAGATTCCGATGTTTCACGTCAGGTTTACTGTATCCCTTGGACCTTCTTATTAATGATGAAACACAGAAATTGCATCCGAATTTAATACAAAAGGCACAATGCCGACTTAAGTACAAGAGGACTGACACTCTAACTTTCTATGATTTGAACCTCTCCTGTGAGTCCAGTTTTAGATTCCGACGCTTCACTTCAGGTTTACTGTATACCTTGGACCTTCTTATTGACGATGAAGCACAGAAATTGCATAAGAATTTAATACAAAAGGCACAATGCCGTCTTAAGTACAAGAGGACTGACACTCTAACTTTCTATGATTTGAACCTCTCCTGTGAGGTCAGTTTTGGATTCCGATGCTTCACTTCAGGTTTACTGTATCCCTTGGACCTTCTTATTGACGATTAAACACAGATATTGCATCCGAATTTAATATAAAAGGCACAATGCCGACTTAAGTACAAGTAAACTGACACCTAACTTTCTATGTTTTGAACCTCTCCTGTGAGTCCAATTTCAGATTCCGATGCTTCACTTCAGGTTTACTGTATACCTTGGACCTTCCTATTGACTATGAAACACAGAAATTACATCCGAATTTAATACAAAAGGCACACTGCCGACTGAAGTACAAGAGGACTGACACTCTAACTTTCTATGATTTAAACCTCTCCTCTGAGTCCAGTCTTAGATTCCGATGCTACACTTCAGGTTTACTGTATCCCTTGGACCCTCTTATTGACGATGAAACTCAGAAATTGCATCGGAATTAAATTCAAAAGGCACAATGCCGACTTGTGTACAAGAGGACTGACTCTTTAACTTTCTATGATTTGAACCTCACCTGTGAGTCCAGTTTTAGATTCCGATGCTGCTCTTCAGGTTTACTGCATCCCTTGGACCTTCTTATTGACGATGAAACACAGAAATTGCATCCGAATTTAATAGAAAAGGCACAACGCCGACTTAAGTACAAGAGGACTGACACTCTAACTTTCTATGTTTTGAACCTCTCCTGTGAGTCCAATTTTAGATTCCGATGCTTCACTTCAGGTTTACTGTATACCTTGGACCTTCCTATTGACCATGAAACACAGAAATTACATCCGAAATTAATACAAAAGGCACAATGCTGACTGAAGTACAAGTGGACTGACACTCTAACTTTCTATGATTTAAACCTCTCCTGTGAGTCCAGTCTTAGATTCCGATGCTTCACTTCAGGTTTACTGTATCCCTTGGACCCTCTTATTGACGATGAAACTCAGAAATTGCATCGGAATTAAATTCAAAAGGCACAATGCCGACTTGTGTACAAGAGGACTGACTCTTTAACTTTCTATGATTTGAACCTCACCTGTGAGTCCAGTTTTAGATTCCGATGCTTCTCTTCAGGTTTACTGTATTACTTGGACCTTCTTATTGACGATGAAACACAGAAATTGCATCCGAATTTAATAGAAAAGGCACAACGCCGACTTAAGTACAAGAGGACTGACACTCTAACTTTCTATGATTCGAACCTCTCCTGTGAGTCCAGTTTTAGATTCCGATGTTTCACGTCAGGTTTACTGTATCCCTTGGACCTTCTTATTAATGATGAAACACAGAAATTGCATCCGAATTTAATACAAAAGGCACAATGCCGACTTAAGTACAAGAGGACTGACACTCTAACTTTCTATGATTTGAACCTCTCCTGTGAGTCCAGTTTTAGATTCCGATGCTTCACTTCAGGTTTACTGTATCCCTTGGCCCTTCTTATTGACGATGAAACACAGAAATTGCATCCGAATTTAATACAAAAGGCACAATGCCGACTTAATTACAATAGGACTGACACTCTAACTTTCTATGATTTGATCCTCTCCTGTGAGTCCAGTTTTAGATTCCGATGCTTCACTTCAGGTTTACTGTATCCCTTGGACCTTCTTATTGACGATGAAACACAGAAATTCCATCCGAATTTAATACAAAAGGCACAATGCCGACTTAAATACAAGAGGACTGACACTCTAACTTTCTATGTTTTGAACCTCTCCTGTGAGTCCAATTTTAGATTCCGATGCTTCACGTCAGGTTTACTGTATACCTTGGACCTTCCTATTGACCATGAAACACAGAAATTACATCCGAAATTAATACAAAAGGCACAATGCTGACTGAAGTACAAGAGGACTGACACTCTAACTTTCTATGATTTAAACCTCTCCTGTGAGTCTAGTTTTAGATTCCGATGCTACACTTCAGGTTTACAGTATCCCTTGGACCCTCTTATTGACGATGAAACACAGAAATTGCATCGGAATTAAATTCAAAAGGCACAATGCCGAATTGTGTACAAGAGGACTGACTCTTTAACTTTCTATGATTTGAACCTCACCTGTGAGTCCAGTTTTAGATTCCGATGCTTCTCTTCAGGTTTACTGTATCCCTTGGACCTTCTTATTGACGATGTAACACAGAAATTGCATCCGAATTTAATACAAAAGGCACAACGCCGACTTAAGTACAAGAGGACTGACACTCCAACTTTCTATGATTTGAACCTCTCCTGTGAGGTCAGTTTTGGATTCCGATGCTTCACTTCAGGTTTACTGTATCCCTTGGACCTTCTTATTGACGATTAATCACAGATATTGCATCCGAATTTAATATAAAAGGCACAATGCCGACTTAAGTACAAGTAAACTGACACCTAACTTTCTATGTTTTGAACCTCTCCTGTGAGTCCAATTTTAGATTCCGATGCTTCACTTCAGGTTTACTGTATACCTTGGACCTTCCTATTGACTATGAAACACAGATATTACATCCGAATTTAATACAAAAGGCACACTGCCGACTGAAGTACAAGAGGACTGACACTCTAAATTTCTATGATTTAAACCTCTCCTCTGAGTCCAGTCTTAGATTCCGATGCTACACTTCAGGTTTACTGTATCCCTTGGACCCTCTTATTGACGATGAAACTCAGAAATTGCATCGGAATTAAATTCAAAAGGCACAATGCCGACTTGTGTACAAGAGGACTGACTCATTAACTTTCTATGATTTGAACCTCACCTGTGAGTCCAGTTTTAGATTCCGATGCTTCTCTTCAGGTTTACTGTATCCCTTGGACCTTCTTATTGACGATGAAACACAGAAATTGCATCCGAATTTAATAGAAAAGGCACAACGCCGACTTAAGTACAAGAGGACTGACACTCTAACTTTCTATGATTCGAACCTCTCCTGTGAGTCGAGTTTTAGATTCCGATGTTTCACGTCAGGTTGACTGTATCCCTTGGACTTTCTTATTAATGATGAAACACAGAAATTGCATCCGAATTTAAAACAAAAGGCACAATGCCGACTTAAGTACAATAGGACTGACACTCTAACTTTCTATGATTTGAACCTCTCCTGTGAGTCCAGTTTTAGATTCCGATGCTTCACTTTAGGTTTACTGTATCCCTTGGACCTTCTTATTGACGATGAAACACAGAAATTCCATCCGAATTTAATACAAAAGGCACAATGCCGACTTAAATACAAGAGGACTGACACTCTAACTTTCTATGTTTTGAACCTCTCCTGTGAGTCCAATTTTAGATTCCGATGCTTCACTTCAGGTTTACTGTATACCTTGGACCTTCCTATTGACCATGAAACACAGAAATTTACATCCGAAATTAATACAAAAGGCACAATTCTGACTGAAGTACAAGAGGACTGACACTCTAACTTTCTATGATTTAAACCTCTCCTGTGAGTCCAGTTTTAGATTCCGATGCTACACTTCAGGTTTACTGTATCCCTTGGACCATCTTATTGACGATGAAACACAGAAATTGCATCGGAATTAAATTCAAAAGGCACAATGCCGAATTGTGTACAAGAGGACTGACTCTTTAACTTTCTATGATTTGAACCTCACCTGTGAGCCCAGTTTTAGATTCCGATGCTTCTCTTCAGGTTTACTGTATCCCTTGGACCTTCTTATTGACGATGTAACACAGAAATTGCATCCGAATTTAATACAAAAGGCACAACGCCGACTTAAGTACAAGAGGACTGACACTCTAACTTTCTATGGTTCGAACCTCTCCTGTGAGTCCAGTTTTAGATTCCGATGCTTCACGTCAGGTTTACTGTATCCCTTGGACCTTCTTATTAATGATGAATCACAGAAATTGCTTCCGAATTTAATTCAAAAGGCACAATGCCGACTTAAGTACAAGAGGACTGACACTCTAACTTTCTATGATTTGAACCTCTCCTGTGAGTCCAGTTTTAGATTCCGATGCTTCACTTCAGGTTTACTGTATCCCTTGGACCTTCTTATTGACGATGTAACACAGAAATTACATCCGAATTTAATACAAAAGGCACAATGCCGATTGAAGTACAAGAGGACTGACACTCTAAATTTCTATGATTTAAACCTCTCCTGTGAGTCCAGTCTTAGATTCCGATGCTTCACTTCAGGTTTACTGTATCCCTTGGACCCTCTTATTGACGATGAAACTCAGAAATTGCATCGGAATTAAATTCAAAAGGCACAATGCCGACTTGTGTACAAGAGGACTGACTCTTTAACTTTCTATGATTTGAACCTCACCTGTGAGTCCAGTTTTAGATTCCGATGCTTCTCTTCAGGTTTACTGTATCCCTTGGCCCTTCTTATTGACGATGAAACACAGAAATTGCATCCGAATTTAATACAAAAGGCACAATGCCGACTTAATTACAATAGGACTGACACTCTAACTTTCAATGATTTGAACCTCTCCTGTGAGTCCAGTTTTAGATTCCGATGCTTCACTTCAGGTTTACTGTATCCCTTGGACCTTCTTATTGACGATGAAACACAGAAATTCCATCCGAATTTAATAGAAAAGGCACAACGCCGACTTAAGTACAAGAGGACTGACACTCTAACTTTCTATGATTCGAACCTCTCCTGTGAGTCGAGTTTTAGATTCCGATGTTTCACGTCAGGTTGACTGTATCCCTTGGACTTTCTTATTAATGATGAAACACAGAAATTGCATCCGAATTTAAAACAAAAGGCACAATGCCGACTTAATTACAATAGGACTGACACTCTAACTTTCTATGATTTGAACCTCTCCTGTGAGTCCAGTTTTAGATTCCGATGCTTCACTTCAGGTTTACTGTATCCCTTGGACCTTCTTATTGACGATGAAACACAGAAATTCCATCCGAATTTAATACAAAGGGCACAATGCCGACTTAAATACAAGAGGACTGACACTCTAACTTTCTATGTTTTGAACCTCTCCTGTGAGTCCAATTTTAGATTCCGATGCTTCACGTCAGGTTTACTGTATACCTTGGACCTTCCTATTGACCATGAAATACAGAAATTACATCCGAAATTAATACAAAAGGCACAATGCTGACTGAAGTACAAGAGGACTGACACTCTAACTTTCTATGATTTAAACCTCTCCTGTGAGTCTAGTTTTAGATTCCGATGCTACACTTCAGGTTTACAGTATCCCTTGGACCCTCTTATTGACGATGAAACACAGAAATTGCATCGGAATTAAATTCAAAAGGCACAATGCCGAATTGTGTACAAGAGGACTGACTCTTTAACTTTCTATGATTTGAACCTCACCTGTGATTCCAGTTTTAGATTCCGATGCTTCTCGTCAGGTTTACTGTATCCCTTGGACCTTCTTATTGACGATGTAACACAGAAATTGCATCCGAATTTAATACAAAAGGCACAACGCCGACTTAAGTACAAGAGGACTGACACTCCAACTTTCTATGAGTTGAACCTCTCCTGTGAGGTCAGTTTTGGATTCCGATGCTTCACTTCAGGTTTACTGTATCCCTTGGACCTTCTTATTGACGATTAATCACAGATATTGCATCCGAATTTAATATAAAAGGCACAATGCCGACTTAAGTACAAGTAAACTGACACCTAACTTTCTATGTTTTGAACCTCTCCTGTGAGTCCAATTTTAGATTCCGATGCTTCACTTCAGGTTTACTGTATACCTTGGACCTTCCTATTGACTATGAAACACAGATATTACATCCGAATTTAATACAAAAGGCACACTGCCGACTGAAGTACAAGAGGACTGACACTCTAACATTCTATGATTTAAACCTCTCCTCTGAGTCCAGTCTTAGATTCCGATGCTACACTTCAGGTTTACTGTATCCCTTGGACCCTCTTATTGACGATGAAACTCAGAAATAGCATCGGAATTAAATTCAAAAGGCACAATGCCGACTTGTGTACAAGAGGACTGACTCATTAACTTTCTATGATTTGAACCTCACCTGTGAGTCCAGTTTTAGATTCCGATGCTTCTCTTCAGGTTTACTGTATCCCTTGGACCTTCTTATTGACGATGAAACACAGAAATTGCATCCGAATTTAATAGAAAAGGCACAACGCCGACTTAAGTACAAGAGGACTGACACTCTAACTTTCTATGATTCGAACCTCTCCTGTGAGTCGTGTTTTAGATTCCGATGTTTCACGTCAGGTTGACTGTATCCCTTGGACTTTCTTATTAATGATGAAACACAGAAATTGCATCCGAATTTAAAACAAAAGGCACAATGCCGACTTAAGTACAAGAGGCCTGACACTCTAACTTTCTATGATTTGAACCTCTCCTGTGAGTCCAGTTTTAGATTCCGATGCTTCACTTCAGGTTTAGCGTATCCCATGGCCCTTCTTATTGACGATGAAACACAGAAATTGCATCCGAATTTAATACAAAAGGCACAATGCCGACTTAATTACAATAGGACTGACACTCTAACTTTCTATGATTTGAACCTCTCCTGTGAGTCCAGTTTTAGATTCCGATGCTTCACTTCAGGTTTACTGTATCCCTTGGACCTTCTTATTGACGATGAAACACAGAAATTCCATCCGAATTTAATACAAAAGGCACAATGCCGACTTAAATACAAGAGGACTGACACTCTAACTTTCTATGTTTTGAACCTCTCCTATGAGTCCAATTTTAGATTCCGATGCTTCACTTCAGGTTTACTGTATACCTTGGACCTTCCTATTGACCATGAAACACAGAAATTTACATCCGAAATTAATACAAAAGGCACAATTCTGACTGAAGTACAAGAGGACTGACACTCTAACTTTCTATGATTTAAACCTCTCCTGTGAGTCCAGTTTTAGATTCCGATGCTACACTTCAGGTTTACTGTATCCCTTGGACCCTCTTATTGACGATGAAACACAGAAATTGCATCGGAATTAAATTCAAAAGGCACAATGCCGAATTGTGTACAAGAGGACTGACTCTTTAACTTTCTATGATTTGAACCTCACCTGTGAGTCCAGTTTTAGATTCCGATGCTTCTCTTCAGGTTTACTGTATCCCTTGGACCTTCTTATTGACGATGTAACACAGAAATTGCATCCGAATTTAATACAAAAGGCACAACGCCGACTTAAGTACAAGAGGACTGACACTCTAACTTTCTATGGTTCGAACCTCTCCTGTGAGTCCAGTTTTAGATTCCGATGCTTCACGTCAGGTTTACTGTATCCCTTGGACCTTCTTATTAATGATGAAACACAGAAATTGCATCCGAATTTAATACAAAAGGCACAATGCCGACTTAAGTACAAGAGGACTGACACTCTAACTTTCTATGATTTGAACCTCTCCTGTGAGTCCAGTTTTAGATTCTGATGCTTCACTTCAGGTTTACTGTATCCCTTGGACCTTCTTATTGACGATTAAACACAGATATTGCATCCGAATTTAATACAAAAGGCACAATGCCGACTTAAGTACAAGTGGACTGACACCTAACTTTCTATGTTTTGAACCTCTCCTGTGAGTCCAATTTTAGATTCCGATGCTTCACTTCAGGTTTACTGTATACCTTGGACCTTCCTATTGACGATGAAACACAGAAATTACATCCGAATTTAATACAAAAGGCACAATGCCGATTGAAGTACAAGAGGACTGACACTCTAAATTTCTATGATTTAAACCTCTCCTGTGAGTCCAGTCTTAGATTCAGATGCTTCACTTCAGGTTTACTGTATCCCTTGGACCCTCTTATTGACGATGAAACTCAGAAATTGCATCGGAATTAAATTCAAAAGGCACAATGCCGACTTGTGTACAAGAGGACTGACTCTTTAACTTTCTATGATTTGAACCTCACCTGTGAGTCCAGTTTTAGATTCCGATGCTTCTCTTCAGGTTTACTGTATCCCTTGGCCCTTCTTATTGACGATGAAACACAGAAATTGCATCCGAATTTAATACAAAAGGCACAATGCCGACTTAATTACAATAGGACTGACACTCTAACTTTCTATGATTTGAACCTTTCCTGTGAGTCCAGTTTTAGATTCCGATGCTTCACTTCAGGTTTACTGTATCCCTTGGACCTTCTTATTGACGATGAAACACAGAAATTCCATCCGAATTTAATAGAAAAGGCACAACGCCGACTTAAGTACAAGAGGACTGACACTCTAACTTTCTATGATTCGAACCTCTCCTGTGAGTCGAGTTTTAGATTCCGATGTTTCACGTCAGGTTGACTGTATCCCTTGGACTTTCTTATTAATGATGAAACACAGAAATTGCATCCGAATTTAAAACAAAAGGCACAATGCCGACTTAATTACAATAGGACTGACACTCTAACTTTCTATGATTTGAACCTCTCCTGTGAGTCCAGTTTTAGATTCCGATGCTTCACTTCAGGTTTACTGTATCCCTTGGACCTTCTTATTGACGATGAAACACAGAAATTCCATCCGAATTTAATACAAAAGGCACAATGCCGACTTAAATACAAGAGGACTGACACTCTAACTTTCTATGTTTTGAACCTCTCCTGTGAGTCCAATTTTAGATTCCGATGCTTCACGTCAGGTTTACTGTATACCTTGGACCTTCCGATTGACCATGAAACACAGAAATTACATCCGAAATTAATACAAAAGGCACAATGCTGACTGAAGTACAAGAGGACTGACACTCTAACTTTCTATGATTTAAACCTCTCCTGTGAGTCTAGTTTTAGATTCCGATGCTACACTTCAGGTTTACAGTATCCCTTGGACCCTCTTATTGACGAAGAAACACAGAAATTGCATCGGAATTAAATTCAAAAGGCACAATGCCGAATTGTGTACAAGAGGACTGACTCTTTAACTTTCTATGATTTGAACCTCACCTGTGAGTCCAGTTTTAGATTCCGATGCTTCTCTTCAGGTTTACTGTATCCCTTGGACCTTCTTATTGACGATGTAACACAGAAATTGCATCCGACTTTAATACAAAATGCACAACGCCGACTTAAGTACAAGAGGACTGACACTCCAACTTTCTATGATTCGAACCTCTCCTGTGAGGTCAGTTTTGGATTCCGATGCTTCACTTCAGGTTTACTGTATCCCTTGGACCTTCTTGTTGACGATTAATCACAGATATTGCATCCGAATTTAATATAAAAGGCACAATGCCGACTTAAGTACAAGTAAACTGACACCTAACTTTCTATGTTTTGAACCTCTCCTGTGAGTCCAATTTTAGATTCCGATGCTTCACTTCAGGTTTACTGTATACCTTGGACCTTCCTATTGACTATGAAACACAGATATTACATCCGAATTTAATACAAAAGGCACACTGCCGACTGAAGTACAAGAGGACTGACACTCTAACTTTCTACGATTTAAACCTCTCCTCTGAGTCCAGTCTTAGATTCCGATGCTACACTTCAGGTTTACTGTATCCCTTGGACCCTCTTATTGACGATGAAACTCAGAAATTGCATCGGAATTAAATTCAAAAGGCACAATGCCGACTTGTGTACAAGAGGACTGACTCATTAACTTTCTATGATTTGAACCTCACCTGTGAGTCCAGTTTTAGATTCCGATGCTTCTCTTCAGGTTTACTGTATCCCTTGGACCTTCTTATTGACGATGAAACACAGAAATTGCATCCGAATTTAATAGAAAAGGCACAACGCCGACTTAAGTACAAGAGGACTGACACTCTAACTTTCTATGATTCGAACCTCTCCTGTGAGTCGAGTTTTAGATTCCGATGTTTCACGTCAGGTTGACTGTATCCCTTGGACTTTCTTATTAATGATGAAACACAGAAATTGCATCCGAATTTAAAACAAAAGGCACAATGCCGACTTAAGTACAAGAGGCCTGACACTCTAACTTTCTATGATTTGAACCTCTCCTGTGAGTCCAGTTTTAGATTCCGATGCTTCACTTCAGGTTTAGCGTATCCCATGGCCCTTCTTATTGACGATGAAACACAGAAATTGCATCCGAATTTAATACAAAAGGCACAATGCCGACTTAATTACAATAGGACTGACACTCTAACTTTCTATGATTTGAACCTCTCCTGTGAGTCCAGTTTTAGATTCCGATGCTTCACTTCAGGTTTACTGTATCCCTTGGACCTTCTTATTGACGATGAAACACAGAAATTCCATCCGAATTTAATACAAAAGGCACAATGCCGACTGAAATACAAGAGGACAGACACTCTAACTTTCTATGTTTTGAACCTCTCCTGTGAGTCCAATTTTAGATTCCGATGCTTCACTTCAGGTTTACTGTATACCTTGGACCTTCCTATTGACCATGAAACACAGAAATTTACATCCGAAATTAATACAAAAGGCACAATTCTGACTGAAGTACAAGTGGACTGACACTCTAACTTTCTATGATTTAAACCTCTCCTGTGAGTCCAGTTTTAGATTCCGATGCTACACTTCAGGTTTACTGTATCCCTTGGACCCTCTTATTGACGATGAAACACAGAAATTGCATCGGAATTAAATTCAAAAGGCACAATGCCGAATTGTGTACAAGAGGACTGACTCTTTAACTTTCTATGATTTGAACCTCACCTGTGAGTCCAGTTTTAGATTCCGATGCTTCTCTTCAGGTTTACTGTATCCCTTGGACCTTCTTATTGACGATGTAACACAGAAATTGCATCCGAATTTAATACAAAAGGCACAACGCCGACTTAAGTACAAGAGGACTGACACTCTAACTTTCTATGGTTCGAACCTCTCCTGTGAGTCCAGTTTTAGATTCCGATGCTTCACGTCAGGTTTACTGTATCCCTTGGACCTTCTTATTAATGATGAAACACAGAAATTGCATCCGAATTTAATACAAAAGGCACAATGCCGACTTAAGTACAAGAGGACTGACACTCTAACTTTCTATGATTTGAACCTCTCCTGTGAGTCCAGTTTTAGATTCCGATGCTTCACTTCAGGTTTACTGTATCCCTTGGACCTTCTTATTGACGATTAAACACAGATATTGCATCCGAATTTAATACAAAAGGCACAATGCCGACTTAAGTACAAGTGGACTGACACCTAACTTTCTATGTTTTGAACCTCTCCTGTGAGTCCAATTTTAGATTCCGATGCTTCACTTCAGGTTTACTGTATACCTTGGACCTTCCTATTGACGATGAAACACAGAAATTACATCCGAATTTAATACAAAAGGCACAATGCCGACTGAAGTACAAGAGGACTGACACTCTAAATTTCTATGATTTAAACCTCTCCTGTGAGTCCAGTCTTAGATTCCGATGCTTCACTTCAGGTTTACTGTATCCCTTGGACCCTCTTATTGACGATGAAACTCAGAAATTGCATCGGAATTAAATTCAAAAGGCACAATGCCGACTTGTGTACAAGAGGACTGACTCATTAACTTTCTATGATTTGAACCTCACCTGTGAGTCCAGTTTTAGATTCCGATGCTTCTCTTCAGGTTTACTGTATCCCTTGGACCTTCTTATTGACGATGAAACACAGAAATTGCATCCGAATTTAATAGAAAAGGCACAACGCCGACTTAAGTACAAGAGGACTGACACTCTAACTTTCTATGATTCGAACCTCTCCTGTGAGTCGAGTTTTAGATTCCGATGTTTCACGTCAGGTTGACTGTATCCCTTGGACTTTCTTATTAATGATGAAACACAGAAATTGCATCCGAATTTAAAACAAAAGGCACAATGCCGACTTAAGTACAAGAGGCCTGACACTCTAACTTTCTATGATTTGAACCTCTCCTGTGAGTCCAGTTTTAGATTCCGATGCTTCACTTCAGGTTTAGCGTATCCCATGGCCCTTCTTATTGACGATGAAACACAGAAATTGCATCCGAATTTAATACAAAAGGCACAATGCCGACTTAATTACAATAGGACTGACACTCTAACTTTCTATGATTTGAACCTCTCCTGTGAGTCCAGTTTTAGATTCCGATGCTTCACTTCAGGTTTACTGTATCCCTTGGACCTTCTTATTGACGATGAAACACAGAAATTCCATCCGAATTTAATACAAAAGGCACAATGCCGACTGAAATACAAGAGGACAGACACTCTAACTTTCTATGTTTTCAACCTCTCCTGTGAGTCCAATTTTAGATTCCGATGCTTCACTTCAGGTTTACTGTATACCTTGGACCTTCCTATTGACCATGAAACACAGAAATTTACATCCGAAATTAATACAAAAGGCACAATTCTGACTGAAGCACAAGAGGACTGACACTCTAACTTTCTATGATTTAAACCTCTCCTGTGAGTCCAGTTTTAGATTCCGATGCTACACTTCAGGTTTACTGTATCCCTTGGACCCTCTTATTGACGATGAAACACAGAAATTGCATCGGAATTAAATTCAAAAGGCACAATGCCGAATTGTGTACAAGAGGACTGACTCTTTAACTTTCTATGATTTGAACCTCACCTGTGAGTCCAGTTTTAGATTCCGATGCTTCTCTTCAGGTTTACTGTATCCCTTGGACCTTCTTATTGACGATGTAACACAGAAATTGCATCCGAATTTAATACAAAAGGCACAACGCCGACTTAAGTACAAGAGGACTGACACTCTAACTTTCTATGGTTCGAACCTCTCCTGTGAGTCCAGTTTTAGATTCCGATGCTTCACGTCAGGTTTACTGTATCCCTTGGACCTTCTTATTAATGATGAAACACAGAAATTGCATCCGAATTTAATACAAAAGGCACAATGCCGACTTAAGTACAAGAGGACTGACACTCTAACTTTCTATGATTTGAACCTCTCCTGTGAGTCCAGTTTTAGATTCCGATGCTTCACTTCAGGTTTACTGTATCCCTTGGACCTTCTTATTGACGATTAAACACAGATATTGCATCCGAATTTAATACAAAAGGCACAATGCCGACTTAAGTACAAGTGGACTGACACCTAACTTTCTATGTTTTGAACCTCTCCTGTGAGTCCAATTTTAGATTCCGATGCTTCACTTCAGGTTTACTGTATACCTTGGACCTTCCTATTGACGATGAAACACAGAAATTACATCCGAATTTAATACAAAAGGCACAATGCCGACTGAAGTACAAGAGGACTGACACTCTAAATTTCTATGATTTAAACCTCTCCTGTGAGTCCAGTCTTAGATTCCGATGCTTCACTTCAGGTTTACTGTATCCCTTGGACCCTCTTATTGACGATGAAACTCAGAAATTGCATCGGAATTAAATTCAAAAGGCACAATGCCGACTTGTGTACAAGAGGACTGACTCTTTAACTTTCTATGATTTGAACCTCACCTGTGAGTCCAGTTTTAGATTCCGATGTTTCTCTTATGGTTTACTGTATCCCTTGGCCCTTCTTATTGACGATGAAACACAGAAATTGCATCCGAATTTAATACAAAAGGCACAATGCCGACTTAATTACAATAGGACTGACACTCTAACTTTCTATGATTTGAACCTCTCCTGTGAGTCCAGTTTTAGATTCCGATGCTTAACTTCAGGTTTACTGTATCCCTTGGACCTTCTTATTGACGATGAAACACAGAAATTCCATCCGAATTTAATAGAAAAGGCACAACGCCGACTTAAGTACAAGAGGACTGACACTCTAACTTTCTATGATTCGAACCTCTCCTGTGAGTCGAGTTTTAGATTCCGATGTTTCACGTCAGGTTGACTGTATCCCTTGGACTTTCTTATTAATGATGAAACACAGAAATTGCATCCGAATTTAAAACAAAAGGCACAATGCCGACTTAAGTACAAGAGGACTGACACTCTAACTTTCTATGATTTGAACCTCTCCTGTGAGTCCAGTTTTAGATTCCGATGCTTCACTTCAGGTTTAGTGTATCCCATGGCCCTTCTTATTGACGATGAAACACAGAAATTGCATCCGAATTTAATACAAAAGGCACAATGCCGACTTAATTACAATAGGAATGACACTCTAACTTTCTATGATTTGAACCTCTCCTGTGAGTCCAGTTTTAGATTCCGATGCTTCACTTCAGGTTTACTGTATCCCTTGGACCTTCTTATTGACGATTAAACACAGATATTGCATCCGAATTTAATACAAAAGGCACAATGCCGACTTAAGTACAAGTGGACTGACACCTAACTTTCTATGTTTTGAACCTCTCCTGTGAGTCCAATTTTAGATTCCGATGCTTCACTTCAGGTTTACTGTATACCTTGGACCTTCCTATTGACGATGAAACTCAGAAATTGCATCGGAATTAAATTCAAAAGGCACAATGACGACTTGTGTACAAGAGGACTGACTCTTTAACTTTCTATGATTTGAAACTCACCTGTGAGACCAGTTTTAGATTCCGATGCTTCTCTTCAGGTTTACTGTATCCCTTGGACCTTCTTATTGACGATGAAACACAGAAATTGCATCCGAATTTAATACAAAAGGCACAACGCCGACTTAAGTACAAGAGGACTGACACTCTAACTTTCTATAATTTAAACCTCTCCTGTGAGTCCAGTCTTAGATTCCGATGCTACACTTCAGGTTTACTGTATCCTTTGGACCCTCTTATTGACGATGAAACTCAGAAATTGCATCGGAATTAAATTCAAAAGGCACAATGCCGACTTGTGTACAAGAGGACTGACTCTTTAACTTTCTATGATTTGAACCTCACCTGTGAGTCCAGTTTTAGATTCCGATGCTTCTCTTCAGGTTTACTGTATCCCTTGGACCTTCTTATTGACGATGAAACACAGAAATTGCATCCGAATTTAATAGAAAAGGCACAACGCCGACTTAAGTACAAGAGGACTGACACTCTAACTTTCTATGATTCGAACCTCTCCTGTGAGTCGAGTTTTAGATTCCGATGTTTCACGTCAGGTTGACTGTATCCCTTGGACTTTCTTAATAATGATGAAACACAGAAATTGCATCCGAATTTAAAACAAAAGGCACAATGCCGACTTAAGTACAAGAGGACTGACACTCTAACTTTCTATGATTTGAACCTCTCCTGTGAGTCCAGTTTTAGATTCCGATGCTTCACTTCAGGTTTAGAGTATCCCATGGCCCTTCTTATTGACGATGAAACACAGAAATTGCATCCGAATTTAATACAAAAGGCACAATGCCGACTTAATTACAATAGGACTGACACTCTAACTTTCTATGATTTGAACCTCTCCTGTGAGTCCAGTTTTAGATTCCGATGCTTCACTTCAGGTTTACTGTATCCCTTGGACCTTCTTATTGACGATGAAACACAGAAATTCCATCCGAATTTAATACAAAAGGCACAATGCCGACTTAAGTACAAGTGGACTGACACCTAACTTTCTATGTTTTGAACCTCTCCTGTGAGTCCAATTTTAGATTCCGATGCTTCACTTCAGGTTTACTGTATACCTTGGACCTTCCTATTGACGATGAAACTCAGAAATTGCATCGGAATTAAATTCAAAAGGCACAATGACGACTTGTGTACAAGAGGACTGACTCTTTAACTTTCTATGATTTGAAACTCACCTGTGAGTCCAGTTTTTGATTCCGATGCTTCTCTTCAGGTTTACTGTATCCCTTGGACCTTCTTATTGACGATGAAACACAGAAATTGCATCCGAATTTAATACAAAAGGCACAACGCCGACTTAAGTACAAGAGGACTGACACTCTAACTTTCTATGATTTAAACCTCTCCTGTGAGTCCAGTCTTAGATTCCGATGCTACACTTCAGGTTTACTGAATCCCTTGGACCCTCTTATTGACGATGAAACTCAGAAATTGCATCGGAATTAAATTCCAAAGGCACAATGCCGACTTGTGTACAAGAGGACTGACTCTTTAACTTTCTATGATTTGAACCTCACCTGTGAGTCCAGTTTTAGATTCCGATGCTTCTCTTCAGGTTTACTGTATCCCTTGGACCTTCTTATTGACGATGAAACACAGAAATTGCATCCGAATTTAATAGAAAAGGCACAACGCCGACTTAAGTACAAGAGGACTGACACTCTAACTTTCTATGATTCGAACCTCTCCTGTGAGTCGAGTTTTAGATTCCGATGTTTCACGTCAGGTTGACTGTATCCCTTGGACTTTCTTAATAATAATGAAACACAGAAATTGCATCCGAATTTAAAACAAAAGGCACAATGCCGACTTAAGTACAAGAGGACTGACACTCTAACTTTCTATGATTTGAACCTCTCCTGTGAGTCCAGTTTTAGATTCCGATGCTTCACTTCAGGTTTAGAGTATCCCATGGCCCTTCTTATTGACGATGAAACACAGAAATTGCATCCGAATTTAATACAAAAGGCACAATGCCGACTTAATTACAATAGGACTGACACTCTAACTTTCTATGATTTGAACCTCTCCTGTGAGTCCAGTTTTAGATTCCGATGCTTCACTTCAGGTTTACTGTATCCCTTGGACCTTCTTATTGACGATGAAACACAGAAATTCCATCCGAATTTAATACAAAAGGCACAATGCCGACTTAAATACAAGAGGACTGACACTCTAACTTTCTATGTTTTGAACCTCTCCTGTGAGTCCAATTTTAGATTCCGATGCTTCACTTCAGGTTTACTGTATACCTTGGACCTTCCTATTGACCATGAAACACAGAAATTACATCCGAAATTAATACAAAAGGCACAATTCTGACTGAAGTACAAGAGGACTGACACTCTAACTTTCTATGATTTAAACCTCTCCTGTGAGTCCAGTTTTAGATTCCGATGCTACACTTCAGGTTTACTGTATCCCTTGGACCCTCTTATTGACGATGAAACACAGAAATTGCACCGGAATTAAATTCAAAAGTCACAATGCCGAATTGTGTACAAGAGGACTGACTCTTTAACTTTCTATGATTTGAACCTCACCTGTGAGTCCAGTTTTAGATTCCGATGCTTCTCTTCAGGTTTACTGTATCCCTTGGACCTTCTTATTGACGATGTAACACAGAAATTGCATCCGAATTTAATACAAAAGGCACAACGCCGACTTAAGTACAAGAAGACTGACACTCTAACTTTCTATGGTTCGAACCTCTCCTGTGAGTCCAGTTTTAGATTCCGATGCTTCACGTCAGGTTTACTGTATCCCTTGGACCTTCTTATTAATGATGAAACACAGAAATTGCATCCGAATTTAATACAAAAGGCACAATGCCGACTTAAGTACAAGAGGACTGACACTCTAACTTTCTATGGTTTGAACCTCTCCTGTGAGTCCAGTTTTAGATTCCGATGCTTCACTTCAGGTTTACTGTATCCCTTGGACCTTCTTATTGACGATTAAACACAGATATTGCATCCGAATTTAATACAAAAGGCACAATGCCGACTTAAGTACAAGTGGACTGACACCTAACTTTCTATGTTTTGAACCTCTCCTGTGAGTCCAATTTTAGATTCCGATGCTTCACTTCAGGTTTACTGTATACCTTGGACCCTCCTATTGACGATGAAACACAGAAATTACATCCGAATTTAATACAAAAGGCACAATGCCGACTGAAGTACAAGAGGACTGACACTCTAACTTTCTATGATTTAAACCTCTCCTGTGAGTCCAGTCTTAGATTCCGATGCTTCACTTCAGGTTTACTGTATCCCTTGGACCCTCTTATTGACGATGAAACTCAGAAATTGCATCGGAATTAAATTCAAAAGGCACAATGCCGAATTGTGTACAAGAGGACTGACTCTTTAACTTTCTATGATTTGAACCTCACCTGTGAGTCCAGTTTTAGATTCCGATGCTTCTCTTCAGGTTTACTGTATCCCTTGGCCCTTCTTATTGACGATGAAACACAGAAATTGCATCCGAATTTAATACAAAAGGCACAATGCCGACTTAATTACAATGGGACTGACACTCTAACTTTCTATGATTTGAACCTCTCCTGTGAGTCCAGTTTTAGATTCCGATGCTTCACTTCAGGTTTACTGTATCCCTTGGACCTTCTTATTGACGATGAAACACAGAAATTCCATCCGAATTTAATAGAAAAGGCACAACGCCGACTTAAGTACAAGAGGACTGACACTCTAACTTTCTATGATTCGAACCTCTCCTGTGAGTCGAGTTTTAGATTCCGATGTTTCACGTCAGGTTGACTGTATCCCTTGGACTCTCTTATTAATGATGAATCACAGAAATTGAATCCGAATTTAAAACAAAAGGCACAATGCCGACTTAAGTACAAGAGGACTGACACTCTAACTTTCTATGATTTGAACCTCTCCTGTGAGTCCAGTTTTAGATTCCGATGCTTCACTTCAGGTTTAGTGTATCCCATGGCCCTTCTTATTGACGATGAAACACAGAAATTGCATCCGAATTTAATACAAAAGGCACAATGCCGACTTAATTACAATAGGACTGACACTCTAACTTTCTATGATTTGAACCTCTCCTGTGAGTCCAGTTTTAGATTCCGATGCTTCACTTCAGGTTTACTGTATCCCTTGGACCTTCTTATTGACGATTAAACACAGATATTGCATCCGAATTTAATACAAAAGGCACAATGCCGACTTAAGTACAAGTGGACTGACACCTAACTTTCTATGTTTTGAACCTCTCCTGTGAGTCCAATTTTAGATTCCGATGCTTCACTTCAGGTTTACTGTATACCTTGGACCTTCCTATTGACGATGAAACACAGAAATTACATCCGAATTTAATACAAAAGGCACAATGCCGACTGAAGTACAAGAGGACTGACACACTAACTTTCTATGATTTAAACCTCTCCTGTGAGTCCAGTCTTAGATTCCGATGCTTCACTTCAGGTTTACTGTATCCCTTGGACCCTCTTATTGACGATGAAACTCAGAAATTGGATCGGAATTAAATTCAAAAGGCACAATGCCGACTTGTGTACAAGAGGACTGACTCTTTAACTTTCTATGATTTGAACCTCACCTGTGAGTCCAGTTTTAGATTCCGATGCTTCTCTTCAGGTTTACTGTATCCCTTGGCCCTTCTTATTGACGATGAAACACAGAAATTGCATCCGAATTTAATACAAAAGGCACAATGCCGACTTAATTACAATGGGACTGACACTCTAACTTTCTATGATTTGAACCTCTCCTGTGAGTCCAGTTTTAGATTCCGATGCTTCACTTCAGGTTTACTGTATCCCTTGGACCTTCTTATTGACGATGAAACACAGAAATTCCATCCGAATTTAATACAAAAGGCACAATGCCGACTTAAATACAAGAGGACTGACACTCTAACTTTCTATGCTTTGAACCTCTCCTGTGAGTCCAATTTTAGATTCCGATGCTACACTTCAGGTTTACTGTATCCCTTGGACCCTCTTATTGACGATGAAACTCAGAAATTGCATCGGAATTAAATTCAAAAGGCACAATGACGACTTGTGTACAAGAGGACTGACTCTTTAACTTTCTATGATTTGAAACTCACCTGTGAGTCCAGTTTTAGATTCCGATGCTTCTCTTCAGGTTTACTGTATCCCTTGGACCTTCTTATTGACGATGAAACACAGAAATTGCATCCGAATTTAATACAAAAGGCACAACGCCGACTTAAGTACAAGAGGACTGACACTCTAACTTTCTATGATTCGAACCTCTCCTGTGAGTCCAGTTTTAGATTCCGATGTTTCACGTCAGGTTTACTGTATCCCTTGGACCTTCTTATTAATGATGAAACACAGAAATTGCATCCGAATTTAATACAAAAGGCACAATGCCGACTTAAGTACAAGAGGACTGACACTCTAACTTTCTATGATTTGAACCTCTCCTGTGAGTCCAGTTTTAGATTCCGATGCTTCACTTCAGGTTTACTGTATCCCTTGGGACTTCTTATTGACGATGAAACACAGAAATTGCATCCGAATTTAATACAAAAGGCACAATGCCGACTTAATTACAATAGGACTGACACTCTAACTTTCTATGATTTGAACCTCTCCTGTGAGTCCAGTTTTAGATTCCGATGCTTCACTTCAGGTTTACTGTATCCCTTGGACCTTCTTATTGACGATGAAACACAGAAATTCCATCCGAATTTAATACAAAAGGCACAATGCCGACTTAAATACAAGAGGACTGACACTCTAACTTTCTATGTTTTGAACCTCTCCTGTGAGTCCAATTTTAGATTCCGATGCTTCACTTCAGGTTTACTGTATACCTTGGACCTTCCTATTGACGATGAAACACAGAAATTACATCCGAAATTAATACAAAAGCCACAATGCTGACTAAAGTACAAGAGGACTGACACTATAACTTTCTATGATTTAAACCTATCCTGTGAGTCCAGTTTTAGATTCCGATGCTACACTTCAGGTTTACTGTATCCCTTGGACCCTCTTATTGACGATGAAACACAGAAATTGCATCGGAATTAAATTCAAAAGGCACAATGCCGAATTGTGTACAAGTGGACTGACTCTTTAACTTTCTATGATTTTAACCTCACCTGTGAGTCCAGTTTTAGATTCCGATGCTTCTCTTCAGGTTTACTGTATCCCTTGGACCTTCTTATTGACGATGTAACACAGAAATTGCATCCGAATTTAATACAAAAGGCACAACGCCGACATAAGTACAAGAGGACTGACACTCTATTTTTCTATGATTCGAACCTCTCCTGTGAGTCCAGTTTTAGATTCCGATGCTTCACGTCAGGTTTACTGTATCCCTTGGACCTTCTTATTAATGATGAAACACAGAAATTGCATCCGAATTTTATGCAAAAGCACAATGCCGACTTAAGTACAAGAGGACTGACACTCTAACTTTCTATGATTTGAAACTCTCCTGTGAGTCCAGTTTTAGATTCCGATGCTTCACTTCAGGTTTACTGTATCCCTTGATCCTTCTTATTGACGATGAAACACAGAAATTGCATCCGAATTTAATACAAAAGGCACAATGCCGACTTAAGTACAAGAGAACTGACACTCTAACTTTCTATGATTTGAACGTCTCCTGTGAGTCCAGTTTTAGATTCCAGTGCTTCACTTCAGGTTTACTGAATCCCTTGGAACTTCTTATTGACGATGAAACACAGAAATTCCATCCGAATTTAATACTAAAGGCACAATGCCGACTTAAGTACAAGAGGACTCACACTCTAACTTTCTATGTTTTGAACCTCTCCTGTGAGTCCAGTTTTAGATTCCGATGCTTCACTTCAGATTAACTGTATCCCTTGGACCTTCTTGTTGACGATGAAACACAGACATTGCATCGGAATTAAATTCAAAAGGCACAATGCCGACTTAAGTACAAGAGGACTGACACTCTAACTTGCTATGATTTGAACCTCTCCTGTGAGTCCAGTTTTAGATTCCGACGCTTCACTTCAGGTTACTGTATACCTTGGGCCTACTTATTGGCGATGAAGCACTGAAATTGCATCCGAATTTAATACAATAGGAACAATGCCTACTTAAGTACAAGTGGACTGACACTCTAACTTTCTATGATTTGATCCTCTCCTGTGAGTCCAGTTTTAGATTCCGATGCTTCACTTCAGGTTTACTGTATCCCTTGGACATTCTTATTGACGATGAAACAGAGAAATTGCAACCGAATTTAATACAAAAGGCACAATGAAGACTTAATTACAATAGGACTGAAACTCTAACTTTGTATGATTTGATCCTTACTTGTGAGTCCAGTTTTAGTTTCCGATGCGTCCCTTCAGGTTTACTGTATCCCTTGGACCTTCTTATTGACGATGAAACACAGAAATTGCATCGGAATTAAATTCAAAACGCACAAAGCCGACTTAAGTACAAGAGGACTGACACTCTAACTTTCTATGATTTGAACCTCTCCTGTGGGTCCAGTTTTAGATTCCGCTGCTTCACTTCAGGTTTACTGTATCCCTTGTACCTTCTTATTGACGATGAAATACAGAAATTGCATCCGAATTTAATACAAAAGGCTCAATGCCGACTTAAGTACAAGAGGACGGACACTCTAACTTTCTTTGAGTTAAACCTCTCCTGTAGGTCCAGTTTTAGATTCCGATGCTTTTCGTCGGGTTTACTGTACCCCTTGGACCATCTTATTGACGATGAAACACAGAAATTGCATCCGAATTTAATACAAAAGGCACAATGCCAACTTAAGTACAAGAGGACTGACATTCTAACTTTCTAAGATTTGAACCTCTCATGTGAGTCCAGTTTTAGATTCCGATGCTTCACTTCAGGGTTACTGTATCCCTTGGACCTTCTTATTGACGATGAAACACAGAAATTGAATCCGAATTTAATACAAAAGGCAAATGCCGACTTAAGTACAAGAGGAATGACACTTTAACATTCCATGATTTGAATCTCTCCTGTGAGTCCAGTTTTAGATTCCGATGCTTCACTTCAGGCTTACTGTATCCCTTGGACCATCTTATTGACAATGAAACACAGAAATTGCTTCCGAATTTAATACAAAAGGCACAATGCCGGCTTAAGTACAAGAGGACTGAAACTCTAACTTTCTATGATTTGAACCTCTCCTGTGAGTCCAGTTTTAGATTCCGATGCTTCACTTCAGGTTTACTGTATTCCTTGGACCTTCTTATTGACGACGAAATACAGAAATTGCATGCGAATTTAATACAAAAGGCTCAATGCCGACTTAAGTACAAGAGGACAGACATTCTAACATTCTAAGATTTGAACCTCTCCTGTGAGTCCACTTTTAGATTCCGATGCTTCACTTCAGGGTTACTGTATTCCTTGGACCTTCATACTGTCGATGAAACACAGAAATTGCTTCCGAATTTGATACAAAAGGCACAACGCCGAAATAAGAGCAAGATGATTGACACGCTAACTTTCTATGATTTGAACCTCTCCTGTGAGTTCAGTTTTAGATTTCGATGCTTCACTTCAGGTTTACTGTATCCCTTGGACCTTCTTAATGACGATGAAACACAGAAATTGCTTCCAAATTTAATACAAAAAGCACAATGCCGACTTAAGTACAAGAGGAATGACACTCTAACTTTCCATGATTTCAACCTCTCCTGTGAGTCCAGTTTTATATTCCGATGCTTCACTTCAGGTTTACTGTATCTCTTGGACCTTCTTATTGACGATGAAACACAGATTTATTGCATCCTAATTTAATACGAAAGGCACAATGCCGACCTAAGTACAATAGGACTGACGTTCTAACTTTCTATGATTTGAACCTCTCCTGTGAGTCCAGTTTTAGATTCCGATGCTTCACTTCAGGTTTACTGTATACCTTGGACCTTCCTATTGACGGTGAAACACAGAAATTGCATCCGAATTTATTACAAAAGGCACAAAGCCGACTGAACTACAAGAGGACTGACATTCTAACTTTCTATGATCTGAACCTCTCGTGTGAGTCCGGTCTTAGATTCCGATGCTTCACTTCAGGTTTACTGTATCCCTTGGACCTTCTTACTGACGATGAAGCAAAGAAATTGCATCGGAATTAAATTCAAAATTCACAATGCCGACTTAAGTAAAAGAGGACTGACACTCTAAGTTTCTATGGTTTGAATCTCTCCTGTGAATCCAGTGTTAGATTCCGATGCTTCACTTCTCGTTTACTGTATCCCTTGGACCTTCTTATTGACGATGAAACACAGAAACTGCATCGGAATTAAATTCAAAATGTACAATGCCACTTAAGTAGAAGAGGACTGACACTCTAACTTTCTATGATTTGAACCTCTCCTGTGAGTCCAGTTTTAGATTCCGATGCTTCACTTCAGGTTTACTGTATCCCTTGGACCTTCTTATTGACTATGAAATACAGAAATTGCATCCGAATTTAATACAAAAGGTTCAATGCCGACTTAAGTACAAGAGGACTGACACTCTAACATTCTTTGAGTTGAACCTCTCCTGTGGTTCCAGTTTTAGATTCCAATGCTTTTCGTCAGGTTTACTGTACCCCTTGGACCATCTTATTGACGATGAAACACAGAAATTGCATCCGAATTTAATACAAAAGGCACAATGCCGACTTAAGTACAAGAGGACTGACATTCTAACTTTCTAAGATTTGAACCTCTCCTGTGAGTCCAGTTTTAGATTCCGATGCTTCACTTCAGGGTTACTGTATCCCTTGGACCTTCTTATTGACGATGAAACACAGAAATTGCATCCGAATTTAATACAAAAGGCACAATGCCGGCTTAAGTACAAAAGGACTGACACTCTTTCTATGATTTGAACCTCTCTTGTGGGTCCAGTTTTACATTCCGATGCTTCACTTCGGGTTGAATGTATCCCTTGGACCTTCGTATTGACGATGAAACACAGAAATTGCATCGGATTTAAATTCAAACGGCACAATGCCGACTTAAGTACAAGAGGACTGACACTCTAACTTTCTATGGTTTAAACCTCTCCTGAGAGTCCAGTTTTAGATTCCGATGCTTCACTTCAGGTTTACTGTATCCCTTGGACCTTCTTAATGACGATGAAACACTGAAATTGCATCTGAATTAAATTCAAAAGGCACAATGCCGACTTAAGTACAAGAGGACTGACACTCTAACTTTCTATGATTTGAACCTCTCCTGTGAGTCCAGTTTTAGATTCCGACGCTTCACTTCAGGTTACTGTATACCTTGGGCCTACTTATTGGCGATGAAGCACTGAAATTGCTCCCGAATTTAATACAAAAGGCACAATGCCAACTTAAGCACAAGAGGACTGACACTCTAACTTTCTATGATTTCATCCTCTCCTGTGAGTCCAGTTTTAGATTCCGATGCTTCACTTCAGGTTTACTGTATCCCTTGGACCTTCTCATTGACGATGAAACACAGAAATTGCATAGGAATTTAATACGAAAGGCACAATGCCGACTTAAGTACAAGAGGAGTGACACTCCAACTTTCTATGATTTGAACCTCTCCTGTGAGTCCAGTTTTGGATTCCGATGCTTTACTTCAGATTTACTGTATCCCTTGGACCTTCTTATTGGCGATGAACCACAGAAATTGCATCCGAATTTAATACAAAGGCACAATGCCGACTTAAGTACAAGAGGACTGACACTCTAACTTTCTATGGTTTAAACCTCTCCTGAGAGTCCAGTTTTAGATTCCGATGCTTCACTTCAGGTTTACTGTATCCCTTGGACCTTCTTAATGACGATGAAACACTGAAATTGCATCGGAATTAAATTCAAAACGCACAAAGCCGACTAAAGTACAAGAGGACTGACACTCAAACTTTCTACGATTTGAACCTCTCATGTGAGTCCGGTTTTAGATTCTGATGCTTCACTTCAGGTTTACTGTATCCCTTCGTCCTTCTTATTGACGATGAAACACAGATATTGCATCCGAATTTAATACAAAGGTACAATGCCGACTTAATTACAAGAGGACTGACACTCTAACTTTCTACGATTTGAACCTCTCCTGTGAATCCAGTTTTAGATTTCGATGCTTCAATTCAGGCTAACTGTATCCCTTGGACCTTCTTATTGACGATGAAAGACAGAAATTGCTTCCGAATTTAATACAAAAGGCACAATGCCGACATAAGTACAAGAGGAATGACACTCTAACTTTCCATGATTTCAACCTCACCTGTAAGTCCAGTTTTATACTCCGATGCTTCACTTCAGGCTTACTGTATTTCTTGGACCTTCTTAATGACGATGAAACACAGATTTATTGCATCCGAATTTAATACAAAAGGCACAATGCCGACTTAAGTACAGTAGGACTGACACTCTAACTTTCTATGATTTGAACCTCTCCTGTGAGTCCAGTTTTAGATTCCGATGCTTCACTTCAGGTTTACTGTATACCTTGGACCTTCCTATTGACGATGAAATACAGAAATTGCATCCGAATTTAATACAAAAGGCATATTCCGACTGAACTACAAGAGGACTAATATTCTAACTATCTATGATTTGAACCTCTCCTGTGAGTCCGGTTTTAGATTCCGATGCTTCACTTCAGGTTTACTGTATCCTTTGGACCTTCTTATTGACGATGAAGCACAGAAATTGCATCGGAATTAAATTCAAAAGGCACAATGCCGACTTAAGTAAAAGAGGACTGACACTCTAAGTTTCTATGGTTTGAATCTCTCCTGTGAGTCCAGTTTTAGATTCCGATGCTTCACTTCACGTTTACTGTATCCGTGGTACCTTCTTATTGACGATGAAAAACAGAAACTGCATCGGAATTAAATTCCAACGGTACAATGCCACTTAAGTAGAAGAGGACTGACACTCTAACTTTCTATGATTTGAACCTCTCCTGTGAGTCCAGTTTTAGATTCCGCTGCTTCACTTCAGGTTTACTGTATCCCTTGGACCTTCTTATTGACGATGAAATACAGAAATTGCATCCGAATTTAATACAAAAGGCTCAATGCCGACTTAAGTACAAGAGGACTGACACTCAAACTTTCTTTGATTTAAACCTCTCCTGTAGGTCCAGTTTTAGATTCCGATGCTTTTCGTCGGGTTTACTGTACCAATTGGACCATCTTATTGACGATGAAACACAGAAATTGCATCCGAATTTAATACAAAAGGCACAATGCCAACTTAAGTACAAGAGGACTGACATTCTAATTTTCTAAGATTTGAACCTCTCATGTGAGTCTAGTTTTAGATTCCGATGCTTCACTTCAGGGTTACTGTATCCCTTGGACCTTCTTATTGGCGATGAAATACAGAAATTGCATCCGAATTTAATACAAAAGGCTCAATGCCGACTTAAGTACAAGAGGACTGACATTCTAACTTTCTATGATTTGAACCTCTCCTGTGAGTCCAGTTTTAGAATCCGATGCTTCACTTCAGGCTTACTGTATCCCTTGGACCTTATTATTGACGATGAAACACAGAAATTGCATCCCAATTTAATACAAAAGGCACAATGCCGACTTAAGTACAAGAGGAATGACACTCTAATATTCCATGATTTCAACCTCTCCTGTGAGTCCAGTTTTATATTCCGATGCTTCACTTCAGTCTTACTGTATCTCTTGGACCATCTTATTGACGATGAAACACAAATTTATTGCATCCTAATTTAATACGAAGGGCACAATGCCGACTTAAGTACAATAGGACTGACGTTCTAACTTTCTATGATTGGAACCTCTCCTGTGAGTCCAGTTTCAGATTCCGATGCTTCACTTCAGGGTTACAGTATACCTTGGACCTTCCTATTGACGATGAAACACAGAAATTGCATCCGAATTTATTACAAAAGGCACAAAGCCGACTGAACTACAAGAGGACTGACATTCTAACTTTCTATGATTTGAACCTCTCCTGTGAGTCCAGTTTTAGATTCCGATGCTTCACTTCAGGGTTACTGTATACCTTGGACCTTCTTATTGACGACGAAACACAGAAATTGCATCCGAATTTAATACAAAAGGCACAATGCCGGCTTAAGTACAAGAGGACTGACACTATTTCTATGATTTGAACCTCTCCTGTGAGTCCAGTTTTACATTCTGATGCTTCACTTCAGGTTTAATGTATCCCTTGGACCTTCGTATTGACGATGAAACACAGAAAATGCATCGGATTTAAATTCAAAAGGCACAATGCCGACTTAAGTACAAGAGGAGTGACACTCTAACTTTCTATGATTTGAACCTCTCCTGTGAGTCCATTTTTAGATTCCGATGCTTCACTTCAGGGTTACTGTATCCCTTGGACCTTCTTATTGACGATGAAACACAGAAATTGCATCTGAATTTAATACAAAAGGCAAATGCCGACTTAAGTACAAGAGGAAAGACACTTTAACTTTCCATGATTTGAACCTCTCCTGTGAGTCCAGTTTTAGATTCCGATGCTTCACTTCAGGCTTACTGTATCCCTTGGACCTTCTTATTGACGATGAAACACAGAAATTGCATCCGAATTTAATACAAAAGGCACAATGCCGACTTAAGTACAAGAGGAATGACACTCTAACTTTCCATGATTTCAACCTCTCCTGTGAGTCCAGTTTTATATTCCGATGCTTCACTGCAGGCTTACCGTATCTCTTGGACCTTCTTATTGACGATGAAACACAAATTTATTGCATCCTAATTTAATACGAAAGGCACAATGCCGACTTAAGTACAATAGGACTGACGTTCTAACTTTCTATGATTTGAACCTCTCCTGTGAGTCCAGTTTTAGATTCCGATGCTTCACTTCAGGTTTACTGTATACCTTGGACCTTCCTATTGACGATGAAACACAGAAATTGCATCCGAATTTATTACAAAAGGCACAAAGCCAACTGAACTACAAGGGGACTGACATCCTATCTCTCTATGATTTGAACCTCTCCTGTGAGTCCAGTTTTAGATTCCGATGCTTCACTTCAGGTTTAATGAATCCCTTGGACCTTCGTATTGACAATGAAACACAGAAATTGCATCGGATTTAAATTCAAAAGGCACAATGCCGACTTAAGTACAAGAGGAGTGACACTCTAACTTTCTATGATTTGAACCTCTCCTGTGAGTCCAATTTAGATTCCGATGCTTCACTTCAGGTTTACTGTATACCTTGGACCTTCTTACTGACGATGAAGCACAGAAATCGCATCGGAATTAAATTCAAAAGGCACAATGCCGCCTTAAGCAAAAGAGGACTGATACTCTAACTTTCTATGGTTTGAATGTCTCCTGTGAGTCCAGTTTTAGATTCCGATGCTTCACTTCACGTTTACTGTATCCCTTGGACCCTCTTATAGATGATGAAACACAGTAACTGCATCGGTATTAAATTCAAAAGGTGCAAGCCACTTAAGTACAAGAGGACTGACACTCTAACTTTCTATGATTTGAACCTCTCCTGTGAGTCCAGTTTTGGATTCCGATGCTTCACTTCTGGTTTACTGTATCCCTTGGACCTTCTTATTGGCGATGAACCACAGATCTTGCATCCGAATTTAATACAAAAGGCACTATGCCGACTTAAGTACAAGAGGACTGACACTCTAACTTTCTATGATTTAAACCTCTCCTGAGAGTCCCGTTTTAGATTCCGATGCTTCACTTCAGGTTTACTGTATCCCTTGGAACTTCTTATTGAAGACGAAACACAGAAATAGCATCTGAATTAAATTCAAACGCACAATGTCGACTTAAGTACAAGAGGACTGACACTCTAACTTTCTATGATTTGAACCTCTCCTGTGAGTCCAGTTTTAGATTCCGACGCTTCACTTCAGGTTACTGTAAACCTTGGACCTACTTATTGGCGATGAAGCACTGAAATTGCTCCCGAATTTAATACAAAAGGCACAATGCCGACTTAAGTACAAGAGGACTGACACTCTAACTTTCTATGATTTGATCCTCTCCTGTGAGTCTAGTTTTAGATTCCGATGCTTCACTTCAGGCTTACTGTATCCCTTGGACCTTCTCATTGACGATGAAACACAGAAATTGCATAGGAATTTAATACGAAAGGCACAATGCCGACTTAAGTACTTGAGATTTGACACTCTAACTTTCGATGATTTGAACCTCTCCTGTGAGTCCAGTTTTAGATTTCGGTTCTTCACTGCAGGTTTACTGTATCCCTTGGACCTTCTCATTGGTGATGAAGCTTACAAATTGCATTCGAATTTAATACAAAAGGCACAATGCCGATTTAAGTACAAGAGGACTGACACTCTAACTTTCTATGATTTGAGCCTGTCCTGTGAGTTCAGTTTTAGATTCCGATGCTTCACTTCAGGTTTACTGTATCCCTTGGACCTTCTTATTCACGATGAAACACAGATATTGCTTCCGAATTTAATACAAAAGGCACAATGCCGACTCAATTACATGAGGAATGACACTCTAACTTTCCATGATTTCAACCTCTCCTGTGAGTCCAGGTTTATATTCCGATGCTTAACTTCAGGCTTACTGTATCTCTTGGACCTTCTTATTGACGATGAAACACAGAAACTGCATCGGAATTAAATTCAAAAGGTACAATGCCACTTAAGTACAAGAGGACTGACACTCTAACTTTCTATGATTTGAACCTCTCCTGTGAGTCCAGTTTTAGATTCCGATGCTTCACTTCAGGGTTACTGTATCCCTTGGACCTTCTTATAGACGATGAAACACAGAAATTGCATCCGAATTTAATACAAAAGGCAAATGCCGACTTAAGTACAAGAGGAATGACACTTTAACTTACCATGATTTGAACCTCTCCTGTGAGTCCAGGTTTAGATTCCGATGCTTCACTTCAGGCTTACTG
This sequence comes from Schistocerca americana, assembly GCF_021461395.2. NCBI lineage: Eukaryota > Metazoa > Arthropoda > Insecta > Orthoptera > Acrididae > Schistocerca > Schistocerca americana. The sequence continues at coordinate 437,677 of NW_025726291.1, read as the reverse complement.
TATCCCTTGGACCATCTTATTGACGATGAAACACAGAAATTGCATCCGAATTTAATACAAAAGGCACAATGCCGGCTTAAGTACAAGAGGACTGACACTCTTTCTATGATTTGAACCTCTCCTGTGAGTCCAGTTTTACATTCCGATGCTTCACTTCAGGTTTAATGTATCCCTTGGACCTTCGTATTGACGATGAAACACAGAAATTGCATCGGAATTAAATTCAAAAGGCACAAGGCCGACTTAAGTAAAAGAGGACTGACACATCTCTCTTGTGAGTCCAGTTTTAGATTCCGATGCTTCACTTCACGTTTACTGTATCCCTTGGACCTTCTTATTGACGATGTAATACAGAAATTGCATCCGAATTTAATACAAAAGGCTCAATGCCGACTTAAGTACAAGAGGACTGACACTCTAACTTTCTTTGATTTGAACCTCTCCTGTGTGTCCAGTTTTAGATTCCGATGCTTTTCGTCAGGTTTACTATACCCCTTGGACCATCTTATTGACGATGAAACACAGAAATTGCATCCGAATTTAATACAAAAGGCACAATGCCGACTTAAGTACAATAGGACTGACATTCTAACTTTCTAAGATTTGAACCTCTCCTGTGAGTCCAGTTTTAGATTTCGATGCTTCACTTCAGGTTTACTGTATCCCTTGGTTCTCCTTATTGACGATGAAACACAGAAATTGCATCTGAATTTAATACAAAAGGCACAATGCCGACTTAAGTACAAGAGGAATGACACTCTAACTTTCTATGATTTGAACCTCTCCTGTGAGTCCAGTTTTAGATTTCGATGCTTCACTTCAGGTTTACTGTATCCCTTGTACCTTCTTATTGACGATGAAACACAGAAATTGCATCCGAATTTAACACAAAAGAAACAATGCCGACTTAAGTACAAGAGGAATGACACTCTAACTTTCAATGATTTGAACCTCTCCTGTGGGTCCGGTTTTAGATTCCGATGCTTCACTTCAGGCTTACTGTATCCCTTGGACCTTCTTATTGACGATGAAACACAGATTTATTGCATCCGAATTTAATACAAATGGCACAATGCCGACCTAAGTACAAGAGGACTGACACACTAACTTTCTATGATTTGAACCTCTCCTGTGAGTCCAGTTTTAGATTCCGATGCTTCACTTCAGGTTTACTGTATCCCTTGGACCTTCTTATTGGCGATGAAACTCAGAAATTGCATCCGAATTTGATACAAAAGGCACAATGCCGACTTAAGTACAAGAGGAATGACACTCTAACTCTCTATGATTTGAACGTCTCCTGTGAGTCTAGTTTTGGATTCCAATGGTTCACTTCAGGTTCACTGTATACCATGGACCTTCTTATTGACGATGAAACACAGATATTGCATCTGAATTTAATACAAAAGACACAATGCCGACATAAGTACAAGAGGACTGACACAATAACTTTCTATGATTTGAACCTCTCCTGTGAGTACAGTTTTAGATTCCGATGCTTCACTTCAGGTTTACTGTATCCCTTGGCCCTTCTTATTGACGATGAAACACATAAATTCCATCCGAATGTAATACAAAACTCACAATGCCGACTTAAATACAAGAGGACTGACACTCTAACTTTCTATGCTTTGAACCTCACCTGTGAGTCCAGTTTTAGATTCCGATACTTCACTTCAGGTTTGCTGTATACCTTGGACCTTCTTTTTGGCGATGAAGCACAGAAATTGAATCCGAATTTAATACAAAAGGCACAATGCCGTCTAAAGTACAAGAGGACTGACACTCTAACTTTCTATGATTTGAACCTCTCCTGTGAGTCCAGTTTTGGATTCCGATGCTTCACTTCAGGTTTACTGTATCCCTTGGACCTTCTTATTGAAGCTGAAACACAGTAATTGCATCCGAATTTAATACAAAAGGCACAATGCCGACTTAAGTATAAGAGGACTGACACTTTATATTTCTATGTTTTGAACCTATCCTCTGAGTCCAATTTTAGATTCCGATGCTTCACTTCATGTTTACTGTATACCTTTTACCTTCTTATTAACGATGAAACACAGAAATTACATCCGAATTAAATACAAAAGGCACAATGCCGGCTTAAGTACAAGAGGACTGACACTCTAACTTTCTATGATATAAACCTCTCCTGTGAGTCCAGTTTTAGATTTCGATGCTTCACTTCAGGTTTACTGTATCCCTTGGACCTTCTTATTGACGATGAAACTCAGAAATTGCATCCGAATTTAACACAAAAGAAACAATGCCGACTTAAGTACAAGAGGAATGACACTCTAACTTTCAATGATTTGAACCTCTCCTGTGGGTCCGGTTTTAGATTCCGATGCTTCACTTCAGGCTTACTGTATCCCTTGGACCTTCTTATTGACGATGAAACACAGATTTATTGCATCCGAATTTAATACAAATGGCACAATGCCGACCTAAGTACAAGAGGACTGACACACTAACTTTCTATGATTTGAACCTCTCCTGTGAGTCCAGTTTTAGATTCCGATGCTTCACTTCAGGTTTACTGTATCCCTTGGACCTTCTTATTGGCGATGAAACTCAGAAATTGCATCCGAATTTGATACAAAAGGCACAATGCCGACTTAAGTACAAGAGGAATGACACTCTAACTCTCTATGATTTGAACGTCTCCTGTGAGTCTAGTTTTGGATTCCAATGGTTCACTTCAGGTTCACTGTATACCATGGACCTTGTTATTGACGATGAAACACAGATATTGCATCTGAATTTAATACAAAAGACACAATGCCGACATAAGTACAAGAGGACTGACACAATAACTTTCTATGATTTGAACCTCTCCTGTGAGTACAGTTTTAGATTCCGATGCTTCACTTCAGGTTTACTGTATCCCTTGGCCCTTCTTATTGACGATGAAACACATAAATTCCATCCGAATGTAATACAAAACTCACAATGCCGACTTAAATACAAGAGGACTGACACTCTAACTTTCTATGCTTTGAACTTCACCTGTGAGTCCAGTTTTAGATTTCGATGCTTCACTTCAGGTTTACTGTATCCCTTGGTTCTCCTTATTGACGATGAAACACAGAAATTGCATCCGAATTTAATACAAAAGGCACAATGCCGACTTAAGTACAAGAGGAATGACACTCTAACTTTCTATGATTTGAACCTCTCCTGTGAGTCCAGTTTTAGATTTCGATGCTTCACTTCAGGTTTACTGTATCCCTTGGACCTTCTTATTGACGATGAAACACAGAAATTGCATCCGAATTTAACACAAAAGAAACAATGCCGACTTAAGTACAAGAGGAATGACACTCTAACTTTCAATAATTTGAACCTCTCCTGTGGGTCCGGTTTTAGATTCCGATGCTTCACTTCAGGCTTACTGTATCCCTTGGACCTTCTTATTGACGATGAAACACAGATTTATTGCATCCGAATTTAATACAAATGGCACAATGCCGACCTAAGTACAAGAGGACTGACACACTAACTTTCTATGATTTGAACCTCTCCTGTAAGTCCAGTTTTAGATTCCGATGCTTCACTTCAGGTTTACTGTATCCCTTGGACCTTCTTATTGGCGATGAAACTCAGAAATTGCATCCGAATTTGATACAAAAGGCACAATGCCGACTTAAGTACAAGAGGAATGACACTCTAACTTTCTATGATTTGAACCTCTCCTGTGAGTCTAGTTTTGGATTCCAATGGTTCACTTCAGGTTTACTGTATACCTTGGACCTTCTTATTGACGATGAAACACAGATATTGCATCTGAATTTAATACAAAAGACACAATGCCGACATAAGTACAAGAGGACTGACACAATAACTTTCTATGATTTGAACCTCTCCTGTGAGTACAGTTTTAGATTCCGATGCTTCACTTCAGGTTTACTGTATCCCTTGGCCCTTCTTATTGACGATGAAACACATAAATTCCATCCGAATGTAATACAAAACTCACAATGCCGACTTAAATACAAGAGGACTGACACTCTAACTTTCTATGCTTTGAACCTCACCTGTGAGTCCAGTTTTAGATTCCGATACTTCACTTCAGATTTGCTGTATACCTTGGACCTTCTTTTTGACGATGAAGAACAGAAATTGCATCCGAATTTAATACAAAAGGCACAATGCCGTCTAAAGTACAAGAGGACTGACACTCTAACTTTCTATGATTTGAACCTCTCCTGTGAGTCCAGTTTTAGATTCCGATGCTTCACTTCAGGTTTACTGTATCCCTTGGACCTTCTTATTGACGATGTAATACAGAAATTGCATCCGAATTTAATACAAAAGGCTCAATGCCGACTTAAGTACAAGAGGACTGACACTCTAACTTTCTTTGATTTGAACCTCTCCTGTGTGTCCAGTTTTAGATTCCGATGCTTTTCGTCAGGTTTACTATACCCCTTGGACCATCTTATTGACGATGAAACACAGAAATTGCATCCGAATTTAATACAAAAGGCACAATGCCGACTTAAGTACAATAGGACTGACATTCTAACTTTCTAAGATTTGAACCTCTCCTGTGAGTCCAGTTTTAGATTTCGATGCTTCACTTCAGGTTTACTGTATCCCTTGGTTCTCCTTATTGACGATGAAACACAGAAATTGCATCCGAATTTAATACAAAAGGCACAATGCCGACTTAAGTACAAGAGGAATGACACTCTAACTTTCTATGATTTGAACCTCTCCTGTGAGTCCAGTTTTAGATTTCGATGCTTCACTTCAGGTTTACTGTATCCCTTGGACCTTCTTATTGACGATGAAACACAGAAATTGCATCCGAATTTAACACAAAAGAAACAATGCCGACTTAAGTACAAGAGGAATGACACTCTAACTTTCAATGATTTGAACCTCTCCTGTGGGTCCGGTTTTAGATTCCGATGCTTCACTTCAGGCTTACTGTATCCCTTGGACCTTCTTATTGACGATGAAACACAGATTTATTGCATCCGAATTTAATACAAATGGCACAATGCCGACCTAAGTACAAGAGGACTGACACACTAACTTTCTATGATTTGAACCTCTCCTGTAAGTCCAGTTTTAGATTCCGATGCTTCACTTCAGGTTTACTGTATCCCTTGGACCTTCTTATTGGCGATGAAACTCAGAAATTGCATCCGAATTTGATACAAAAGGCACAATGCCGACTTAAGTACAAGAGGAATGACACTCTAACTTTCTATGATTTGAACCTCTCCTGTGAGTCTAGTTTTGGATTCCAATGGTTCACTTCAGGTTTACTGTATACCTTGGACCTTCTTATTGACGATGAAACACAGATATTGCATCTGAATTTAATACAAAAGACACAATGCCGACATAAGTACAAGAGGACTGACACAATAACTTTCTATGATTTGAACCTCTCCTGTGAGTACAGTTTTAGATTCCGATGCTTCACTTCAGGTTTACTGTATCCCTTGGCCCTTCTTATTGACGATGAAACACATAAATTCCATCCGAATGTAATACAAAACTCACAATGCCGACTTAAATACAAGAGGACTGACACTCTAACTTTCTATGCTTTGAACCTCACCTGTGAGTCCAGTTTTAGATTCCGATACTTCACTTCAGGTTTGCTGTATACCTTGGACCTTCTTTTTGACGATGAAGCACAGAAATTGCATCCGAATTTAATACAAAAGGCACAATGCCGTCTAAAGTACAAGAGGACTGACACTCTAACTTTCTGTGATTTGAACCTCTCCTGTGAGTCCAGTTTTGGATTCCGATGCTTCACTTCAGGTTTACTGTATCCCTTGGACCTTCTTATTGAAGCTGAAACACAGAAATTGCATCCGAATTTAATACAAAAGGCACAATGCCGACTTAAGTACAAGAGGACTGACACTTTATATTTCTATGTTTTGAACCTATCCTCTGAGTCCAGTTTTAGATTCCGATGCTTCACTTCATGTTTACTGTATACCTTTTACCTTCTTATTAACGATGAAACACAGAAATTACATCCGAATTAAATACAAAAGGCACAATGCCGACTTAAGTACAAGAGGACTGACACTCTAACTTTCTATGATATAAACCTCTCCTGTGAGTCCAGTTATAGATTCCGATGCTACACTTCAGGTTTACTGTATCCCTTGGACCCTCTTATTGACGATGAAACACAGAAATTGCATCGGAATTAAATTCAAGAGGCACAATGCCGACTTAAGTACAAGAGGACTGAAACTCTAACTTTCTATGATTTGAACCTCTCCTGTGAGTCCAGTTTTAGATTACGATGCTTCACTTCAAGTTTACTGTATCCCTTGGACCTTCTTATTGACGATGGAACACAGAAATTGCATCCGAATTTAACAGAAAGGGCACAACGCCGACTTAAGTACAGGAGGACTGACACTCTAACTTTCTATGATTCGAACCTCTCCTGTGAGTCCAGTTTTAGATTCCGATGCTTCACGTCAGGTTTACTGTATCCCTTGGACCTTCTTATTGATGATGAAACACATAAATTGCATCCGAATTTAATACAAAAGGCACAATGCCGACTTAAGTACAAGAGGACTGACACTCTAACTTTCTATGATTTGAACCTCTCCTGTGAGTCCAGTTTTAGTTTCCGATGCCTCACTTCAGGTTTACTGTATCCCTTGGCCTTCTTATTGACGATGAAACACAGAAATTGCATCCGAATTTAATACAAGAGGCACAATGCCAACTTAAGTACAAGAGAACTGACACTCTAACTTCGTATGATTTGAACCTCTCCTGTGAGTCCAGTTTTAGATTCCAATGCTTCATTTCAGGTTTACTGATTCCCTTGGACCTTCTTATTGACGATGAAACGCAGAAATTTCATCCGAATTTAATACAAAAGGCACAATGCCGTCTTAAGTACAAGAGGAATGACACTCTAACTTTGTATGATTTGAACCTCTCCTGTGAGTCCAGTTTTAGATTCCGATGCTTCACTTCAGGATTTCTGTATACCTTGGACCTACTTATTGACGATGAACCACAGAAATTGCATCCGAATTTATTACAAAAGGCACAATGCCGACTTAAGTACAAGAGGACTGACACTCTAACTTACTATGATTTGAACCTCTCCTGTGAATCCAGATTTAGATTCCAATGCTTCACTTCAGGTTTACTGTATCCCTTGGACCTCCTTATTGATGATGAAACACAGAAATTGCATCCGAATTTAATACAAAAAGCACAATGCCGACTGAAGTACAAGAGGACTGACACTCTACCTTTCTATGATTTGAACCTCTCCAGTGAGTCCAGTTTCAGATTCCGATGCTTCACTTCAGGTGTACTGTATACCTTGGACCTTACTACTGACGATGAAACACAGAAATTGCATCCGAATTTAATTCAAAAGGCACAATGCCGACTGAACTACAAGAGGACTGACATTCTAACTTTCTATGATTTGAACCTCTCCTGTGAGTCCGGTTTTAGATTCCGATGCTTCACTTCATGTTTACTGTATGCCCTGGACCTTCTTAGTGAGGCTGAAACACAGAAATTGTATCCGAATGTAATGAAAAAGCCAAAATCCCGACTTAAGTACAAGACGACTCACACTCGAAGCTTGTATGATTTTAACTTCTAGTGTGAGTCTAGTTTTAGATTCCGATGTTTCACTTCAGGCTTACTGTATCCCTTGGACCTTCTTATTGACGATAAAAACACAGATTTATTGCATCCGATTTTAATACAAACGGCACAATGCCGACTTAAGTACAAGAGGAGTGACACTCTAACTTTCTATGATTTGAACCTCTCCTGTGAGTCCAGATTTAGATTCCGATGCTTCACTTCAGGTTTACAGTATACCTTGGACCTTCTTATTCACGATGAAACACAGAAATTGCATCTGAATGTAATACAAAAGGCACAATGCCTACTTAAGTACAAGAGGACTGACACATTAACAATCTATGATTTGAACCACTCCTGTGAGTCCAGTTTTAGATTCCGATGCTTCACTTCAGGTTTACTGTATCCCTTGGACCTTCTTATTGTCGATGAAGTACACAAATTGCATCCGAATTAAATCACAAGGCTCAATGCCGACTTCAGTACAAGAGGACTGACACTCTAACTTTCTTCGATTTAACCTCTCCTGTGGGTCCAGTTTTAGATTCCGATACTTTTCGTCAGGTTTACTGTACCCCTTGGACCATCTTGTTGACGATGAAACACAGATATTGCATCCGAATTTAATACAAAAGGCACAATACCAACTTAAGTACAAGAGGACTGACACTCTGACTTTCTATGAACTCAACCTCTCATGTGAGTCCAGTTTCAGATTCCAATGCTTCACTTCAGGTTTACTGTATCCCTTGGACCTTCATACTGACGATGAAACACAGACATTGCTTCCGAATTTCATACAAAAGGCACAACACCGATAAAAGAGCAAGAGGATTGACACGCTAAGTTTCTATGATTTGAACCTCTCCTGTGAGTCCAGTTTTAGATTCCGATGCTTCACTTTAGGCTTACTGTATCTCTTGGACCTTCTTATTGACGATGAAACACAGATTTATTGCATCCGAATTAAATACAAAAGGCACAATGCCGACTCAAGTACAATAGGACTGACACTCTAACTCTCTATGATTTGAACCTCTCCTGTGAGTCCAGTTTTAGATTCCGATGCTTCACTTCAGGTTTACTTTATCCCTTGGACCTCCTTATTGACGATGAAACACAGAAATTGCATCCGAATTTAATACAAAAGGCACAATGCCGACTTAAGTACAAGAGGACTGACACTCTAACTTTCTATGATTTGAACCTCTCCTGTGAGTCCAGTTTTAGTTTCCGATGCCTCACTTCAGTTTTACTGTATCCCTTGGTCCTTCTTATTGACGATGAAACACAGAAATTGCATCCGAATTTTATACAAAAGGCACAATGCCAACTTAAGTACAAGAGAACTGACACTCTAACTTTGTATGATTTGAACCTCTCCTGTGAGTCCAGTTTTAGATTCCAATGCTTCACTTCAGGTTTACTGATTCCCTTGGACCTTCTTATTGACGATGAAACACAGAAATTTCATCCGAATTTAATACAAAAGGCACAATGCCGTCTTAAGTACAAAAGGAATGACACTCTAACTTTGTATGATTTGAACCTCTCCTGTGAGTCCAGTTTTAGATTCCGATGCTTCACTTCAGGATTTCTGTATACCTTGGACCTACTTATTGACGATGAATCACAGAAATTGCATCCGAATTTATTACAAAAGGCACAATGTCGACTTAAGTACAAGAGGACTGACACTCTAACTTTCTATGATTTGAACCTCTCCTGTGAGTCCAGTTTTAGATTCCGATGCTTCACTTCAGGTTTACTTTATCCCTTGGACCTTCTTATTGACGATGTAATACAGAAATTGCATCCGAATTTAATACAAAAGGCTCAATGCCGACTTAAGTACAAGAGGACTGACACTCTAACTTTCTTTGATTTGAACCTCTCCTGTGTGTCCAGTTTTAGATTCCGATGCTTTTCGTCAGGTTTACTATACCCCTTGGACCATCTTATTGACGATGAAACACAGAAATTGCATCCGAATTTAATACAAAAGGCACAATGCCGACTTAAGTACAATAGGACTGACATTCTAACATTCTAAGATTTGAACCTCTCCTGTGAGTCCAGTTTTAGATTTCGATGCTTCACTTCAGGTTTCCTGTATCCCTTGGTTCTCCTTATTGACGATGAAACACAGAAATTGCATCCGAATTTAATACAAAAGGCACAATGCCGACTTAAGTACAAGAGGAATGACACTCTAACTTTCTATGATTTGAACCTCTCCTGTGAGTCCAGTTTTAGATTTCGATGCTTCACTTCAGGTTTACTGTATCCCTTGGACCTTCTTATTGACGATGAAACACAGAAATTGCATCTGAATTTAACACAAAAGGAACAATGCCGACTTAAGTACAAGAGGAATGACACTCTAACTTTCAATGATTTGAACCTCTCCTGTGGGTCCGGTTTTAGATTCCGATGCTTCACTTCAGGCTTACTGTATCCCTTGGACCTTCTTATTGACGATTAAACTCAGATTTATTGCATCCGAATTTAATACAAATGGCACAATGCCGACCTAAGTACAAGAGGACTGACACACTAACTTTCTATGATTTGAACCTCTCCTGTGAGTCCAGTTTTAGATTCCGATGCTTCACTTCAGGTTTACTGTATCCCTTGGACCTTCTTATTGGCGATGAAACTCAGAAATTGCATCCGAATTTGATACAAAAGGCACAATGCCGACTTAAGTACAAGAGGAATGACACTCTAACTTTCTATGATTTGAACCTCTCCTGTGAGTCTAGTTTTGGATTCCAATGGTTCACTTCAGGTTTACTGTATACCTTGGACCTTCTTATTGACGATGAAACACAGATATTGCATCTGAATTTAATACAAAAGACACAATGCCGACATAAGTACAAGAGGACTGACACAATAACTATCTATGATTTGAACCTCTCCTGTGAGTACAGTTTTAGATTCCGATGCTTCACTTCAGGTTTACTGTATCCCTTGGCCCTTCTTATTGACGATGAAACACATAAATTCCATCCGAATGTAATACAAAACTCACAATGCCGACTTAAATACAAGAGGACTGACACTCTAACTTTCTATGCTTTGAACCTCACCTGTGAGTCCAGTTTTAGATTCCGATACTTCACTTCAGGTTTGCTGTATACCTTGGACCTTCTTTTTGACGATGAAGCACAGAAATTGCATCCGAATTTAATACAAAAGGCACAATGCCGTCTAAAGTACAAGAGGACTGACACTCTAACTTTCTATGATTTGAACCTCTCCTGTGAGTCCAGTTTTGGATTCCGATGCTTCACTTCAGGTTTACTGTAACCCTTGGACCTTCTTATTGAAGCTGAAACACAGAAATTGCATCCGAATTTAATACAAAAGGCACAATGCCGACTTAAGTACAAGAGGACTGACACTTTATATTTCTATGTTTTGAACCTATCCTCTGAGTCCAATTTTAGATTCCGATGCTTCACTTCATGTTTACTGTATACCTTTTACCTTCTTATTAACGATGAACAAACAGAAATTACATCCGAATTAAATACAAAAGGCACAATGCCGGCTTAAGTACAAGAGGACTGACACTCTAACTTTCTATGATATAAACCCCTCCTGTGAGTCCAGTTATAGATTCCGATGCTACACTTCAGGTTTACTGTATCCCTTGGACCCTCTTATTGACGATGAAACACAGAAATTGCATCGGAATTAAATTCAAGAGGCACAATGCCGACTTAAGTACAAGAGGACTGAAACTCTAACTTTCTATGATTTGAACCTCTCCTGTGAGTCCAGTTTTAGATTACGATGCTTCACTTCAAGTTTACTGTATCCCTTGGACCTTCTTATTGACGATGGAACACAGAAATTGCATCCGAATTTAACAGAAAGGGCACAACGCCGACTTAAGTACAGGAGGACTGACACTCTAACTTTCTATGATTCGAACCTCTCCTGTGAGTCCAGTTTTAGATTCCGATGCTTCACCTCAGGTTTACTGTATCCCTTGGACCTTCTTATTGATGATGAAACACAGAAATTGCATCCGAATTTAATACAAAAGGCACAATGCCGACTTAAGTACAAGAGGACTGACACTCTAACTTTCTATGATTTGAACCTCTCCTGTGAGTCCAGTTTTAGTTTCCGATGCCTCACTTCAGGTTTACTGTATCCCTTGGTCCTTCTTATTGACGATGAAACACAGAAATTGCATCCGAATTTAATACAAGAGGCACAATGCCAACTTAAGAACAAGAGAACTGACACTCTAACTTTGTATGATTTGAACCTCTCCTGTGAGTCCAGTTTTAGATTCCAATGCTTCACTTCAGGTTTACTGATTCCCTTGGACCTTCTTATTGACGATGAAACACAGAAATTTCATCCGAATTTAATACAAAAGGCACAATGCCGTCTTAAGTACAAGAGGAATGACACTCTAACTTTGTATGATTTGAACCTCTCCTGTGAGTCCAGTTTTAGATTCCGATGCTTCACTTCAGGATTTCTGTATGCCTTGGACCTACTTATTGACGATGAACCACAGAAATTGCATCCGAATTTATTACAAAAGGCACAATGCCGACTTAAGTACAATAGGACTGACATTCTAACATTCTAAGATTTGAACCTCTCCTGTGAGTCCAGTTTTAGATTTCGATGCTTCACTTCAGGTTTCCTGTATCCCTTGGTTCTCCTTATTGACGATGAAACACAGAAATTGCATCCGAATTTAATACAAAAGGCACAATGCCGACTTAAGTACAAGAGGAATGACACTCTAACTTTCTATGATTTGAACCTCTCCTGTGAGTCCAGTTTTAGATTTCGATGCTTCACTTCAGGTTTACTGTATCCCTTGGACCTTCTTATTGACGATGAAACACAGAAATTGCATCTGAATTTAACACAAAAGAAACAATGCCGACTTAAGTACAAGAGGAATGACACTCTAACTTTCAATGATTTGAACCTCTCCTGTGGGTCCGGTTTTAGATTCCGATGCTTCACTTCAGGCCTACTGTATCCCTTGGACCTTCTTATTGACGATGAAACTCAGATTTATTGCATCCGAATTTAATACAAATGGCACAATGCCGACCTAAGTACAAGAGGACTGACACACTAACTTTCTATGATTTGAACCTCTCCTGTGAGTCCAGTTTTAGATTCCGATGCTTCACTTCAGGTTTACTGTATCCCTTGGACCTTCTTATTGGCGATGAAACTCAGAAATTGCATCCGAATTTGATACAAAAGGCACAATGCCGACTTAAGTACAAGAGGAATGACACTCTAACTTTCTATGATTTGAACCTCTCCTGTGAGTCTAGTTTTGGATTCCAATGGTTCACTTCAGGTTTACTGTATACCTTGGACCTTCTTATTGACGATGAAACACAGATATTGCATCTGAATTTAATACAAAAGACACAATGCCGACATAAGTACAAGAGGACTGACACAATAACTTTCTATGATTTGAACCTCTCCTGTGAGTACAGTTTTAGATTCCGATGCTTCACTTCAGGTTTACTGTATCCCTTGGCCCTTCTTATTGACGATGAAACACATAAATTCCATCCGAATGTAATACAAAACTCACAATGCCGACTTAAATACAAGAGGACTGACACTCTAACTTTCTATGCTTTGAACCTCACCTGTGAGTCCAGTTTTAGATTCCGATACTTCACTTCAGGTTTGCTGTATACCTTGGACCTTCTTTTTGACGATGAAGCACAGAAATTGCATCCGAATTTAATACAAAAGGCACAATGCCGTCTAAAGTACAAGAGGACTGACACTCTAACTTTCTATGATTTGAACCTCTCCTGTGAGTCCAGTTTTGGATTCCGATGCTTCACTTCAGGTTTACTGTATCCCTTGGACCTTCTTATTGAAGCTGAAACACAGAAATTGCATCCGAATTTAATACAAAAGGCACAATGCCGACTTAAGTACAAGAGGACTGACACTTTATATTTCTATGTTTTGAACCTATCCTGTGAGTCCAATTTTAGATTCCGATGCTTCACTTCATGTTTACTGTATACCTTTTACCTTCTTATTAACGATGAAACACAGAAATTACATCCGAATTAAATACAAAAGGCACAATGCCGGCTTAAGTACAAGAGGACTGACACTCTAACTTTCTATGATATAAACCCCTCCTGTGAGTCCAGTTATAGATTCCGATGCTACACTTCAGGTTTACTGTATCCCTTGGACCCTCTTATTGACGATGAAACACAGAAATTGCATCGGAATTAAATTCAAGAGGCACAATGCCGACTTAAGTACAAGAGGACTGAAACTCTAACTTTCTATGATTTGAACCTCTCCTGTGAGTCCAGTTTTAGATTACGATGCTTCACTTCAAGTTTACTGTATCCCTTGGACCTTCTTATTGACGATGGAACACAGAAATTGCATCCGAATTTAACAGAAAGGGCACAACGCCGACTTAAGTACAGGAGGACTGACACTCTAACTTTCTATGATTCGAACCTCTCCTGTGAGTCCAGTTTTAGATTCCGATGCTTCACGTCAGGTTTACTGTATCCCTTGGACCTTCTTATTGATGATGAAACACAGAAATTGCATCCGAATTTAATACAAAAGGCACAATGCCGACTTAAGTACAAGAGGACTGACACTCTAACTTTCTATGATTTGAACCTCTCCTGTGAGTCCAGTTTTAGTTTCCGATGCCTCACTTCAGGTTTACTGTATCCCTTGGTCCTTCTTATTGACGATGAAACACAGAAATTGCATCCGAATTTAATACAAGAGGCACAATGCCAACTTAAGTACAAGAGAACTGACACTCTAACTTTGTATGATTTGAACCTCTCCTGTGAGTCCAGTTTTAGATTCCAATGCTTCACTTCAGGTTTACTGATTCCCTTGGACCTTCTTATTGACGATGAAACACAGAAATTTCATCCGAATTTAATACAAAAGGCACAATGCCGTCTTAAGTACAAGAGGAATGACACTCTAACTTTGTATGATTTGAACCTCTCCTGTGAGTCCAGTTTTAGATTCCGATGCTTCACTTCAGGATTTCTGTATACCTTGGACCTACTTATTGACGATGAACCACAGAAATTGCATCCGAATTTATTACAAAAGGCACAATGCCGACTTAAGTACAAGAGGACTGACACTCTAACTTTCTATGATTTGAACCTCTCCTGTGAATCCAGATTTAGATTCCAATGCTTCACTTCAGGTTTACTGTATCCCTTGGACCTCCTTATTGATGATGAAACACAGAAATTGCATCCGAATTTAATACAAAAAGCACAATGCCGACTGAAGTACAAGAGGACTGACACTCTACCTTTCTATGATTTGAACCTCTCCAGTGAGTCCAGTTATAGATTCCGATGCTTCACTTCAGGTGTACTGTATACCTTGGACCTTACTATTGACGATGAAACACAGAAATTGCATCCGAATTTAATTCAAAAGGCACAATGCCGACTGAACTACAAGAGGACTGACATTCTAACTTTCTATGATTTGAACCTCTCCTGTGAGTCCGGTTTTAGATTCCGATGCTTCACTTCATGTTTACTGTATGCCCTGGACCTTCTTAGTGAGGCTGAAACACAGAAATTGTATCCGAATGTAATCAAAAAGCCAAAATCCCGACTTAAGTACAAGACGACTCACACTCTAAGTTTGTATGATTTTAACTTCTAGTGTGAGTCTAGTTTTAGATTCCGATGTTTCACTTCAGGCTTACTGTATCCCTTGGACCTTCTTATTGACGATAAAAACACAGATTTATTGCATCCGAATTTAATACAAACGGCACAATGCCGACTTAAGTACAAGAGGAGTGACACTCTAACTTTCTTCGATTTAACCTCTCCTGTGGGTCCAGTTTTAGATTCCGATACTTTTCGTCAGGTTTACTGTACCCCTTGGACCATCTTGTTGACGATGAAACACAGATATTGCATCCGAATTTAATACAAAAGGCACAATACCGACTTAAGTACAAGAGGACTGACACTCTGACTTTCTATGAACTCAACCTCTCATGTGAGTCCAGTTTCAGATTCCAATGCTTCACTTCAGGTTTACTGTATCCCTTGGACCTTCATACTGACGATGAAACACAGACATTGCTTCCGAATTTCATACAAAAGGCACAACACCGATATAAGAGCAAGAGGATTGACACGCTAAGTTTCTATGATTTGAACCTCTCCTGTGAGTCCAGTTTTAGATTCCGATGCTTCACTTCAGGCTTACTGTATCTCTTGGACCTTCTTATTGACGATGAAACACAGATTTATTGCATCCGAATTAAATACAAAAGGCACAATGTCGACTCAAGTACAATAGGACTGACACTCTAACTCTCTATGATTTGAACCTCTCCTGTGAGTCCAGTTTTAGATTCCGATGCTTCACTTCAGGTTTACTTTATCCCTTGGACCTCCTTATTGACGATGAAACACAGAAATTGCATCCGAATTTAATACAAAAGGCACAATACCGACTTAAGTACAAGAGGACTGACACTCTGATTTTCTATGAACTCAACCTCTCCTGTGAGTCCAGTTTCAGATTCCAGTCCTTCACTTCAGGTTTACTGTATCCCTTGGACTTTCTTATTGACGATGAGACACAGAAATTGCATCCAAATTTAATACAAAACGCACAATGCCGACATAAGTGCAAGAGGACTGACACTCTAAATTTGTATGATTTGAACATCTCCTTTGAGTCCAGTTTTAGATTCCGATGCTTCACTTCAGGTTTAATGTATTCCTTGGACTTTCTTGTTGTCGATGAAACACAGAAATTGCATACGTATTTAATACAAAAGCACAATGCCGACTTAAGTACAAGAGGACTGACACCCTTTCTATGATTTGAACCTCTCCTGTGAGTCCAGTTTTAGATTCCGATGCTTCACGTAAGGTTTACTGTATTCCTTTTACCCTCTTATTGACGATGAAACACAGAAATTGCATCAGAATTTAATACAAAAGGCACCATGCAGACTTAAGTACAAGAGGACAGACACTCTATCTTTCTATGATTTGAACCTCTCCTGTTAGTCCAGTTTTAGATTTCGATGCTTACTTCAGGTTTACTGTATCCCTTGGACCTTCTTATTGACGATGAAATACAGAAATTGCTTCCGAATTTAATACAAAAGGCACAATGCCGACTTAAGTACATGAGGACTGACACTCTAATTTTCTATGATTTGAATCTCTCCTATGAGTCCAGTTTTAGACTTCGATGCTTCACTTCAGGTTTACTGTATCCCTTGGTTCTCCTTATTGACGATGAAACACAGAAATTGCATCCGAATTTAATACAAAAGGCACAATGCCGACTTAGGTACAAGAGGAATGACACTCTAACTTTCTATGATTTGAACCTCTCCTGTGAGTCCAGTTTTAGATTTCGATGCTTCACTTCAGGTTTACTGTATCCCTTGGACCTTCTTATTGACGATGAAACACAGAAATTGCATCCGAATTTAACACAAAAGAAACAATGCCGACTTAAGTACAAGAGGAATGACACTCAAACTTTCAATGATTTGAACCTCTCCTGTGGGTCCGGTTTTAGATTCCGATGCTTCACTTCAGGCTTACTGTATCCCTTGGACCTTCTTATTGACGATGAAACACAGATTTATTGCATCCGAATTTAATACAAATGGCACAATGCCGACCTAAGTACAAGAGGACTGACACACTAACTTTCTATGATTTGAACCTCTCCTGTGAGTCCAGTTTTAGATTCCGATGCTTCACTTCAGGTTTACTGTATCCCTTGGACCTTCTTATTGGCGATGAAACTCAGAAATTGCATCCGAATTTGATACAAAAGGCACAATGCCGACTTAAGTACAAGAGGAATGACACTCTAACTTTCTATGATTTGAACCTCTCCTGTGAGTCTAGTTTTGGATTCCAATGGTTCACTTAGGGTTTACTGTATACCTTGGACCTTCTTATTGACGATGAAACACAGATATTGCATCTGAATTTAATACAAAAGACACAATGCCGACATAAGTACAAGAGGACTGACACAATAACTTTCTATGATTTGAACCTCTCCTATGAGTCCAGTTTTAGATTTCGATGCTTCACTTCAGGTTTACTGTATCCCTTGGACCTTCTTATTGACGATGAAACACAGAAATTGCATCCGAATTTAACACAAAAGAAACAATGCCGACTTAAGTACAAGAGGAATGACACTCTAACATTCCATGATTAGAACCTCACCTGTGAGTCCAGTTTTATATTCCGATGCTTCACTTCAGGATTACTGTATCCCTTGGACCTTCTTATTGACGATGAAACACAGAAATTGCATCCGAATTTGATACAAAAGGCACAATGCCGACTTAAGTACAAGAGGAATGACACTCTAACTTTCTATAGTTTGAACCTCTCCTGTGAGTCCAGCCTTAGAATTAGATGCTTCACTTCAGGTGTACTGTATCCCTTGGACCTTCTTATTGACGATGAAACACAGAAATTGCATCCGAATTTGATACAAAAGGCACAATAGCGACTTAAGTACAAGAGGACTGACATTCTAACTTTCTATGAACTCAGCCTCTCCTGTGAACCAGTTTTAGATTCCGATGCTACACTTCACGTTTACTGTGTCCCTTGGACCTTCTTATTGCCGATGAAACACAGAAATTGCATCCGAATTTAATACAAAAGGCACAAAGCAGATATAAGTACAAGTGGACTGACACACTAACTTTGTATGATTTGAAAATCTCCAGTGAGTCCAGTTTTAGATTCCGATGCTTGACTTCAGGTTTACCGTATCCCTTGGTCCTTCTTATTAACGATAAAACACAGAAATTCCATCGGCATTAAATACTGAAGGCACAATGCCGACTTCAGTACAAGAGGACTGACACTCTAACTTTCTATGATTTGAACCTCTCCTGTGAGTCCTGTTTTAGATTCCGATGTTTTACTTCAGGTTTACTGTATCC
The DNA here is from genome assembly GCF_021461395.2 of Schistocerca americana. Lineage (NCBI taxonomy): Eukaryota > Metazoa > Arthropoda > Insecta > Orthoptera > Acrididae > Schistocerca > Schistocerca americana. The sequence continues at coordinate 419,043 of NW_025726291.1, read as the reverse complement.
CTTGGACCTTCTTATTAACGATGAAACACAGAAATTCCATCGGAATTAAATACTAAAGGCACAACGGCGACTTCAGTTCAAGAGGACCGACACTTTAACTATCTATGAGATCAACCTCTCCTGTGAGTCCTGTTTTAGATTCCGATGCTTCACTTCAGGTTTACTGTATCCCTTGGACTTTCATATTGACGATGAAACACAGAAACGGCATCCGAATATAATACAAAAGCCACAATGACGACTTAAGTACAAGAGGACTGACACTCTAACTTTCGATGATTTGAACCACTCCTGTGAGTCCAGTTTTAGATTCTGATACTTCACTTCAGGCTTACTGTATCCCTTGGACCTTCTTATTGACGATGAAACATAGATTTATTGCATCCGAATTTAATACAAAGGCCACAATGCCGACCTATGTACAAGAGGAATGACACTCTAATTTTGTATGATTTGATCCTCTCCTGTGAGTCTAGTTTTAGATTCCGATGGTTCACGTCAGGTTTACTGTATACCTTGGACCTTCTTATTGACGATGAAACACAGAAATTGCATCCGAATTTAATACAAAAGGCACAATGCCGACTTAAGTACAAGAGGAATGACACTCTAACTTCCTATAATTTGAACCTCTCCCGTGAGTCCAGTCTTAGATTTCGTTGCTTCACTTCAGGTTTACTGTATCCCTTGGACCTTCTTATTGACGATGAAACACAGAAATTGCATCCGAATTTAATACAAAAGGCACAATGCCGACATAAGTACGAGAGGAATGACACTCTAGCTTTTCATGATTTGAACCTCTCCTGTGAGTCCAGTTTTAGATTCTGATGCTTCACTTCAGGCTTACTGTATCCCTTGGACCTTCTTATTGACGATGAAACATAGATTTATTGCATCCGAATTTAATACAAAGGGCACAATGCCGACTTATGTACAAGAGGAATGACACTCTAATTTTCTATGATTTGATCCTCTCCTGTGAGTCTAGTTTTAGATTCCGATGGTTCACTTCAGGTTTACTGTATACCTTGGACCTTCTTATTGACGATGAAACACAGAAATTGCATCTGAATTTAATACAAAACGCACAATGCCGACTTAAGTACAAGAGGACTGACACACTAACTTTCTATGATTTGAACCTCTCCTGTGAGTCCAGTTTTAGATTCCGATGCTTCACTTCAGGTTTACTGCATCCCTTGGACCTTCTGATTGACGATGAAACACAGAAATTGCATCCGAATTTAATGCAAATGGCACAATGCCGACTTCAGTACAAGAGGACTGACACTCTAACTTTCTATGATTTGAAGCTCTCCTGTGAGTCCAGCTTTAGATTCCGATGCTTCACTTCAGGTTTACTGTATCACTTGGACCTTCTTATTGACGATGAAACACAGAAATTGCATCCGAATGCAATACACAAGGCACAATGCCGACTTAAATACAAGAGGACTGACACTCTAACTTTCTATGATTTGAACCTCTCCTGTGAGTCCAGCCTTAGATTCCGATGCTTCACATCACGTTCACTGTATCCCTTGGACCTTCTTATTTACGATGAAACACAGAAATTGCATCCGAATTTAATGCAAAACGTACAATGATGACATAAGTACAACAGGACTGACACTCTTACTTTCAATGATCTTAACCTCTCCTGTGAGTCCAGTTTTAGCTTCCGATGCTTCACTTCAGGTTTACTGTATCCCTTGGACCTTCTTATTAACGATGAGACACAGAAATTCCATTGGAATTAAATACTAAAGGCACAATGCCGACTGAACTACAAGATGACTGACACTCTAACTTTCTATGATTTGAACCTCTCCTGTGAGTCCTGTTTTAGATTCCGCTGCCTCACTTCAGGTTTACTGTATCCCTTGGTCCTTCTTATTGACGATGAAACACAGAAATTGCATCTGAATTTAATACAAAAGGCACAATGCCGACTGAAGTACAAGAGGACTGACACTCTAACTTTCTATGGTTTGAACCTCTCCTGTGAGTCCAGCTTTAGATTCCGATGCTTCACTTCAGGTTTACAGTATCACTTGGACCTTCTTATTGACGATGAAACACAGGAATTGCATCCGAATGTAATACACAAGGCACAAGTACAAGAGGACAGACACTCTTACTTTCTATGATTTTAACCACTCCTGTGAGTCCAGTTTTAGATTCCGATGCTTCACAACACGTTTACTGTATCCCTAGGACCTTCTTATTGACGATGAAACACAGAAATTGCATCCGAATGTAATACACAAGGCACAATGCCGGCTTAAGTACAAGAGGACCAACACTCTTACTTTCTATGATTTGAACCACTCCTGTGAGTCCAGTTTGAGATTCCGGCGCTTCGCTTCAGGTTTACTGTATCCCTTGGACCTTCTTATTGACGATGAAACACAGAAATTGCATCGGAATTAAATTCAAAACGCACAATGCCGACTTAAGTACAAGAGGACTGACACTCTTATTTTCAATGATCTGAACCTCTCCTGTGAGTCCAGTATTAGCTTCTGATGCTTCACTTCAGGTTTACTGTTTCCCTTGGACCTTCTTATTAACGATGAAACACAGAAATTCAATTGCAATTAAATTCTAAAGGCACAATGCCGACTTCAGTACAAGAGGACTGACACTCTAACTTTCTATGATTTGAACCTCTCCTGTGAGTCCTGTTTTAGATTCCGATGCTTCACTTCAGGTTTACTGAATCCCTTGGACCTTCTTATTGACGATGAAAATCAGTAATTGCATCCGAATTTAATACAAAAGGCACAATGCCGACTTAAGTACAAGAGGACTGACACTCTTTCTATGATTTGAACCTCTACTGTGAGTCCAGTTTTAGAGTCCGATGCTTCACTTCAGGTTTACTGCATCTATTTTCGCCTTCTTATTGACGATGCAACACAGAAATTGCATCCGAATTTAATACAAAGAGCTCAATGCAGACGTAAGTACAAGAGGACTGACAGTCTAACTTTCTATGAGTTGAACCCCTCCGGTGGGTCCAGTTTTAGATTCCGATGCTTCACTTTAGGTTTACTGTATGCCTTGCACCTTCTTATTGACGATGAAATACAGAAATTGCATCCGAATTTAATACAAAAGGCACAATGCCGACTTAAGTACAAGGGACTGACACTTCAACTTACTATGATTTGAACCTCTCCTGTGAGTCCAGTTTTAGATTCTGATGCTTCTCTTCAGGTTTACTGTATCCCTTGGACCTTCTTATTGACGATGAAACACAGAAATTGCATCAGAATTTAATACAAAAGTCACAATGCCGACTTAAGTACAAGAGGACTGACACTCTAACTTTCTATGATTTGAACCTCTCCTGTGAGTCCAGTTTTAGATTAAGATGCTTCACTACAGGATTACTGTATCCCTTGGACCTTCTTATTGACAATGAGACACAGAAATTGCCTTCGAATTTAATACAAAGGGCACAATGCCGTCTTAGGTACAAGAGGACTGACACTCTAACACTCTATGATTTGAACCCCTCCTGTGAGTTCAGTTATAGATTCCGATGCGTCATTTCAGGTTTACTGCATCCCTTGGACCTTCTTATTGACGATGAAACACAGATATTGCATCCGAATTTAATACTAAATGCTGAATGCCGACTTAAGTACAAGAGGACTGACACTCTAACTCTCTATGATTTGAACCTCTCCTGTGAGTCCAGTCTTAGATTCCGAAGCTTCACTTCAGGTTTACTGTATCCCTTGGACCGTATTATTGACGATGAAACACAGAAATTGCATCCCAATTTAATACAGAAGGCCCAATACCGACTTAAGTACAAGAGGACTGACACTCTAACTTTCAATGAGCTCAACCTCTCCAGTGAGTCCAGTTTTAGATTCCGATGCTTCACTTCAGATTTACTGTATACCTTGGACCTTCTTATTGACGATGAAACACAGAAATTCCATCTGAATTTAATACAAAAGGCACAATGCCGACATAAGTACAAGAGGACTGACACTATAATTTTCTATGATTTGAACCTCTCCAGTGAGTCCAGTCTTAGATTACGATGCTTCACTTCAGGTTTACTGTATCCCTTGGACCTTCCTATTGACGATGAAACACAGAAATTGCATCCGAATTTAATACAAAAGGCACAATGCCGACTTCAGTACAAGAGGACTGACACTCTAACTTTCTATGATTTGAATCTCTCCTGTGAGTCCCGTTTTAGATTCCGATTCTTCACTTCAGGTTTACTGTATCCCTTGGACCTTCTTATTGACGATGAAACACAGAAATTGTATCCGAATTTAATACAACAGGCACAATGCCGACTTAAGTACAATAGGACTGACACGCTTTCTATGATTTGAACCTCTACTGTGAGTCCAGTTTTAGATTCCGATGCTTCACTTCAGGTTTACTGTACCCCTTTTACCTTCTTACTGACGATGCAACACAGAAATTGCATCGGAATTTAATACAAAGAGCTCAATGCAGACTTAAGTACAAGAGGACTGACACTCTAACTTTCTATGACTTGAACCCCTCCTGTGGGACCAGTTTTAGATTCCGATGCTTCACTTCAGGTTTACTGTATCCCTTGCACCTTCTTATTGACGATGAAATACAGAAATTGCATCCCAATTTAATACAAAAGACACAATGCCGACCTAAGTACAAGAGGACTGACATTCTAACTTTCTGTGATTTGAACCTCTCCTGAGACACCAGTTTTAGATTCTGATGCTTCTCTTCAGGTATACTGTATCCCTTGGACCTTCTTATTGACGATGAAACACAGAAATTGTATCCGAATTTAATACAACAGGCACAATGCCGACTTAAGTTCAAGAGGACTGACACTCTAAGTTTCTATGGTTTGAACCTCTCCTGTGAGTCCAGTTTTAGAAGCCGATGCTTCACTTCATGTTTACTGTATCCCTTGGACCTTCATATTGACGATGAAACACAGACATTGCATCCGAAATTAATACAAAAGGCACAATACCGACTTAAGTACAAGAGGACTGACACTCTAACTTTCTTTGATTTGAACCTCCCCTGTGGGTCCAGTTTTAGATTCCGATGCTTCTCGTCAGGTTTACTGTACCCCTTGGCCCATCTTATTGACGATGAAACACAGAAATTGCTTCCGAATTTAGTACACAAGGCACAATGCCGACTTAAATACAAGAGGACTGACACTCTAACGTTCTATGATGTGAACCTCTCCTGTGAGTCCAGCTTTAGATTCCGATGCTTCAATTCAGGTTTACTGTATCCCTTGGACCTTCCTATTGACGATGAAACACAGAAATTGCATCCGAGTGTATTACAAAAGGCACAATACCGACTTAAGTACAAGAGGACTGACACTCTATGTTTCAATGAACTCAACTTCTCCAGTGAGTCCAGTTTTAGATTCCGATGCTTCACTTCAGGTTTACTGTATCCCTTGGACCATCTTATTGACGATGAAACACAGAAATTGCATCCGAATTAATTACAATAGGCACAATGCCCACATAAGTACAAGAGGACTGACATTCTAATTTTCTATGATTTGAACCTCTCCTATGAGTCCAGTTTTCGATTCCGATGCTTCGCTTCAAGTTTACTGTATCTGTTGCACCTTCTTATTGACGATGAAACACAGAAATTGCATCCGAATTTAATACAAAAGGCACAATGCCGGCTTAAGTACAAGAGGACTGACACTCTTTCTATGATTTGAACCTCTCCTGTGAGTCCAGTTTTACATTCCGATGCTTCACTTCAGGTTTAATGTATCCCTTGGACCTTCGTATTGACGATGAAACACAGAAATTGCATCGGAATTAAATTCAAAAGGCACAAGGCCGACTTAAGTAAAAGAGGACTGACACATCTCTCTTGTGAGTCCAGTTTTAGATTCCGATGCTTCACTTCAGGTTTACTGTATCCCTTGGACATTCTTATTGACGATGAAACACAGATATTGCATCCGAATGTAATACAAAAGGCACAATGTCGACTTAAGTACAATAGGACTGACACTCTAACTTTCTATGATTTGAACCTTTCCTGTGAGTCCAGTTTTAGATTCCGATACTTCACTTCAGGTTTACTGTATCCCTTGGACCCTCTTATTGATGATGAAACACAGAAATTGCATCCGAATTTAATACAAAAGGCACAATTCCGACTTAAGTACAAGAGGACTGGCACTCTAAATTTCTATGATTTGAACCTCCTCTGTGAGTCCAGTTATAGATTCCGATGCTTCACTTCATTTTTACTGTATCCCTTGGACCTTCTTATTGACAATGAGACACAGAAATTGCCTTCGAATTTAATACAAAGGGCACAATGCCGTCTTAGGTACAAGAGGACTGACACTCTAACACTCTATGATTTGAACCCCTCCTGTGAGTTCAGTTATAGATTCCGATGCGTCATTTCAGGTTTACTGCATCCCTTGGACCTTCTTATTGACGATGAAACACAGATATTGCATCCGAATTTAATACTAAATGCTGAATGCCGACTTAAGTACAAGAGGACTGACACTCTAACTTTCTATGATTTGAAGCTCTCCTGTGAGTCCAGTCTTAGATTTCGTTGCTTCACTTCAGGTTTACTGTATCCCTTGGACCTTCTTATTGACGATGAAACACAGAAATTGCATCCGAATTTAATACAAAAGGCACAATGCCGACATAAGTACGAGAGGAATGACACTCTAGCTTTTCATGATTTGAACCTCTCCTGTGGGACCAGTTTTAGATTCCGATGCTTCACTTCAGGTTTACTGTATCCCTTGCACCTTCTTATTGACGATGAAATACAGAAATTGCATCCCAATTTAATACAAAAGACACAATGCCGACCTAAGTACAAGAGGACTGACACTCTAACTTTCTGTGATTTGAACCTCTCCTGAGACACCAGTTTTAGATTCTGATGCTTCTCTTCAGGTTTACTGTATCCCTTGGACCTTCTTATTGACGATGAAACACAGAAATTGTATCCGAATTTAATACAACAGGCACAATGCCGACTTAAGTTCAAGAGGACTGACACTCTAAGTTTCTATGGTTTGAACCTCTCCTGTGAGTCCAGTTTTAGAAGCCGATGCTTCACTTCATGTTTACTGTATCCCTTGGACCTTCATATTGACGATGAAACACAGACATTGCATCTGAATTTAATACAAAACGCACAATGCCGACTTAAGTACAAGAGGACTGACACTCTAACTTTCAATGAGCTCAACCTCTCCAGTGAGTCCAGTTTTAGATTCCGATGCTTCACTTCAGATTTACTGTATACCTTGGACCTTCTTATTGACGATGAAACACAGAAATTCCATCTGAATTTAATACAAAAGGCACAATGCCGACATAAGTACAAGAGGACTGACACTATAATTTTCTATGATTTGAACCTCTCCAGTGAGTCCAGTCTTAGATTACGATGCTTCACTTCAGGTTTACTGTATCCCTTGGACCTTCCTATTGACGATGAAACACAGAAATTGCATCCGAATTTAATACAAAAGGCACAATGCCGACTTCAGTACAAGAGGACTGACACTCTAACTTTCTATGATTTGAATCTCTCCTGTGAGTCCCGTTTTAGATTCCGATTCTTCACTTCAGGTTTACTGTATCCCTTGGACCTTCTTATTGACGATGAAACACAGAAATTGTATCCGAATTTAATACAACAGGCACAATGCCGACTTAAGTACAATAGGACTGACACGCTTTCTATGATTTGAACCTCTACTGTGAGTCCAGTTTTAGATTCCGATGCTTCACTTCAGGTTTACTGTATCCCTTTTACCTTCTTACTGACGATGCAACACAGAAATTGCATCGGAATTTAATACAAAGAGCTCAATGCAGACTTAAGTACAAGAGGACTGACACTCTAACTTTCTATGACTTGAACCCCTCCTGTGGGACCAGTTTTAGATTCCGATGCTTCACTTCAGGTTTACTGTATCCCTTGCACCTTCTTATTGACGATGAAATACAGAAATTGCATCCCAATTTAATACAAAAGACACAATGCCGACCTAAGTACAAGAGGACTGACATTCTAACTTTCTGTGATTTGAACCTCTCCTGAGACACCAGTTTTAGATTCTGATGCTTCTCTTCAGGTATACTGTATCCCTTGGACCTTCTTATTGACGATGAAACACAGAAATTGTATCCGAATTTAATACAACAGGCACAATGCCGACTTAAGTTCAAGAGGACTGACACTCTAAGTTTCTATGGTTTGAACCTCTCCTGTGAGTCCAGTTTTAGAAGCCGATGCTTCACTTCATGTTTACTGTATCCCTTGGACCTTCATATTGACGATGAAACACAGACATTGCATCCGAAATTAATACAAAAGGCACAATACCGACTTAAGTACAAGAGGACTGACACTCTAACTTTCTTTGATTTGAACCTCCCCTGTGGGTCCAGTTTTAGATTCCGATGCTTCTCGTCAGGTTTACTGTACCCCTTGGCCCATCTTATTGACGATGAAACACAGAAATTGCTTCCGAATTTAGTACACAAGGCACAATGCCGACTTAAATACAAGAGGACTGACACTCTAACGTTCTATGATGTGAACCTCTCCTGTGAGTCCAGCTTTAGATTCCGATGCTTCAATTCAGGTTTACTGTATCCCTTGGACCTTCCTATTGACGATGAAACACAGAAATTGCATCCGAGTGTATTACAAAAGGCACAATACCGACTTAAGTACAAGAGGACTGACACTCTATGTTTCAATGAACTCAACTTCTCCAGTGAGTCCAGTTTTAGATTCCGATGCTTCACTTCAGGTTTACTGTATCCCTTGGACCATCTTATTGACGATGAAACACAGAAATTGCATCCGAATTAATTACAATAGGCACAATGCCCACATAAGTACAAGAGGACTGACATTCTAATTTTCTATGATTTGAACCTCTCCTATGAGTCCAGTTTTCGATTCCGATGCTTCGCTTCAAGTTTACTGTATCTGTTGCACCTTCTTATTGACGATGAAACACAGAAATTGCATCCGAATTTAATACAAAAGGCACAATGCCGGCTTAAGTACAAGAGGACTGACACTCTTTCTATGATTTGAACCTCTCCTGTGAGTCCAGTTTTACATTCCGATGCTTCACTTCAGGTTTAATGTATCCCTTGGACCTTCGTATTGACGATGAAACACAGAAATTGCATCGGAATTAAATTCAAAAGGCACAAGGCCGACTTAAGTAAAAGAGGACTGACACATCTCTCTTGTGAGTCCAGTTTTAGATTCCGATGCTTCACTTCAGGTTTACTGTATCCCTTGGACATTCTTATTGACGATGAAACACAGATATTGCATCCGAATGTAATACAAAAGGCACAATGTCGACTTAAGTACAATAGGACTGACACTCTAACTTTCTATGATTTGAACCTTTCCTGTGAGTCCAGTTTTAGATTCCGATACTTCACTTCAGGTTTACTGTATCCCTTGGACCCTCTTATTGATGATGAAACACAGAAATTGCATCCGAATTTAATACAAAAGGCACAATTCCGACTTAAGTACAAGAGGACTGGCACTCTAAATTTCTATGATTTGAACCTCCTCTGTGAGTCCAGTTATAGATTCCGATGCTTCACTTCATTTTTACTGTATCCCTTGGACCTTCTTATTGACAATGAGACACAGAAATTGCCTTCGAATTTAATACAAAGGGCACAATGCCGTCTTAGGTACAAGAGGACTGACACTCTAACACTCTATGATTTGAACCCCTCCTGTGAGTTCAGTTATAGATTCCGATGCGTCATTTCAGGTTTACTGCATCCCTTGGACCTTCTTATTGACGATGAAACACAGATATTGCATCCGAATTTAATACTAAATGCTGAATGCCGACTTAAGTACAAGAGGACTGACACTCTAACTTTCTATGATTTGAAGCTCTCCTGTGAGTCCAGTCTTAGATTTCGTTGCTTCACTTCAGGTTTACTGTATCCCTTGGACCTTCTTATTGACGATGAAACACAGAAATTGCATCCGAATTTAATACAAAAGGCACAATGCCGACATAAGTACGAGAGGAATGACACTCTAGCTTTTCATGATTTGAACCTCTCCTGTGGGACCAGTTTTAGATTCCGATGCTTCACTTCAGGTTTACTGTATCCCTTGCACCTTCTTATTGACGATGAAATACAGAAATTGCATCCCAATTTAATACAAAAGACACAATGCCGACCTAAGTACAAGAGGACTGACACTCTAACTTTCTGTGATTTGAACCTCTCCTGAGACACCAGTTTTAGATTCTGATGCTTCTCTTCAGGTTTACTGTATCCCTTGGACCTTCTTATTGACGATGAAACACAGAAATTGTATCCGAATTTAATACAACAGGCACAATGCCGACTTAAGTTCAAGAGGACTGACACTCTAAGTTTCTATGGTTTGAACCTCTCCTGTGAGTCCAGTTTTAGAAGCCGATGCTTCACTTCATGTTTACTGTATCCCTTGGACCTTCATATTGACGATGAAACACAGACATTGCATCTGAATTTAATACAAAACGCACAATGCCGACTTAAGTACAAGAGGACTGACACTCTAACTTTCAATGAGCTCAACCTCTCCAGTGAGTCCAGTTTTAGATTCCGATGCTTCACTTCAGATTTACTGTATACCTTGGACCTTCTTATTGACGATGAAACACAGAAATTCCATCTGAATTTAATACAAAAGGCACAATGCCGACATAAGTACAAGAGGACTGACACTATAATTTTCTATGATTTGAACCTCTCCAGTGAGTCCAGTCTTAGATTACGATGCTTCACTTCAGGTTTACTGTATCCCTTGGACCTTCCTATTGACGATGAAACACATAAATTGCATCCGAATTTAATACAAAAGGCACAATGCCGACTTCAGTACAAGAGGACTGACACTCTAACTTTCTATGATTTGAATCTCTCCTGTGAGTCCCGTTTTAGATTCCGATTCTTCACTTCAGGTTTACTGTATCCCTTGGACCTTCTTATTGACGATGAAACACAGAAATTGCATCCGAGTGTATTACAAAAGGCACAATACCGACTTAAGTACAAGAGGACTGACACTCTATGTTTCAATGAACTCAACTTCTCCAGTGAGTCCAGTTTTAGATTCCGATGCTTCACTTCAGGTTTACTGTATCCCTTGGACCATCTTATTGACGATGAAACACAGAAATTGCATCCGAATTAATTACAATAGGCACAATGCCCACATAAGTACAAGAGGACTGACATTCTAATTTTCTATGATTTGAACCTCTCCTATGAGTCCAGTTTTCGATTCCGATGCTTCGCTTCAAGTTTACTGTATCTGTTGCACCTTCTTATTGACGATGAAACACAGAAATTGCATCCGAATTTAATACAAAAGGCACAATGCCGGCTTAAGTACAAGAGGACTGACACTCTTTCTATGATTTGAACCTCTCCTGTGAGTCCAGTTTTACATTCCGATGCTTCACTTCAGGTTTAATGTATCCCTTGGACCTTCGTATTGACGATGAAACACAGAAATTGCATCGGAATTAAATTCAAAAGGCACAAGGCCGACTTAAGTAAAAGAGGACTGACACATCTCTCTTGTGAGTCCAGTTTTAGCTTCCGATGCTTCACTTCACGTTTACTGTATCCCTTGGACCTTCTAATTGACGATGAAACACAGAAACTGCATCGGAATTAAATTCAGAAGGTACAATGCCACTTAAGTACAAGAGGACTGACACTCTAACTTTCTATGATTTGAACCTCTCCTGTGAGTCCAGTTTTAGATTCCGATGCTTCACTTCAGGTTTACTGTATCCCTTGGACCTTCTTATTGACGATGTAATACAGAAATTGCATCCGAATTTAATACAAAAGGCTCAATGCCGACTTAAGTACAAGAGGACTGACACTCTAACTTTCTTTGATTTGAACCTCTCCTGTGTGTCCAGTTTTAGATTCCGATGCTTTTCGTCAGGTTTACTATACCCCTTGGACCATCTTATTGACGATGAAACACAGAAATTGCATCCGAATTTAATACAAAAGGCACAATGCCGACTTAAGTACAATAGGACTGACATTCTAACTTTCTAAGATTTGAACCTCTCCTGTGAGTCCAGTTTTAGATTCCGGTGCTTCACTTCATGTTTACTGTATTCTTTGGACCTTCTCATTGGTGATGAAGCACAGAAATTGCATCCGAAATTAATACAGAAGGCACAATGCCGATTTAAGTACAAGAGGACTGACACTCTAACTTTCTATGATTTGAACCTCTCCTGTGAGTCCAGTTTTAGATTCCCATGCTTCACTTCAGGTTTACTGTATCCCTTGGACCTTCTTATTGACAATGAAACACAGAAATTGCATCGGAATTAAATTCAAAACGCACAAAGCCGACTTAAGTACAAGAGGACTGACACTCTAACTTTCTATGATTTGAACCTCTCCTGTGAGTCCAGTTTTAGATTCCGATGCTTCACTTCAGGTTTACTGTATCCCTTGGACATTCTTATTGACGATGAAACACAGATATTGCATCCGAATGTAATACAAAAGGCACAATGTCGACTTAAGTACAATAGGACTGACACTCTAACTTTCTATGATTTGAACCTTTCCTGTGAGTCCAGTTTTAGATTCCGATACTTCACTTCAGGTTTACTGTATCCCTTGGACCCTCTTATTGATGATGAAACACAGAAATTGCATCCGAATTTAATACAAAAGGCACAATTCCGACTTAAGTACAAGAGGACTGGCACTCTAAATTTCTATGATTTGAACCTCCTCTGTGAGTCCAGTTATAGATTCCGATGCTTCACTTCAGGTTTACTGTATCCCTTGGTCCTTCTTATTGACGATGAAACACAGAAATTGCATCCGAACTTAATACAAAAGGCACAATGCCGAATTAAGTACAAGACGACCGACACTCTAACATTCTATGATTTGAACCTCTCCTGTGAGTACAGTTTTAGATTCCGATGCTTCACTTCAGGTTTACTGTATCCCTTGGCCCTTCTTATTGACGATGAAACACATAAATTTCATCCGAATGTAATACAAAACTCACAATGCCGACTTAAATACAAGAGGACTGACACTCTAACTCTCTATGCTTTGAACCTCACCTGTGAGTCCAGTTTTAGATTCCGATACTTCACTTCAGGTTTGCTGTATACCTTGGACCTTCTTTTTGACGGTGAAGCACAGAAATTGCATCCGAATTTAATACAAAAGGCACAATGCCGTCTAAAGTACAAGAGGACTGACACTCTAACTTTCTATGATTTGAACCTCTCCTGTGAGTCCAGTTTTGGATTCCGATGCTTCACTTCAGGTTTACTGTATCCCTTGGACCTTCTTATTGGAGCTGAAACACAGAAATTGCATCCGAATTTAATACAAAAGGCACAATGCCGACTTAAGTACAAGAGGACTGACACTTTATATTTCTATGTTTTGAACCTATCCTCTGAGTCCATTTTTAGATTCCGATGCTTCACTTCATGTTTACTGTATACCTTTTACCTTCTTATTAACGATGAAACACAGAAATTACATCCGAATTAAATACAAAAGGCACAATGCCGGCTTAAGTACAAGAGGACTGACACTCTAACTTTCTATGATATAAACCTCTCCTGTGAGTCCAGTTATAGATTCCGATGCTACACTTCAGGTTTACTGTATCCCTTGGACCCTCTTATTGACGATGAAACACAGAAATTGCATCGGATTTAAATTCAAGAGGCACAATGCCGACTTAAGTACAAGAGGACTGACACTCTAACTTTCTATGATTTGAACCTCTCCTGTGAGTCCAGTTTTAGATTACGATGCTTCACTTCAAGTTTACTGTATCCCTTGGACCTTCTTGTTGACGATGGAACACAGAAATTGCATCCGAATATAACAGAAAGGGCACAACGCCGACTTAAGTACAGGAGGACTGACACTCTAACTTTCTATGATTCGAACTTCTCCTGTGAGTCCAGTTTTAGATTCCGATGCTTCACGTCAGGTTTACTGTATCCCTTGGACCTTCTTATTGATGATGAAACACAGAAATTGCATCCGAATTTAATACAAAAGGCACAATGCCGACTTAAGTACAAGAGTACTGACACTCTAACTTTCTATGATTTGAACCTCTCCTGTGAGTCCAGTTTTAGTTTCCGATGCCTCACTTCATGTTTACTGTATCCCTTGGTCCTTCTTATTGACGATGAAACACAGAAATTGCATCCGAATTTAATACAAAAGGCACAATGCCGACTTAAGTACAAGAGGACTGACACTCTAACTTTCTATGATTTGAACCTCTCCTGTGAGTCCAGTTTTAGTTTCCGATGCCTCACTTCATGTTTACTGTATCCCTTGGTCCTTCTTATTGACGATGATACACAGAAATTGCATCCGAATTTGATACAAAAGGCACAATGCCAACTTAAGTACAAGAGAACTGACACTCTAACTTTCTATGATTTGAACCTCTCCTGTGAGTCCAGTTTTAGATTCCAATGCTTCACTTCAGGTTTACTGAATCCCTTGGACCTTCTTATTGACGATGAAACACAGAAATGTCATCCGAATTTAATACAAAAGGCACAATGCCGTCTTAAGTACAAGAGGAATGACACTCTAACTTTGTATGATTTAAACCTCTCCTGTGAGTCCAGTTTTAGATTCCGATGCTTCACTTCAGGATTTCTGTATACCTTGGACCTACTTATTGACGATGAACCACAGAAATTGCATCCGAATTTATTACAAAAGGCACAATGCCGACTTAAGTACAAGAGGACTGACACTCTAACTTTCTATGATTTGAACCTCTCCTGTGAATCCAGATTTAGATTCCAATGCTTCACTTCAGGTTTACTGTATCCCATGGACCTCCTTATTGATGATGAAACACAGAAATTGCATCCGAATTCAATACAAAAAGCACAATGCCGACTGAAGTACAAGAGGACTGACACTCTACCTTTCTATGATTTGAACCTCTCCAGTGAGTCCAGTTATAGATTCCGATGCTTCACTTCAGGTGTACTGTATACCTTGGACCTTACTATTGACGATGAAACACAGAAATTGCATCCGAATTTAATTCAAAAGGCACAATGCCGACTGAACTACAAGAGGACTGACATTCTAACTTTCTATGATTTGAACCTCTCCTGTGAGTCCGGTTTTAGATTCCGATGCTTCACTTCATGTTTACTGTATGCCCTGGACCTTCTTAGTGACGCTGAAACACAGAAATTGTATCCGAATGTAATCAAAAAGCCAAAATCCCGACTTAAGTACAAGACGACTGACACTCTAAGTTTGTATGATTTTAACTTCTAGTGTGAGTCTAGTTTTAGATTCCGATGTTTCAGTTCAGGCTTACTGTATCCCTTGGACCTTCTTATTGACGATAAAAACACAGATTTATTGCATCCGAATTTAATACAAACGGCACAATGCCGACTTAAGTACAAGAGGAGTGACACTCTAACTTTCTATGATTTGAACCTCTCCTGTGAGTCCAGATTTAGATTCCGATGCTTCACTTCAGGTTTACAGTATACCTTGGACCTTCTTATTCACGATGAAACACAGAAATTGCATCTGAATGTAATACAAAAGGCACAATGCCGACTTAAGTACAAGAGGACTGACACATTAACAATCTATGATTTGAACCACTCCTGTGAGTCCAGTTTTAGATTCCGATGCTTCACTTCAGGTTTACTGTATCCCTTGGACCTTCTTATTGACGATGAAATACACAAATTGCATCCGAATTAAATCACAAGGCTCAATGCCGACTTCAGTACAAGAGGACTGACACTCTAACTTTCTTCGATTTAACCTCTCCTGTGGGTCCAGTTTTAGATTCCGATACTTTTCGTCAGGTTTACTGTACCCCTTGGACCATCTTGTTGACGATGAAACACAGATATTGCATCCGAATTTAATACAAAAGGCACAATACCGACTTAAGTACAAGAGGACTGACACTCTGACATTCCATGAACTCAACCTCTCCTGTGAGTAAAGTTTCAGATTCCAATGCTTCACTTTAGGTTTACTGTATCCCTTGGACCTTCATACTGACGATGAAACACAGAAATTGCATCAGAATTTAATACAAAAGGCACCATGCAGACTTAAGTACAAGAGGACAGACACTCTAACTTTCTATGATTTGAACCTTTCCTGTTAGTCCAGTTTTAGATTCCGATGCTTCACTTCAGGCTTACTGTATCTCTTGGACCTTCTTATTGACGATGAAACCCAGATTTATTGCATCCGAATTAAATACAAAAGGCACAATGCCGACTCAAGTACAATAGGACTGACACTCTAACTCTCTATGATTTGAACCTCTCCTGTGAGTCCAGTTTTAGATTCCGATGCTTCACTTCAGGTTTACTTTATCCCTTGGACCTCCTTATTGACGATGAAACACAGAAATTGCATCCGAATTTAATACAAAAGGCACAATACCGACTTAAGTACAAGAGGACTGACACTCTGATTTTCTATTAACTCAACCTCTCCTGTGAGTCCAGTTTCAGATTCCAATGCTTCACTTCAGGTTTACTGTATCCCTTGGACTTTCTTATTGACGATGAGACACAGAAATTGCATCCAAATTTAATACAAAACGCACAATGCCGACATAAGTGCAAGAGGACTGACACTCTAAATTTGTATGATTTGAACATCTCCTTTGAGTCCAGTTTTAGATTCCTATGCTTCACTTCAGGTTTACTGTATCCCTTTGACCTTCTTATTAACGATGAAACACAGAATTTCCATCGGACGTAAATACTAGAGGCACAACGCCGACTTCAGTACAAGAGGACTGACACACTAACTTTCTATGATTTGAACCTCTCCTGTGAGTCCAGTTTTAGATTCCGATGCTTCACTTCAGGTTTAATGTATTCCTTGGACTTTCTTATTGTCGATGAAACACAGAAATTGCATACGTATTTTATACAAAAGCACAATGCCGACTTAAGTACAAGAGGACTGACACCCTTTCTATGATTTGAACCTCTCCTGTGAGTCCAGTTTTAGATTCCGATGCTTCACGTCAGGTTTACTGTATCCCTTGGACCTTCTTATTGACGATGAAACACAGAAATTGCATCCGAATTTAGTACAAAAGGCACTATGCCGACTTAAGTACAAGAGGAATGACACTCTAACTTTCTATAATTTGAACCTCTCCTGTGAGTCCAGCCTTAGAATCCGATGCTTCACTTCAGGTGTACTGTATCCCTTGGACCTTCTTATTGACGATGAAACACAGAAATTGCATTCGAATTTGATACAAAAGGCACAATAGCGACTTAAGTACAAGAGGACTGACATTCTAACTTTCTATGAACTCAGCCTCTCCTGTGAACCAGTTTTAGATTCCGATGCTACACTTCAGGTTTACTGTGTCCCTTGGACCTTCTTATTGCCGATGAAACACAGAAATTGCATCCGAATTTAATACAAAAGGCACAAAGCCGATATAAGTACAAGTGGACTGACACACTAACTTTGTATGATTTGAAAATCTCCTGTGAGTCCAGTTTTAGATTCCGATGCTTGACTTCAGGTTTACCGTATCCCTTGGTCCTTCTTATTAACGATAAAACACAGAAATTCCATCGGCATTAAATACTGAAGGCACAATGCCGTCTTCAGTACAAGAGGACTGACACTCTAACTTTCTATGATTTGAACCTCTCCTGTGAGTCCTGTTTTAGATTCCGATGTTTTACTTCAGGTTTACTGTATCCCTTGGATCTTCTTATTAACGATGAAACACAGAAATTCCATCGGAATTAAATACTAAAGGCACAACGGCGACTTCAGTTCAAGAGGACCGACACTTTAACTATCTATGAGATCAACCTCTCCTGTGAGTCCTGTTTTAGATTCTGATGCTTCACTTCAGGCTTACTGTATCCCTTGGACCTTCTTATTGACGATGAAACATAGATTTATTGCATCCGAATTTAATACAAAGGGCACAATGCCGACTTATGTACAAGAGGAATGACACTCTAATTTTCTATGATTTGATCCTCTCCTGTGAGTCTAGTTTTAGATTCCGATGGTTCACTTCAGGTTTACTGTATACCTTGGACCTTCTTATTGACGATGAAACACAGAAATTGCATCTGAATTTAATACAAAAGGCACAATGCCGACTTAAGTACAAGAGGACTGACACACTAACTTTATATGATTTGAACCTCTCCTGTGAGTCCAGTTTTAGATTCCGATGCTTAACTTCAGGTTTACTGCATCCCTTGGACCTTCTGATTGACGATGAAACACAGAAATTGCATCCGAATTTAATGCAAATGGCACAATATCGACTTCAGTACAAGAGGACTGACACTCTAACTTTCTATGATTTGAAGCTCTCCTGTGAGTCCAGCTTTGGATTCCGATGCTTCACTTCAGGTTTACTGTATCACTTGGACCTTCTTATTGACGATGAAACACAGAAATTGCATCCGAATGCAATACACAAGGCACAATGCCGACTTAAATACAAGAGGACTGACACTCTAACTTTCTATGATTTGAACCTCTCCTGTGAGTCCAGCCTTAGATTCCGATGCTTCACATCACGTTCACTGTATCCCTTGGACCTTCTTATTGACGATGAAACACAGAAATTGCATCCGAATTTAATACAAAACGTACAATGATGACATAAGTACAAGAGGACTGACACTCTTACTTTCAATGATCTTAACCTCTCCTGTGAGTCCAGTTTTAGCTTCCGATGCTTCACTTCAGGTTTACTGTATCCCTTGGACCTTCTTATTAACGATGAAACACAGAAATTCCATTGGAATTAAATACTAAAGGCACAATGCCGACTGAACTACAAGATGACTGACACTCTAACTTTCTACGATTTGAACCTCTCCTGTGAGTCCTGTTTTAGATTCCGCTGCTTCACTTCAGGTTTACTGTACCCCTTGGTCCTTCTTATTGACGATGAAACACAGAAATTGCATCCGAATTTAATACAAAAGACACAATGCCGACTGAAGTGCAAGAGGACTCACACTCTAACTTTCTATGATTTGAACCTCTCCTGTGAGTCCAAATTTAGATTTCGATGCTTCACTTCAGGTTTACTATATGCCTTGGGCCTTCTTATTGACGATGAAACACAGAAATTGCATCCGAATTTTACACAAAAGAAACAATGCCGACTTAAGTACAAGAGGAATGACACTCTAACATTCCATGATTAGAACCTCACCTGTGAGTCCAGTTTTATATTCCGATGCTTCACTTCAGGATTACTGTATCCCTTGGACCTTCTTATTGACGATGAAACACAGAAATTGCATCCGAATTTGATACAAAAGGCACAATGCCGACTTAAGTACAAGAGGAATGACACTCTAACTTTCTATAATTTGAACCTCTCCTGTGAGTCCAGCCTTAGAATCCGATGCTTCACTTCAGGTGTACTGTATCCCTTGGACCTTCTTATTGACGATGAAACACAGAAATTGCATTCGAATTTGATACAAAAGGCACAATAGCGACTTAAGTACAAGAGGACTGACATTCTAACTTTCTATGAACTCAGCCTCTCCTGTGAACCAGTTTTAGATTCCGATGCTACACTTCAGGTTTACTGTGTCCCTTGGACCTTCTTATTGCCGATGAAACACAGAAATTGCATCCGAATTTAATACAAAAGGCACAAAGCCGATATAAGTACAAGTGGACTGACACACTAACTTTGTATGATTTGAAAATCTCCTGTGAGTCCAGTTTTAGATTCTGATGCTTCACTTCAGGCTTACTGTATCCCTTGGACCTTCTTATTGACGATGAAACATAGATTTATTGCATCCGAATTTAATACAAAAGGCACAATGCCGACCTATGTACAAGAGGAATGACACTCTAATTTTGTATGATTTGATCCTCTCCTGTGAGTCTAGTTTTAGATTCCGATGGTTCACGTCAGGTTTACTATATACCTTGGACCTTCTTATTGACGATGAAACACAGAAATTGCATCCGAATTTAATACAAAAGGCACAATGCCGACTTAAGTACAAGAGGAAAGACACTCTAACTTCCTATAATTTGAACCTCTTCCGTGAGTCCAGTCTTAGATTTCGTTGCTTCACTTCAGGTTTACTGTATCCCTTGGACCTTCTTATTGACGATGAAACACAGAAATTGCATCCGAATTTAATACAAAAGGCACAATGCCGACATAAGTACGAGAGGAATGACACTCTAGCTTTTCATGATTTGAACCTCTCCTGTGAGTCCAGTTTTAGATTCTGATGCTTCACTTCAGGCTTACTGTATCCCTTGGACCTTCTTATTGACGATGAAACACAGAAATTGCATCTGAATTTAATACAAAAGGCACAATGCCGACTTAAGTACAAGAGGACTGACACACTAACTTTCTATGATTTGAACCTCTCCTGTGAGTCCAGTTTTAGATTCCGATGCTTCACTTCAGGTTTACTGCATCCCTTGGACCTTCTGATTGACGATGAAACACAGAAATTGCATCCGAATTTAATGCAAATGGCACAATGCCGACTTCAGTACAAGAGGACTGACACTCTAAATTTCTATGATTTGAAGCTCTCCTGTGAGTCCAGCTTTGGATTCCGATGCTTCACTTCAGGTTTACTGTATCACTTGGACCTTCTTATTGACGATGAAACACAGAAATTGCATCCGAATGCAATACACAAGGCACAATGCCGACTTAAATACAAGAGGACTGACACTCTAACTTTCTATGATTTGAACCTCTCCTGTGAGTCCAGCCTTAGATTCCGATGCTTCACATCACGTTCACTGTATCCCTTGGACCTTCTTATTGACGATGAAACACAGAAATTGCATCCGAATTTAATACAAAACGTACAATGATGACATAAGTACAAGAGGACTGACACTCTTACTTTCAATGATCTTAACCTCTCCTGTGAGTCCAGTTTTAGCTTCCGATGCTTCACTTCAGGTTTACTGTATCCCTTGGACCTTCTTATTAACGATGAAACACAGAAATTCCATTGGAATTAAATACTAAAGGCACAATGCCGACTGAACTACAAAATGACTGACACTCTAACTTTCTACGATTTGAACCTCTCCTGTGAGTCCTGTTTTAGATTCCGCTGCTTCACTTCAGGTTTACAGTACCCCTTGGTCCTTCTTATTGACGATGAAACACAGAAATTGCATCTGAATTTAATACAAAAGGCACAATGCCGACTGAAGTACAAGAGGACTGACACTCTAACTTTCTATGATTGGAACCTCTCCTGTGAGTCCAGCCTTAGATTCCGATGCTTCACATCACGTTCACTGTATCCCTTGGACCTTCTTATTGACAATGAAACACAGAAATTGCATCCGAATTTAATAGAAAACGTACAATGATGACATAAGTACAAGAGGACCGACACTCTTACTTTCTATGATTTGAACCACTCCTGTGAGTCCAGTTTTAGATTCCGATGCTTCACAACACGTTTACTGTATCCCTAGGACCTTCTTATTGACGATGAAACACAGAAATTGCATCCGAATGTAATACACAAGGCACAATGCCGGCTTAAGTACAAGAGGACCAACACTCTTACTTTCTATGATTTGAACCACTCCTGTGAGTCCAGTTTGAGATTCCGATGCTTCAC
This sequence comes from Schistocerca americana, assembly GCF_021461395.2. Lineage (NCBI taxonomy): Eukaryota > Metazoa > Arthropoda > Insecta > Orthoptera > Acrididae > Schistocerca > Schistocerca americana. The sequence continues at coordinate 397,265 of NW_025726291.1, read as the reverse complement.
TTCAGGATTACTGTATCCCTTGGACCTTCTTATTGACGATGAAACACAGAAATTGCATCCGAATTTGATACAAAAGGCACAATGCCGACTTAAGTACAAGAGGAATGACACTCTAACTTTCTATAATTTGAACCTCTCCTGTGAGTCCAGCCTTAGAATCCGATGCTTCACTTCAGGTGTACTGTATCCCTTGGACCTTCTTATTGACGATGAAACACAGAAATTGCATTCGAATTTGATACAAAAGGCACAATAGCGACTTAAGTACAAGAGGACTGACATTCTAACTTTCTATGAACTCAGCCTCTCCTGTGAACCAGTTTTAGATTCCGATGCTACACTTCAGGTTTACTGTGTCCCTTGGACCTTCTTATTGCCGATGAAACACAGAAATTGCATCCGAATTTAATACAAAAGGCACAAAGCCGATATAAGTACAAGTGGACTGACACACTAACTTTGTATGATTTGAAAATCTCCTGTGAGTCCAGTTTTAGATTCCGATGCTTGACTTCAGGTTTACCGTATCCCTTGGTCCTTCTTATTAACGATAAAACACAGAAATTCCATCGGCATTAAATACTGAAGGCACAATGCCGTCTTCAGTACAAGAGGACTGACACTCTAACTTTCTATGATTTGAACCTCTCCTGTGAGTCCTGTTTTAGATTCCGATGTTTTACTTCAGGTTTACTGTATCCCTTGGATCTTCTTATTAACGATGAAACACAGAAATTCCATCGGAATTAAATACTAAAGGCACAACGGCGACTACAGTTCAAGAGGACCGACACTTTAACTATCTATGAGATCAACCTCTCCTGTGAGTCCTGTTTTAGATTCTGATGCTTCACTTCAGGCTTACTGTATCCCTTGGACCTTCTTATTGACGATGAAACATAGATTTATTGCATCCGAATTTAATACAAAGGGCACAATGCCGACTTATGTACAAGAGGAATGACACTCTAATTTTCTATGATTTGATCCTCTCCTGTGAGTCTAGTTTTAGATTCCGATGGTTCACTTCAGGTTTACTGTATACCTTGGACCTTCTTATTGACGATGAAACACAGAAATTGCATCTGAATTTAATACAAAAGGCACAATGCCGACTTAAGTACAAGAGGACTGACACACTAACTTTCTATGATTTGAACCTCTCCTGTGAGTCCAGTTTTAGATTCCGATGCTTAACTTCAGGTTTACTGCATCCCTTGGACCTTCTGATTGACGATGAAACACAGAAATTGCATCCGAATTTAATGCAAATGGCACAATATCGACTTCAGTACAAGAGGACTGACACTCTAACTTTCTATGATTTGAAGCTCTCCTGTGAGTCCAGCTTTGGATTCCGATGCTTCACTTCAGGTTTACTGTATCACTTGGACCTTCTTATTGACGATGAAACACAGAAATTGCATCCGAATGCAATACACAAGGCACAATGCCGACTTAAATACAAGAGGACTGACACTCTAACTTTCTATGATTTGAACCTCTCCTGTGAGTCCAGCCTTAGATTCCGATGCTTCACATCACGTTCACTGTATCCCTTGGACCTTCTTATTGACGATGAAACACAGAAATTGCATCCGAATTTAATACAAAACGTACAATGATGACATAAGTACAAGAGGACTGACACTCTTACTTTCAATGATCTTAACCTCTCCTGTGAGTCCAGTTTTAGCTTCCGATGCTTCACTTCAGGTTTACTGTATCCCTTGGACCTTCTTATTAACGATGAAACACAGAAATTCCATTGGAATTAAATACTAAAGGCACAATGCCGACTGAACTACAAGATGACTGACACTCTAACTTTCTACGATTTGAACCTCTCCTGTGAGTCCTGTTTTAGATTCCGCTGCTTCACTTCAGGTTTACTGTACCCCTTGGTCCTTCTTATTGACGATGAAACACAGAAATTGCATCCGAATTTAATACAAAAGACACAATGCCGACTGAAGTGCAAGAGGACTCACACTCTAACTTTCTATGATTTGAACCTCTCCTGTGAGTCCAAATTTAGATTTCGATGCTTCACTTCAGGTTTACTATATGCCTTGGGCCTTCTTATTGACGATGAAACACAGAAATTGCATCCGAATTTTACACAAAAGAAACAATGCCGACTTAAGTACAAGAGGAATGACACTCTAACATTCCATGATTAGAACCTCACCTGTGAGTCCAGTTTTATATTCCGATGCTTCACTTCAGGATTACTGTATCCCTTGGACCTTCTTATTGACGATGAAACACAGAAATTGCATCCGAATTTGATACAAAAGGCACAATGCCGACTTAAGTACAAGAGGAATGACACTCTAACTTTCTATAATTTGAACCTCTCCTGTGAGTCCAGCCTTAGAATCCGATGCTTCACTTCAGGTGTACTGTATCCCTTGGACCTTCTTATTGACGATGAAACACAGAAATTGCATTCGAATTTGATACAAAAGGCACAATAGCGACTTAAGTACAAGAGGACTGACATTCTAACTTTCTATGAACTCAGCCTCTCCTGTGAACCAGTTTTAGATTAAGATGCTACACTTCAGGTTTACTGTGTCCCTTGGACCTTCTTATTGCCGATGAAACACAGAAATTGCATCCGAATTTAATACAAAAGGCACAAAGCCGATATAAGTACAAGTGGACTGACACACTAACTTTGTATGATTTGAAAATCTCCTGTGAGTCCAGTTTTAGATTCCGATGCTTAACTTCAGGTTTACCGTATCCCTTGGTCCTTCTTATTAACGATAAAACACAGAAATTCCATCGGCATTAAATACTGAAGGCACAATGCCGTCTTCAGTACAAGAGGACTGACACTCTAACTTTCTATGATTTGAACCTCTCCTGTGAGTCCTGTTTTAGATTCCGATGCTTCACTTCAGGTTTACTGTATCCCTTGGACCTTCATATTGACGATGAAACATAGATTTATTGCATCCGAATTTAATACAAAGGGCACAATGCCGACCTATGTACAAGAGGAATGACACTCTAATTTTGTATGATTTGATCCTCTCCTGTGAGTCTAGTTTTAGATTCCGATGGTTCACGTCAGGTTTACTATATACCTTGGACCTTCTTATTGACGATGAAACACAGAAATTGCATCCGAATTTAATACAAAAGGCACAATGCCGACTTAAGTACAAGAGGAAAGACACTCTAACTTCCTATAATTTGAACCTCTTCCGTGAGTCCAGTCTTAGATTTCGTTGCTTCACTTCAGGTTTACTGTATCCCTTGGACCTTCTTATTGACGATGAAACACAGAAATTGCATCCGAATTTAATACAAAAGGCACAATGCCGACATAAGTACGAGAGGAATGACACTCTAGCTTTTCATGATTTGAACCTCTCCTGTGAGTCCAGTTTTAGATTCTGATGCTTCACTTCAGGCTTACTGTATCCCTTGGACCTTCTTATTGACGATGAAACATAGATTTATTGCATCCGAATTTAATACAAAGGGCACAATGCCGACTTATGTACAAGAGGAATGACACTCTAATTTTCTATGATTTGATCCTCTCCTGTGAGTCTAGTTTTAGATTCCGATGGTTCACTTCAGGTTTACTGTATACCTTGGACCTTCTTATTGACGATGAAACACAGAAATTGCATCTGAATTTAATACAAAAGGCACAATGCCGACTTAAGTACAAGAGGACTGACACACTAACTTTCTATGATTTGAACCTCTCCTGTGAGTCCAGTTTTAGATTCCGATGCTTCACTTCAGGTTTACTGCATCCCTTGGACCTTCTGATTGACGATGAAACACAGAAATTGCATCCGAATTTAATGCAAATGGCACAATGCCGACTTCAGTACAAGAGGACTGACACTCTAAATTTCTATGATTTGAAGCTCTCCTGTGAGTCCAGCTTTGGATTCCGATGCTTCACTTCAGGTTTACTGCATCACTTGGACCTTCTTATTGACGATGAAACACAGAAATTGCATCCGAATGCAATACACAAGGCACAATGCCGACTTAAATACAAGAGGACTGACACTCTAACTTTCTATGATTTGAACCTCTCCTGTGAGTCCAGCCTTAGATTCCGATGCTTCACATCACGTTCACTGTATCCCTTGGACCTTCTTATTGACGATGAAACACAGAAATTGCATCCGAATTTAATACAAAACGTACAATGATGACATAAGTACAAGAGGACTGACACTCTTACTTTCAATGATCTTAACCTCTCCTGTGAGTCCAGTTTTAGCTTCCGATGCTTCACTTCAGGTTTACTGTATCCCTTGGACCTTCTTATTAACGATGAAACACAGAAATTCCATTGGAATTAAATACTAAAGGCACAATGCCGACTGAACTACAAGATGACTGACACTCTAACTTTCTACGATTTGAACCTCTCCTGTGAGTCCTGTTTTAGATTCCGCTGCTTCACTTCAGGTTTACAGTACCCCTTGGTCCTTCTTATTGACGATGAAACACAGAAATTGCATCTGAATTTAATACAAAAGGCACAATGCCGACTGAAGTACAAGAGGACTGACACTCTAACTTTCTATGATTGGAACCTCTCCTGTGAGTCCAGCCTTAGATTCCGATGCTTCACATCACGTTCACTGTATCCCTTGGACCTTCTTATTGACAATGAAACACAGAAATTGCATCCGAATTTAATACAAAACGTACAATGATGACATAAGTACAAGAGGACCGACACTCTTACTTTCTATGATTTGAACCACTCCTGTGAGTCCAGTTTTAGATTCCGATGCTTCACAACACGTTTACTGTATCCCTAGGACCTTCTTATTGACGATGAAACACAGAAATTGCATCCGAATGTAATACACAAGGCACAATGCCGGCTTAAGTACAAGAGGACCAACACTCTTACTTTCTATGATTTGAACCACTCCTGTGAGTCCAGTTTGAGATTCCGGCGCAACGCTTCAGGTTTACTGTATCCCTTGGACCTTCTTATTGACGATGAAACACAGAAATTGCATCGGAATTAAATTCAAAACGCACAATGCCGACTTAAGTACAAGAGGACTGACACTCTTATTTTCAATGATCTGAACCTCTGCTGTGAGTCCAGTATTAGCTTCTGATGCTTCACTTCAGGTTTACTGTTTCCCTTGGACCTTCTTATTAACGATGAAACACAGAAATTCAATTGCAATTAAATTCTAAAGGCACAATGCCGACTTCAGTACAAGAGGACTGACACTCTAACTTTCTATGATTTGAACCTCTCCTGTGAGTCCTGTTTTAGATTCCGATGCTTCACTTCAGGTTTACTGTATCCCTTGGACCTTCTTATTGACGATGAAAATCAGAAATTGCATCCGAATTTAATACTAAAGGCACAATGCCGACTTAAGTACAAGAGGACTGACAGTCTAACTTTCTATGAGTTGAACCCCTCTGGTGGGTCCAGTTTTAGATTCCGATGCTTCACTTTAGGTTTACTGTATGCCTTGCACCTTCTTATTGACGATGAAATACAGAAATTGCATCCCTTGGACCTTCTTATTGACGATGAAAATCAGAAATTGCATCCGAATTTAATACAAAAGGCACAATGCCGACTTAAGTACAAGGGACTGACACTTCAACTTACTATGATTTGAACCTCTCCTGTGAGTCCAGTTTTAGACTCCGATGCTTCACATCAGGTTTACTGTATCCCTTGGACCCTCTTATTGACGATGAAACACAGAAATTGTATCCGAATTTAATTCAAAAGGCACAATGCCGACTTAAGTACAAAAGGACAGACACTCTAACTTTCTATGATTTGAACCTCTCCTGAGAGACCAGTTTTAGATTCTGATGCTTCTCTTCAGGTTTACTGTATCCCTTGGACCTTCTTATTGACGATGAAACACAGAAATTGCATCCGAATTTATAACAACAGGAACAATGCCGACTTAAGTACAAGAGGACTTACACTCTAACTTTCTATGATTTGAACCTCTCCTGTGAGTCCAGTTTTAGACTCCGATGCTTCACTACAGGTTTGCTGTATCCCTTAAACTTTCTTATTGACGATGAAACACAGAAATTGCTTCCGAATTTAGTACACAAGACACAATGCCGACTTAAATACAAGAGGACTGACACTCTAACGTTCTATGATGTGAACCTCTCCTGTGAGTCCAGCTTTAGATTCCGATGCTTCACTTCAGGTTTACTGTATCCCTTGGACCTTCCTATTGTCGATGAAACACAGAAATTGCATCCGAGTTTAATACAAAAGGCACAATACCGACTTAAGTACAAGAGGACTGACACACTATGTTTCAATGATCTCAACCTCTCCAGTGAGTCCAGTTTTAGATTCCGATGCTTCACTTCAGGTTTACTGTATCCCTTATTGACGATGAAACAAAGAAATTGCATCCGAATTAATTACAATAGGCACAATGCCCACATAAGTACAAGAGGACTGACACTCTAATTTTCTATGATTTGAACCTCTCCTATGAGTCCAGTTTTAGATTCCGATGCTTCGCTTCAAGTTTACTGTATCCGTTGCACCTTCTTATTGACGATGAAACACAGAAATTGCATCCGAATTTAATACATAAGGCACAATGCCGACTTAAGTACGAGAGGACTAACACTCTAACTTTCTATGATTTGAATCTCTCCTGTGAATCCAGTCTTAGATTCCGATGCTTCACTTCAGGTTTACTGTATCCCTTGGACCTTCTTATTGACGATGAAACACAGAAATTGCATCCGAATTTAATACAAAATGCACAATACCGACTTAAGTACAAGAGGACTGACACTCTAACTTTCTATGAACTCAACCTCGTCTGTGAGTCCAGTTTTAGATTCCGATGCTTCACTTCAGGTTTACTGTATCCCTTGGACCTTCTTATTAACGATGAAACACAGAAATTCCATCGGAACTAAATACTAAAGGCACAATGCCGACTTCAGTACAAGAGGACTGACACTCTAACTTTCTATGATCTGAACCCCTCATGTGAGTCCTGTTTTATATTCCGATGCTTCACTTCAGGTTTACTGTATCCCTTGGACCATCTTATTGACGATGAAACACAGAAATTGCTTCCGAATTTAATTCAAAAGGCACAATGCCGACTTAAGTACAAGAGAACTGACACTCTTTCTATGATTTGAACCTCCACTGTGAGTCCAGTTTTAGATTCCGATGCTTGACTTCAGGTTTACTGTATCCCTTTTACCTTCTTATTGACGATGCAACACAGAAATTGCATCGGAATTTAATACAAAGAGCTCAATGCAGACTTAAGTACAAGAGGACTGACACTCTAACTTTCTATGACTTGAACCCCTCCTGTGAGTCCAGTTTTAGATTCCGATGCTTCACTTCAGGTATACTGTATCCTTTGCACCTTCTTATTGTCGATGAAATTCAGAAACTGCATCCGAATTTAATACAAAAGGCACAATGCCGACTTAAGTATAAAGGGACTGTCACTTTAACTTACTATGATTTGAAACTCTCCTGTGAGTCCAGTTTTAGATTCCGATGCTTCACTTCAGGTTTACTGTATCCCTTGGCCCTTCTTATTGACGATGAAACACAGAAATTGCATCCGAATTTAATACAAAAGGCACAATGCCGACTTAAGTACAAGAGGACTGACACTCTAACTTTCTATGATTTGAACCTCTCCTGAGAGACCAGTTTTAGATTCCGATGCTTCACTTCATGTTTACTGTGTACCTTGGACCTTCTTATTGACGATGAAACACAGAAATTGCATCCGAATTTAATACAAAATGCTCAATGCCGACTTAAGTACAAGAGGACTGACACTCTAACTTTCTATGATTTGAACCTCTCCTGTGAGTCCAGTTTTAGATTCGGATGCTTCACTTCAGGTTCACTGTATCCCTTGGACCTTCATAATGACGATGAGACACAGAAATTGCATCCGAATGTAATACACAAGGTACAATGCCGACTTAAGTACAAGAGGACTGACACTCTAACTTTCTATGATTTGAACCACTCCTGTGAGTCCAGTTTTAGATTCCGATGCTTCACATCGCGTTTACTGTATCCCTTGGACCTTCTTATTGACGATGAAACACAGAAATTGCATCCGAATTTAATACAAAAGGCACAATGCCGACTTAAGTACAAGAGGACTGACACTCTAACTTTCTATGATTTGAACCTCTCCTGAGAGACCAGTTTTAGATTCTGATGCTTCTCTTCAGGTTTACTGTATCCCTTGGACCTTCTTATTGACGATGAAACACAGAAATTGCATCCGTATTTAATACGACAGGCACAATGCCGACTTAAGTACAAGAGGACTGACACTCTAACTTTCTATGATTTGAACCTCTCCAGTGAGTCCAGTTTTAGATTCCGATGCTTCACTTCATGTTTACTGTGTACCTTGGACCTTCTTATTGACGATGAAACACTGAAATTGCATCCGAATTTAATACAAAATGCTCAATGCCGACTTAAGTACAAGAGGACTGACACTCTAACTTTCTATGATTTGAACCTCTCCTGTGAGTCCAGTTTTAGATTCGGATGCTTCACTTCAGGTTTACTGTATCCCTTGGACCTTCTTAATGACGATGAGACACAGAAATTGCATCCGAATGTAATACACAAGGTACAATGCCGACTTAAGTACAAGAGGACTGACACTCTAACTTTCTATGATTTGAACCACTCCTGTGAGTCCTGTTTTAGATTCCGATGCTTCACATCGCGTTTACTGTATCCCTTGGACCTTCTTATTGACGATGAAACACAGAAATTGCATCCGAATTTAATACAAAAGGCACAATGCCGACTTAAGTACAAGAGGACTGACACTCTAACTTTCTATGATTTGAACCTCTCCTGTGAGTCCAGTTTTAGATTCGGATGCTTCACTTCAGGATAACTGTATCCCTTGGACCTTCTTATTGACGATGAAACACAGTAATTGCAACCGAATTTAATACAAAAGGCACAATGCCGACTTAAAAACAAGAGGACTGACAGTCTAACTTTCTTTGATTTGAACCTCCCCTGTTGGTCCAGTTTTGGATTCCGATGCTTCTCGTCAGGTTTACTGTACCCCTTGGACCATCTTATTGACGATGACACACAGAAATGGCTTCCGAATTTAATACAAAAGGCACAATGCCGACTTAAATACAAGAGGACTGACACTCTAACTTTCTATGATTTGAACCTCTCCTGTGAGTCCAGCTTTAGATTCCGATGCTTCACTTCAGGTTTACTGTATCCCTTGGACCTTCTTATTGACGATGAAACACAGAAATTGCTTCCGAATGTAATACACAAGGCACAATGCCGACTTAAGTACATGAGGACTGACACACTAACTTCCTATGATTTGAACCACTCCTGTGAGCCCAGTTTTAGATTCCTATGCTTCACATCCCGTTTACTGTATCCCTTGGACCTTCCTAACGACGATGAGACACAGAAATTGCATCCGAATGTAATACACAAGGTACAATGCCGACTTAAGTACAAGAGGACTGACACTCTAACTTTCAATGAACTCAACCTCTCCAGTGAGTCCAGTTTTAGATTCCGATGCTTCACTTCAGGTTTACTGTATCCTTAGGACCTTCTTATTGACGATGTAACACAGAAATTGCATCCGAATTTAATACAAAAGGCACAATGCCGACATAAGTACAAGAGGACTGACACTCAAATTTTCTATGATTTGAACCACTCCTATGAGTCCAGTTTTAGATTCCGATGCATCACTTCAGGTTTACTGTATCCCTTGGACCTTCTTATTAACGATGAAATACAGAAATTGCATCCGAATTTAATACAAAAGGCACAATGCCGACTTAAGTACAAGAGGACTGACACTCTAACTTTCTATGATTTGAACCTCTCCTGAGAGACCAGTTTTAGATTCTGATGCTTCTCTTCAGGTTTACTGTATCCCTTGGACCTTCTTATTGACGATGACACACAGAAATTGCATCCGAATTTAATACAACAGGCACAATGCCGACTTAAGTTCAAGAGGACTGACACTCTTACTTTCTATGGTTTGAACCTCTCCTGTGAGTCCAGTTTTAGAATCCGATGCTTCACTTCATGTTTACTGTATCCCTTGGACTTTCATATTGACGATGAAACACAGAATTTGCATCGGAATTTAATACAAAAGGCACAATGCCGACTTAAGTATAAAGGGACTGACACTTTAACTTACTATGATTTGAAACTCTCCTGTGAGTCCAGTTTTAGATTCCGATGCTTCACTTCAGGTTTACTGTATCCCTTGGCCCTTCTTATTGACGATGAAACACAGAAATTGCATCCGAATTTATTACAAAAGGCACAATGCCGACTTAAGTACAAGAGGACTGACACTCTAACTTTCTATGATTTGAACCTCTCCTGAGAGACCAGTTTTAGATTCTGATGCTTCTCTTCAGGTTTACTGTACCCCTTGGACCATCTTATTGACGATGACACACAGAAATGGCTTCCGAATTTAATACGACAGGCACAATGCCGACTTAAGTACAAGAGGACTGACACACTAACTTCCTATGATTTGAACCACTCCTGTGAGCCCAGTTTTAGATTCCTATGCTTCACATCCTGTTTACTGTATCCCTTGGACCTTCTTATTGACGATGAAACACAGAAGTAGCATCCGAATTTAATACAAAAGGCACAATGCCGACTTAAGTACAAGAGGACTGACACTCTAACTTTCTATGATTTGAACCTCTCCTGTGAGTCCGGTTTTAGATTCCGATGCTTCACTTCAGGTTTACTGTATCCCTTGGACCTTCTTATTGACGATGAAACACAGAAATTGCATCCGAATTTAATACAAAAGGCACAATACCGACTTAAGTACAAGAGGACTGACACTATAACTTTCAATGAACTCAACCTCTCCAGTGAGTCCAGTTTTAGATTCCGATGCTTCACATCAGGTTTACTGTATCCTTAGGACCTTCTTATTGACGATGTAACACAGAAATTGCATCCGAATTTAATACAAAAGGCACAATGCCGACATAAGTACAAGAGGAGTGACACTCAAATTTTCTATGATTTGAACCTCTCCTATGAGTCCAGTTTTAGATTCCGATGCTTCACTTCAGGTTTACTGTATCCCTTGGACCTTCTTATTAACGATGAAATACAGAAATTGCATCCGAATTTAACACAAAAGGCACAATGCCGACTTAAGTACAAGAGGACTGACACTCTAACTTTCTATGATTTGAACCTCTCCTGAGAGACCAGTTTTAGATTCTGATGCTTCTCTTCAGGTTTACTGTATCCCTTAGACCTTCTTATTGACGATGACACACAGATATTGCATCCGAATTTAATACAACAGGCACAATGCCGACTTAAGTTCAAGAGGACTGACACTCTAACTTTCTATGGTTTGAACCTCTCCTGTGAGTCCAGTTTTAGAATCCGATGCTTCACTTCATGTTTACTGTATCCCTTGGACCTAAATATTGACGATGAAACACAGACATTGCATCCGAATTTAATACAAAAGGCACAATGCCGACTTAAGTATAAAGGGACAGACACTTTAACTTACTATGATTTGAAACTCTCCTGTGAGTCCAGTTTTAGATTCCGGATGCTTCACTTCAGGTTTACTGTATCCCTTGGCCCTTCTTATTGACGATGAAACACAGAAATTGCATCCGAATTTAATACAAAAGGCACAATGCCGACTTAAGTACAAGAGGACTGACACTCTAACTTTCTATGATTTGAACCTCTCCTGAGAGACCAGTTTTAGATTCTGATGCTTCTCTTCAGGTTTACTGTATCCCTTGGACCTTCTTATTGACGATGAAACACAGAAAATGCATACGTATTTAATACGACAGGCACAATGCCGACTTAAGTACAAGAGGACTGACACTCTAACTTTCTATGATTGAACCTCTCCAGTGAGTCCAGTTTTAGATTCCGATGCTTCACTTCATGTTTACTGAGTACCTTGGACCTTCTTATTGACGATGAAACACAGAAATTGCATCCGAATTTAATACAAAATGCTCAATGCCGACTTAAGTACAAGAGGACTTACACTCTAACTTTCTATGATTTGAACCTCTCCTGTGAGTCCAGTTTTAGATTCGGATGCTACACTTCAGGTTTACTGTATCCCTTGGACCTTCTTATTGACGATGAAACACAGAAATTGCATCCGAATTTAATACGACAGGCACAATGCCGACTTAAGTACAAGAGGACTGACACTCTAACTTTCTATGATTTGAACCTCTCCTGTGAGTCCAGTTTTAGATTCCGATGCTTCACATCGCGTTTACTGTATCCCTTGGACCTTCTTATTGACGATGATACACAGAAATTGCATCCGAATTTAATACAAAATGCTCAATGCCGACTTAAGTACAAGAGGACTGACACTCTAACTTTCTATGATTTGAACCTCTCCTGTGAGTCCAGTTTTAGATTCGGATGCTTCACTTCAGGTTTACTGTATCCCTTGGACCTTCTTAATGACGATGAGACACAGAAATTGCATCCGAATGTAATACACAAGGTACAATGCCGACTTAAGTACAAGAGGACTGACACTCTAACTTTCTATGATTTGAACCAATCCTGTGAGTCCAGTTTTAGATTCCGATGCTTCACTTCAGGTTTACTGTATCCCTTGGACCTTCCTATTGTCGATGAAACACAGAAATTGCATCCGAGTTTAATACAAAAGGCACAATACCGACTTAAGTACAAGAGGACTGACACTCTATGTTTCAATGATCTCAACCTCTCCAGTGAGTCCAGTTTTAGATTCCGATGCTTCACTTCAGGTTTACTGTATCCCTTATTGACGATGAAACACAGAAATTGCATCCGAATTAATTACAATAGGCACAATGCCCACATAGATTCAAGAGGACTGACACTCTAATTTTCTATGATTTGAACCTCTCCTATGAGTCCAGTTTTAGATTCCGATGCTTCGCTTCAAGTTTACTGTATCCGTTGCACCTTCTTATTGACGATGAAACACAGAAATTGCATCCGAATTTAATACAAAAGGCACAATGCCGACTTAAGTACGAGAGGACTAACACTCTAACTTTCTATGATTTGAATCTCTCCTGTGAATCCAGTCTTAGATTCCGATGCTTCACTTCAGGTTTACTGTATCCCTTGGACCTTCTTATTGACGATGAAACACAGAAATTGCATCCGAATTTAATACAAAATGCACAATACCGACTTAAGTACAAGAGGACTGACACTCTAACTTTCTATGAACTCAACCTCGTCTGTGAGTCCAGTTTTAGATTCCGATGCTTCACTTCAGGTTTACTGTATCCCTTGGACCTTCTTATTAACGATGAAACACAGAAATTCCATCGGAATTAAATACTAAAGGCACAATGCCGACTTCAGTACAAGAGGACTGACACTCTAACTTTCTATGATTTGAACCCCTCATGTGAGTCCTGTTTTATATTCCGATGCTTCACTTCAGGTTTACTGTATCCCTTGGACCATCTTATTGACGATGAAACACAGAAATTGCTTCCGAATTTAATTCAAAAGGCACAATGCCGACTTAAGTACAAGAGAACTGACACTCTTTCTATGATTTGAACCTCCACTGTGAGTCCAGTTTTAGATTCCGATGCTTGACTTCAGGTTTACTGTATCCCTTTTACCTTCTTATTGACGATGCAACACAGAAATTGCATCGGAATTTAATACAAAGAGCTCAATGCAGACTTAAGTACAAGAGGACTGACACTCTAACTTTCTATGACTTGAACCCCTCCTGTGAGTCCAGTTTTAGATTCCGATGCTTCACTTCAGGTTTACTGTATCCTTTGCACCTTCTTATTGTCGATGAAATTCAGAAACTGCATCCGAATTTAATACAAAAGGCACAATGCCGACTTAAGTATAAAGGGACTGTCACTTTAACTTACTATGATTTGAAACTCTCCTGTGAGTCCAGTTTTAGATTCCGATGCTTCACTTCAGGTTTACTGTATCCCTTGGCCCTTCTTATTGACGATGAAACACAGAAATTGCATCCGAATTTAATACAAAAGGCACAATGCCGACTTAAGTACAAGAGGACTGACACTCTAACTTTCTATGATTTGAACCTCTCCTGAGAGACCAGTTTTAGATTCCGATGCTTCACTTCATGTTTACTGTGTACCTTGGACCTTCTTATTGACGATGAAACACAGAAATTGCATCCGAATTTAATACAAAATGCTCAATGCCGACTTAAGTACAAGAGGACTGACACTCTAACTTTCTATGATTTGAACCTCTCCTGTGAGTCCAGTTTTAGATTCGGATGCTTCACTTCAGGTTTACTGTATCCCTTGGACCTTCATAATGACGATGAGACACAGAAATTGCATCCGAATGTAATACACAAGGTACAATGCCGACTTAAGTACAAGAGGACTGACACTCTAACTTTCTATGATTTGAACCACTCCTGTGAGTCCAGTTTTAGATTCCGATGCTTCACATCGCGTTTACTGTATCCCTTGGACCTTCTTATTGACGATGAAACACAGAAATTGCATCCGAATTTAATACAAAAGGCACAATGCCGACTTAAGTACAAGAGGACTGACACTCTAACTTTCTATGATTTGTACCTCTAATGTGAGTCCAGTTTTAGATTCGGATGCTACACTTCAGGATAACTGTATCCCTTGGACCTTCTTATTGACGATGAAACACAGTAATTGCAACCGAATTTAATACAAAAGGCACAATGCCGGCTTAAAAACAAGAGGACTGACAGTCTAACTTTCTTTGATTTGAACCTCCCCTGTTGGTCCAGTTTTGGATTCCGATGCTTCTCGTCAGGTTTACTGTACCCCTTGGCCCTTCTTATTGACGATGAAACACAGAAATTGCATCCGAATTTAATACAACAGGCACAATGCCGACTTAAGTTCAAGAGGACTGACACTCTAACTTTCTATGGTTTGAACCTCTCCTGTGAGTCCAGTTTTAGAATCCGATGCTTCACTTCATGTTTACTGTATCCCTTGGACCTAAATATTGACGATGAAACACAGACATTGCATCCGAATTTAATACAAAAGGCACAATGCCGACTTAAGTATAAAGGGACTGACACTTTAACTTACTATGATTTGAAACTCTCCTGTGAGTCCAGTTTTAGATTCCGATGCTTCACTTCAGGTTTACTGTATCCCTTGGCCCTTCTTATTGACGATGAAACACAGAAATTGCATCCGAATTTAATACAAAAGGCACAATGCCGACTTAAGTACAAGAGGACTGACACTCTAACTTTCTATGATTTGAACCTCTCCTGAGAGACCAGTTTTAGATTCTGATGCTTCTCTTCAGGTTTACTGTATCCCTTGGACCTTCTTATTGACGATGAAACACAGAAATTGCATCCGTATTTAATACGACAGGCACAATGCCGACTTAAGTACAAGAGGACTGACACTCTAACTTTCTATGATTTGAACCTCTCCAGTGAGTCCAGTTTTAGATTCCGATGCTTCACTTCATGTTTACTGTGTACCTTGGACCTTCTTATTGACGATGAAACACAGAAATTGCATCCGAATTTAATACAAAATGCTCAATGCCGACTTAAGTACAAGAGGACTGATACTCTAACTTTCTATGATTTGAACCTCTCCTGTGAGTCCAGTTTTAGATTCGGATGCTACACTTCAGGTTTACTGTATCCCTTGGACCTTCTTATTGACGATGAAACACAGAAATTGCATCCGAATTTAATACGACAGGCACAATGCCGACTTAAGTACAAGAGGACTGACACTCTAACTTTCTATGATTTGAACCTCTCCTGTGAGTCCAGTTTTAGATTCCGATGCTTCACATCGCGTTTACTGTATCCCTTGGACCTTCTTATTGACGATGAAACACAGAAATTGCATCCGAATTTAATACAAAATGCTCAATGCCGACTTAAGTACAAGAGGACTGACACTCTAACTTTCTATGATTTGAACCTCTCCTGTGAGTCCAGTTTTAGATTCGGATGCTTCACTTCAGGTTTACTGTATCCCTTGGACCTTCTTAATGACGATGAGACACAGAAATTGCATCCGAATGTAATACACAAGGTACAATGCCGACTTAAGTACAAGAGGACTGACACTCTAACTTTCTATGATTTGAACCACTCCTGTGAGTCCTGTTTTAGATTCCGATGCTTCACATCGCGTTTACTGTATCCCTTGGACCTTCTTATTGACGATGAAACACAGAAATTGCATCCGAATTTAATACAAAAGGCACAATGCCGACTTAAGTACAAGAGGACTGACACTCTAACTTTCTATGATTTGAACCTCTCCTGTGAGTCCAGTTTTAGATTCGGATGCTTCACTTCAGGATAACTGTATCCCTTGGACCTTCTTATTGACGATGAAACACAGTAATTGCAACCGAATTTAATACAAAAGGCACAATGCCGACTTAAAAACAAGAGGACTGACAGTCTAACTTTCTTTGATTTGAACCTCCCCTGTTGGTCCAGTTTTGGATTCCGATGCTTCTCGTCAGGTTTACTGTACCCCTTGGACCATCTTATTGACGATGACACACAGAAATGGCTTCCGAATTTAATACAAAAGGCACAATGCCGACTTAAATACAAGAGGACTGACACTCTAACTTTCTATGATTTGAACCTCTCCTGTGAGTCCAGCTTTAGATTCCGATGCTTCACTTCAGGTTTACTGTATCCCTTGGACCTTCTTATTGACGATGAAACACAGAAATTGCTTCCGAATGTAATACACAAGGCACAATGCCGACTTAAGTACATGAGGACTGACACACTAACTTCCTATGATTTGAACCACTCCTGTGAGCCCAGTTTTAGATTCCTATGCTTCACATCCCGTTTACTGTATCCCTTGGACCTTCTTAACGACGATGAGACACAGAAATTGCATCCGAATGTAATACACAAGGTACAATGCCGACTTAAGTACAAGAGGACTGACACTCTAACTTTCAATGAACTCAACCTCTCCAGTGAGTCCAGTTTTAGATTCCGATGCTTCACATCAGGTTTACTGTATCCTTAGGACCTTCTTATTGACGATGTAACACAGAAATTGCATCCGAATTTAATACAAAAGGCACAATGCCGACATAAGTACAAGAGGACTGACACTCAAATTTTCTATGATTTGAACCACTCCTATGAGTCCAGTTTTAGATTCCGATGCTTCACTTCAGGTTTACTGTATCCCTTGGACCTTCTTATTAACGATGAAATACAGAAATTGCATCCGAATTTAATACAAAAGGCACAATGCCGACTTAAGTACAAGAGGACTGACACTCTAACTTTCTATGATTTGAACCTCTCCTGAGAGACCAGTTTTAGATTCTGATGCTTCTCTTCAGGTTTACTGTATCCCTTTGACCTTCTTATTGACGATGACACACAGAAATTGCATCCGAATTTAATACAACAGGCACAATGCCGACTTAAGTTCAAGAGGACTGACACTCTTACTTTCTATGGTTTGAACCTCTCCTGTGAGTCCAGTTTTAGAATCCGATGCTTCACTTCATGTTTACTGTATCCCTTGGACTTTCATATTGACGATGAAACACAGAATTTGCATCGGAATTTAATACAAAAGGCACAATGCCGACTTAAGTATAAAGGGACTGACACTTTAACTTACTATGATTTGAAACTCTCCTGTGAGTCCAGTTTTAGATTCCGATGCTTCACTTCAGGTTTACTGTATCCCTTGGCCCTTCTTATTGACGATGAAACACAGAAATTGCATCCGAATTTATTACAAAAGGCACAATGCCGACTTAAGTACAAGAGGACTGACACTCTAACTTTCTATGATTTGAACCTCTCCTGAGAGACCAGTTTTAGATTCTGATGCTTCTCTTCAGGTTTACTGTATCCCTTGGACCTTCTTATTGACGATGAAACACAGATATTGCATCCGAATTTAATACAAAATGCTCAATGCCGACTTAAGCACAAGAGGACTGACACTCTAACTTTCTATGATTTGAACCTCTCCTGTGAGTCCAGTTTTAGATTCGGATGCTTCACTTCAGGTTTACTGTATCCCTTGGACCTTCTTAATGACGATGAGACACAGAAATTGCATCCGAATGTAATACACAAGGTACAATGCCGACTTAAGTACACGAGTACTGACACTCTAACTTTCTATGATTTGAACCACTCCTGTGAGTCCAGTTTTAGATTCCGATGCTTCACATCGCGTTTACTGTATCCCTTGGACCTTCTTATTGACGATGAAACACAGAAATTGCATCCGAATTTAATACAAAATGCTCAATGCCGACTTAAGTACAAGAGGACTGACACTCTAACTTTCTATGATTTGAACCTCTCCTGTGAGTCCAGTTTTAGATTCGGATGCTTCACTTCAGGTTTACTGTATCCCTTGGACCTTCTTAACGACGATGAGACACAGAAATTGCATCCGAATGTAATACACAAGGTACAATGCCGACTTAAGTACAAGAGGACTGACACTCTAACTTTCTATGATTTGAACCACTCCTGTGAGTCCAGTTTTAGATTCCGATGCTTCACATCGCGTTTACTGTATCCCTTGGACCTTCTTAGTGACGATGAAACACAGAAATTGCATCCGAATTTAATACAAAAGGCACAATGCCGACTTAAGTACAAGAGGACTGACACACTAACTTTCTATGATTTGAACCTCTCCTGTGAGTCCAGTTTTAGATTCGAATGCTTCACTTCAGGATTACTGTATCCCTGTACCTTCTTATTGACGATGAAACACAGTAATAGCAACCGAATTTAATACAAAAGGCACAATGCCGACTTAAATACAAGAGGACTGACAGTCTAACTTTCTTTGATTTGAACCTCCCCTGTGGGTCCAGTTTTGGATTCCGATTCTTCTCGTCAGGTTTACTGTACCCCTTGGACCATCTTATTGACGATGACACACAGAAATGGCTTCCGAATTTAATACAAAAGGCACAATGCCGACTTAAATACAAGAGGACTGACACTCTAACTTTCCATGATTTGAACCTCTCCTGTGAGTCCAGCTTTAGATTCCGATGCTTCACTTCAGGTTTACTGTATCCCTTGGACCTTCTTATTGACGATGAAACACAGAAATTGCATCCGAATGTAATACACAAGGCACAATGCCGACTTAAGTACAAGAGGACTGACACACTAACTTCCTATGATTTGAACCACTCCTGTGAGCCCAGTTTTAGATTCCTATGCTTCACATCCTGTTTACTGTATCCCTTGGACCTTCTTATTGACGATGAAACACAGAAGTAGCATCCGAATTTAATACAAAAGGCACAATGCCGACTTAAGTACAAGAGGACTGACACTCTAACTTTCTATGATTTGAACCTCTCCTGTGAGTCCGGTTTTAGATTCCGATGCTTCACTTCAGGTTTACTGTATCCCTTGGACCTTCTTATTGACGATGAAACACAGAAATTGCATCCGAATTTAATACAAAAGGCACAATACCGACTTAAGTACAAGAGGACTGACACTATAACTTTCAATGAACTCAACCTCTCCAGTGAGTCCAGTTTTAGATTCCGATGCTTCACATCAGGTTTACTGTATCCTTAGGACCTTCTTATTGACGATGTAACACAGAAATTGCATCCGAATTTAATACAAAAGGCACAATGCCGACATAAGTACAAGAGGAGTGACACTCAAATTTTCTATGATTTGAACCTCTCCTATGAGTCCAGTTTTAGATTCCGATGCTTCACTTCAGGTTTACTGTATCCCTTGGACCTTCTTATTAACGATGAAATACAGAAATTGCATCCGAATTTAATACAAAAGGCACAATGCCGACTTAAGTACAAGAGGACTGACACTCTAACTTTCTATGATTTGAACCTCTCCTGAGAGACCAGTTTTAGATTCTGATGCTTCTCTTCAGGTTTACTGTATCCCTTAGACCTTCTTATTGACGATGACACACAGATATTGCATCCGAATTTAATACAACAGGCACAATGCCGACTTAAGTTCAAGAGGACTGACACTCTAACTTTCTATGGTTTGAACCTCTCCTGTGAGTCCAGTTTTAGAATCCGATGCTTCACTTCATGTTTACTGTATCCCTTGGACCTAAATATTGACGATGAAACACAGACATTGCATCCGAATTTAATACAAAAGGCACAATGCCGACTTAAGTATAAAGGGACAGACACTTTAACTTACTATGATTTGAAACTCTCCTGTGAGTCCAGTTTTAGATTCAGATGCTTCACTTCAGGTTTACTGTATCCCTTGGCCCTTCTTATTGACGATGAAACACAGAAATTGCATCCGAATTTAATACAAAAGGCACAATGCCGACTTAAGTACAAGAGGACTGACACTCTAACTTTCTATGATTTGAACCTCTCCTGAGAGACCAGTTTTAGATTCTGATGCTTCTCTTCAGGTTTACTGTATCCCTTGGACCTTCTTATTGACGATGAAACACAGAAATTGCATCCGTATTTAATACGACAGGCACAATGCCGACTTAAGTACAAGAGGACTGACACTCTAACTTTCTATGATTTGAACCTCTCCAGTGAGTCCAGTTTTAGATTCCGATGCTTCACTTCATGTTTACTGTGTACCTTGGACCTTCTTATTGACGATGAAACACAGAAATTGCATCCGAATTTAATACAAAATGCTCAATGCCGACTTAGGTACAAGAGGACTTACACTCTAACTTTCTATGATTTGAACCTCTCCTGTGAGTCCAGTTTTAGATTCGGATGCTACACTTCAGGTTTACTGTATCCCTTGGACCTTCTTATTGACGATGAAACACAGAAATTGCATCCGAATTTAATACGACAGGCACAATGCCGACTTAAGTACAAGAGGACTGACACTCTAACTTTCTATGATTTGAACCTCTCCTGTGAGTCCAGTTTTAGATTCCGATGCTTCACATCGCGTTTACTGTATCCCTTGGACCTTCTTATTGACGATGAAACACAGAAATTGCATCCGAATTTAATACAAAATGCTCAATGCCGACTTAAGTACAAGAGGACTGACACTCTAACTTTCTATGATTTGAACCTCTCCTGTGAGTCCAGTTTTAGATTCGGATGCTTCACTTCAGGTTTACTGTATCCCTTGGACCTTCTTAATGACGATGAGACACAGAAATTGCATCCGAATGTAATACACAAGGTACAATGCCGACTTAAGTACAAGAGGACTGACACTCTAACTTTCTATGATTTGAACCACTCCTGTGAGTCCAGTTTTAGATTCCGATGCTTCACATCGCGTTTACTGTATCCCTTGGACCTTCTTATTGACGATGAAACACAGAAATTGCATCCGAATTTAATACAAAAGGCACAATGCCGACTTAAGTACAAGAAGACTGACACTCTAACTTTCTATGATTTGAACCTCTCCTGAGAGACCAGTTTTAGATTCTGATGCTTCTCTTGAGGTTTACTGTATCCCTTGGACCTTCTTATTGACGATGACACACAGAAATTGCATCCGAATTTAATACAACAGGCACAATGCCGACGTAAGTTCAAGAGGACTGACACTCTAACTTTCTATGGTTTGAACCTCTCCTGTGAGTCCAGTTTTAGAATCCGATGCTTCACTTCATGTTTACTGTATCGCTTGGACCTAAATATTGACGATGAAACACAGACATTGCATCCGAATTTAATACAAAAGGCACAATGCCGACTTAAGTACAAGAGGACTGACACTCTAACTTTCTATGATTTGAACCTCTCCTGTGAGTCCAGTTTTAGATTCGGATGCTTCACTTCAGGTTTACTGTATCCCTTGGACCTTCTTATTGACGATGAAAGACAGAAATTGCATCCGAATTTAATACGACAGGCACAATGCCGACTTAAGTACAAGAGGACTGACACTCTAACTTTCTATGATTTGAACCTCTCCTGAGAGTCCAGTTTTAGATTCCGATGCTTCACTTCATGTTTACTGTGTACCTTGGACCTTCTTATTGACGATGAAACACAGAAATGGCATCCGAATTTAATACAAAATGCTCAATGCCGACTTAAGTACAAGAGGACTGACACTCTAACTTTCTATGATTTGAACCTCTCCTGTGAGTCCAGTTTTAGATTCGGATGCTTCACTTCAGGTTTACTGTATCCCTTGGACCTTCTTATTGACGATGAAAGACAGAAATTGCATCCGAATTTAATACGACAGGCACAATGCCGACTTAAGTACAAGAGGACTGACACTCTAACTTTTTATGATTTGAACCTCTCCTGTGAGTCCAGTTTTAGATTCCGATGCTTCACATCGCGTTTACTGTATCCCTTGGACCTTCTTATTGACGATGAAACACAGAAATTGCATCCGAATTTAATACAAAATGCTCAATGCCGACTTAAGTACAAGAGGACTGACACTCTAACTTTCTATGATTTGAACCTCTCCTGTGAGTCCAGTTTTAGATTCGGATGCTTCACATCGCGTTTACTGTATCCCTTGGACCTTCTTATTGACGATGAAACACAGAAATTGCATCCGAATGTAATACAAAAGGCACAATGCCGACTTAAGTACAAGAGGACTGACACTCTAACTTTCTATGATTTGAACCTCTCCTGTTAGTCCAGTTTTAGATTCGGATGCTTCACTTCAGGATTACTGTATCCCTGGACCTTCTTATTGACGATGAAACACAGTAATTGCAACCGAATTTAATACAAAAGGCACAATGCCGACTTAAATACAAGAGGACTGACAGTCTAACTTTCTTTGATTTGAACCTCCCCTGTGGGTCCAGTTTTGGATTCCGATTCTTCTCGTCAGGTTTACTGTACCCCTTGGACCATCTTATTGACGATGACACACAGAAATGGCTTCCGAATTTAATACAAAAGGCACAATGCCGACTTCAATACAAGAGGACTGACACTCTAACTTTCCATGATTT
The DNA here is from genome assembly GCF_021461395.2 of Schistocerca americana. Lineage (NCBI taxonomy): Eukaryota > Metazoa > Arthropoda > Insecta > Orthoptera > Acrididae > Schistocerca > Schistocerca americana. The sequence goes on along the minus strand of NW_025726291.1, from coordinate 374,207 downwards.
GAACCTCTCCTGTGAGTCCAGCTTTAGATTCCGATGCTTCACTTCAGGTTTACTGTATCCCTTGGACCATCTTATTGACGATGAAACACAGAAATTGCATCCGAATGTAATACACAAGGCACAATGCCGACTTAAGTACAAGAGGACTGACACACTAACTTCCTATGATTTGAACCACTCCTGTGAGCCCAGTTTTAGATTCCTATGCTTCACATCCCGTTTACTGTATCCCTTGGACCTTCTTATTGACGATGAAACACAGAAGTAGCATCCGAATTTAATACAAAAGGCACAATGCCGACTTAAGTACAAGAGGACTGACACTCTAACTTTCTATGATTTGAACCTCTCCTGTGAGTCCGGTTTTAGATTCCGATGCTTCACTTCAGGTTTACTGTATCCCTTGGACCTTCTTATTGACAATGAAACACAGAAATTGCATCCGAATTTAATACAAAAGGCACAATACCGACTTAAGTACAAGAGGACTGACACTATAACTTTCAATGAACTCAACCTCTCCAGTGAGTCCAGTTTTAGATTCCGATGCTTCACATCAGGTTTACTGTATCCTTAGGACCTTCTTATAGACGATGTAACACAGAAATTGCATCCGAATTTAATACAGAAGGCACAATGCCGACATAAGTACAAGAGGACTGACACTCAAATTTTCTATGATTTGAACCTCTCCTATGAGTCCAGTTTTAGATTCCGATGCTTCACTTCAGGTTTACTGTATCCCTTGGACCGTCTTATTAACGATGAAATACAGAAATTGCATCCGAATTTAATACAAAAGGCACAATGCCATCTTAAGTACAAGAGGACTGACACTCTAACTTTCTATGATTTGAACCTCTCCTGAGAGACCAGTTTTAGATTCTGATGCTTCTCTTCAGGTTTACTGTATCCCTTGGACCTTCTTAATGACGATGAGACACAGAAATTGCATCCGAATGTAATACACAAGGTACAATGCCGACTTAAGTACAAGAGGACTGACACTCTAACTTTCTATGATTTGAACCACTCCTGTGAGTCCAGTTTTAGATTCCGATGCTTCACATCGCGTTTACTGTATCCCTTGGACCTTCTTATTGACGATGAAACACAGAAATTGCATCCGAATTTAATACGACAGGCACAATGCCGACTTAAGTACAAGAGGACTGACACTCTAACTTTCTATGATTTGAACCTCTCCTGTGAGTCCAGTTTTAGATTCCGATCCTTCACTTCATGTTTACTGTGTACCTTGGACCTTCTTAATGACGATGAAACACAGTAATTGCAACCGAATTTAATACAAAAGGCACAATGCCGACTTAAATACAAGAGGACTGACAGTCTAACTTTCTTTGATTTGAACCTCCCCTGTGGGTCCAGTTTTGGATTCCGATTCTTCTCGTCAGGTTTACTGTACCCCTTGGACCATCTTATTGACGATGACACACAGAAATGGCTTCCGAATTTAATACAAAAGGCACAATGCCGACTTCAATACAAGAGGACTGACACTCTAACTTTCCATGATTTGAACCTCTCCTGTGAGTCCAGCTTTAGATTCCGATGCTTCACTTCAGGTTTACTGTATCCCTTGGACCATCTTATTGACGATGAAACACAGAAATTGCATCCGAATGTAATACACAAGGCACAATGCCGACTTAAGTACAAGAGGACTGACACACTAACTTCCTATGATTTGAACCACTCCTGTGAGCCCAGTTTTAGATTCCTATGCTTCACATCCCGTTTACTGTATCCCTTGGACCTTCTTATTGACGATGAAACACAGAAGTAGCATCCGAATTTAATACAAAAGGCACAATGCCGACTTAAGTACAAGAGGACTGACACTCTAACTTTCTATGATTTGAACCTCTCCTGTGAGTCCGGTTTTAGATTCCGATGCTTCACTTCAGGTTTACTGTATCCCTTGGACCTTCTTATTGACGATGAAACACAGAAATTGCATCCGAATTTAATACAAAAGGCACAATACCGACTTAAGTACAAGAGGACTGACACTATAACTGTCAATGAACTCAACCTCTCCAGTGAGTCCAGTTTTAGATTCCGATGCTTCACATCAGGTTTACTGTATCCTTAGGACCTTCTTATAGACGATGTAACACAGAAATTGCATCCGAATTTAATACAGAAGGCACAATGCCGACATAAGTACAAGAGGACTGACACTCAAATTTTCTATGATTTGAACCTCTCCTATGAGTCCAGTTTTAGATTTCGATGCTTCACTTCAGGTTTACTGTATCCCTTGGACCGTCTTATTAACGATGAAATACAGAAATTGCATCCGAATTTAATACAAAAGGCACAATGCCATCTTAAGTACAAGAGGACTGACACTCTAACTTTCTATGATTTGAACCTCTCCTGAGAGACCAGTTTTAGATTCTGATGCTTCTCTTCAGGTTTACTGTATCCCTTGGACCTTCTTAATGACGATGAGACACAGAAATTGCATCCGAATGTAATACACAAGGTACAATGCCGACTTAAGTACAAGAGGACTGACACTCTAACTTTCTATGATTTGAACCACTCCTGTGAGTCCAGTTTTAGATTCCGATGCTTCACATCGCGTTTACTGTATCCCTTGGACCTTCTTATTGACGATGAAACACAGAAATTGCATCCGAATTTAATACGACAGGCACAATGCCGACTTAAGTACAAGAGGACTGACACTCTAACTTTCTATGATTTGAACCTCTCCTGTGAGTCCAGTTTTAGATTCCGATCCTTCACTTCATGTTTACTGTGTACCTTGGACCTTCTTATTGACGATGAAACACAGAAATTGCATCCGAATTTAATACAAAATGCTCAATGCCGACTTAAGTACAAGAGGACTGACACTCTAACTTTCTATGATTTGAACCTCTCCTGTGAGTCCAGTTTTAGAATCCGATGCTTCACTTCATGTTTACTGTATCCCTTGGACCTAAATATTGACGATGAAACACAGACATTGCATCCGAATTTAATACAAAAGGCACAATGCCGACTTAAGTATAAAGGGACTGACACTTTAACTTACTATGATTTGAAACTCTCCTGTGAGTCCAGTTTTAGATTCCGATGCTTCACTTCAGGTTTACTGTATCCCTTGGCCCTTTTTATTGACGATGAAACACAGAAATTGCATCCGAATTTAATACAAAAGGCACAATGCCGACTTAAGTACAAGAGGACTGACACTCTAACTTTCTATGATTTGAACCTCTCCTGAGAGACCAGTTTTAGATTCTGATGCTTCTCTTCAGGTTTACTGTATCCCTTGGACCTTCTTATTGACGATGAAACACAGAAATTGCATCCGAATTTAATACGACAGGCACAATGCCGACTTAAGTACAAGAGGACTGACACTCTAACTTTCTATGATTTGAACCTCTCCTGTGAGTCCAGTTTTAGATTCCGATGCTTCACTTCATGTTTACTGTGTACCTTGGACCTTCTTATTGACGATGAAACACAGAAATTGCATCCGAATTTAATACAAAATGCTCAATGCCGACTTAAGCACAAGAGGACTGACACTCTAACTTTCTATGATTTGAACCTCTCCTGTGAGTCCAGTTTTAGATTCGGATGCTTCACTTCAGGTTTACTGTATCCCCTGGACCTTCTTATTGACGATGAAACACAGAAATTGCATCCAAATTTAATACGACAGGCACAATGCCGACTTAAGTACAAGAGGACTGACACTCTAATTTTCTATGATTTGAACCTCTCCTGTGAGTCCAGTTTTAGATTCCGATGCTTAACATCGCGTTTACTGTATCCCTTGGACCTTCTTATTGACGATGAAACACAGAAATTGCATCCGAATTTAACACAAAATGCTCAATGCCGACTTAAGTACAAGAGGACTGACACTCTAACTTTCTATGATTTGAACCTCTCCTGTGAGTCCAGTTTTAGATTCGGATGCTTCACTTCAGGTTTACTGTATCCCTTGGACCTTCTTATTGACGATGAAACACAGAAATTGCATCCGAATTTAATACGACAGGCACAATGCCGACTTAAGTACAAGAGGACTGACACTCTAACTTTCTATGATTTGAACCTCTCCTGTGAGTCCAGTTTTAGAATCCGATGCTTCACTTCATGTTTACTGTATCCCTTGGACCTAAATATTGACGATGAAACACAGACATTGCATCCGAATTTAATACAAAAGGCACAATGCCGACTTAAGTGTAAAGGGACTGACACTTTAACTTACTATGATTTGAAACTCTCCTGTGAGTCCAGTTTTAGATTCCGATGCTTCACTTCAGGTTTACTGTATCCCTTGGCCCTTTTTATTGACGATGAAACACAGAAATTGCATCCGAATTTAATACAAAAGGCACAATGCCGACTTAAGTACAAGAGGACTGACACTCTAACTTTCTATGATTTGAACCTCTCCTGAGAGACCAGTTTTAGATTCTGATGCTTCTCTTCAGGTTTACTGTATCCCTTGGACCTTCTTATTGACGATGAAACACAGAAATTGCATCCGAATTTAATACGACAGGCACAATGCCGACTTAAGTACAAGAGGACTGACACTCTAACTTTCTATGATTTGAACCTCTCCTGTGAGTCCAGTTTTAGATTCCGATGCTTCACTTCATGTTTACTGTGTACCTTGGACCTTCTTATTGACGATGAAACACAGAAATTGCATCCGAATTTAATACAAAATGCTCAATGCCGACTTAAGCACAAGAGGACTGACACTCTAACTTTCTATGATTTGAACCTCTCCTGTGAGTCCAGTTTTAGATTCGGATGCTTCACTTCAGGTTTACTGTATCCCTTGGACCTTCTTAATGACGATGAAACACAGAAATGGCATCCAAATTTAATACGACAGGCACAATGCCGACTTAAGTACAAGAGGACTGACACTCTAACTTTCTATGATTTGAACCTCTCCTGTGAGTCCAGTTTTAGATTCCGATGCTTAACATCGCGTTTACTGTATCCCTTGGACCTTCTTATTGACGATGAAACACAGAAATTGCATCCGAATTTAATACAAAATGCTCAATGTCGACTTAAGTACAAGAGGACTGACACTCTAACTTTCTATGATTTGAACCTCTCCTGTGAGTCCAGTTTTAGAATCCGATGCTTCACTTCATGTTTACTGTATCCCTTGGACCTAAATATTGACGATGAAACACAGACATTGCATCCGAATTTAATACAAAAGGCACAATGCCGACTTAAGTATAAAGGGACTGACACTTTAACTTACTATGATTTGAAACTCTCCTGTGAGTCCAGTTTTAGATTCCGATGCTTCACTTCAGGTTTACTGTATCCCTTGGCCCTTCTTATTGACGATGAAACACAGAAATTGCATCCGAATTTAATACAAAGGGCACAATGCCGACTTAAGTACAAGAGGACTGACACTCTAACTTTCTATGATTTGAACCTCTCCTGATAGACCAGTTTTAGATTCTGATGCTTCTCTTCAGGTTTTCTGTTTCCCTTGGACCTTCTTAATGACGATGAAACACAGAAATTGCATCCGAATTTAATACGACAGGCACCATGCCGACTTAAGTACAAGAGGACTGACACTCTAACTTTCTATGATTTGAACCTCTCCTGTGAGTCCAGTTTTAGAATCCGATGCTTCACTTCATGTTTACTGTATCCCTTGGACCTAAATATTGACGATGAAACACAGACATTGCATCCGAATTTAATACAAAAGGCACAATGCCGACTTAAGTATAAAGGGACTGACACTTTAACTTACTATGATTTGAAACTCTCCTGTGAGTCCAGTTTTAGATTCCGATGCTTCACTTCAGGTTTACTGTATCCCTTGGCCCTTCTTATTGACGATGAAACTCAGAAATTGCATCCGAATTTAATACAAAAGGCACAATGCCGACTTAAGTACAAGAGGACTGACACTCTAACTTTCTATGATTTGAACCTCTCCTGATAGACCAGTTTTAGATTCTGATGCTTCTCTTCAGGTTTACTGTTTCCCTTGGACCTTCTTAATGACGATGAAACACAGAAATTGCATCCGAATTTAATACGACAGGCACAATGCCGACTTAAGTACAAGAGGACTGACACTCTAACTTTCTATGATTTGAACCTCTCCTGTGAGTCCAGTTTTAGATTCCGATGCTTCACTTCATGTTTACTGTGTACCTTGGACCTTCTTATTGACGATGAAACACAGAAATTGCATCCGAATTTAATACAAAATGCTCAATGCCGACTTAAGCACAAGAGGACTGACACTCTAACTTTCTATGATTTGAACCTCTCCTGTGAGTCCAGTTTTAGATTCGGATGCTTCACTTCAGGTTTACTGTATCCCTTGGACCTTCTTATTGACGATGAAACACAGAAATTGCATCCGAATTTAATACGACAGGCACAATGCCGACTTAAGTACAAGAGGACTGACACTCTAACTTTCTATGATTTGAACCTCTCCTGTGAGTCCAGTTTTAGAATCCGATGCTTCACTTCATGTTTACTGTATCCCTTGGACCTAAATATTGACGATGAAACACAGACATTGCATCCGAATTTAATACAAAATGCTCAATGCCGACTTAAGTACAAGAGGACTGACACTCTAACTTTCTATGATTTGAACGTCTCCTGTGAGTCCAGTTTTAGATTCGGATGCTTCACTTCAGGTTTACTGTATCCCTTGGACCTTCTTATTGACGATGAAACACAGAAATTGCATCCGAATTTAATACAAAATGCTCAATGCCGACTTAAGCACAAGAGGACTGACACTCTAACTTTCTATGATTTGAACCTCTCCTGTGAGTCCAGTTTTAGATTCGGATGCTTCACTTCAGGTTTACTGTATCCCTTGGACCTTCTTATTGACGATGAAACACAGAAATTGCATCCGAATTTAATACGACAGGCACAATGCCGACTTAAGTACAAGAGGACTGACACTCTAACTTTCTATGATTTGAACCTCTCCTGTGAGTCCAGTTTTAGATTCCGATGCTTCACTTCATGTTTACTGTGTACCTTGGACCTTCTTATTGACGATGAAACACAGAAATTGCATCCGAATTTAATACAAAATGCTCAATGCCGACTTAAGCACAAGAGGACTGACACTCTAACTTTCTATGATTTGAACCTCTCCTGTGAGTCCAGTTTTAGATTCGGATGCTTCACTTCAGGTTTACTGTATCCCTTGGACCTTCTTATTGACGATGAAACACAGAAATTGCATCCGAATTTAATACGACAGGCACAATGCCGACTTAAGTACAAGAGGACTGACACTCTAACTTTCTATGATTTGAACCTCTCCTGATAGACCAGTTTTAGATTCTGATGCTTCTCTTCAGGTTTACTGTTTCCCTTGGACCTTCTTAATGACGATGAAACACAGAAATTGCATCCGAATTTAATACAAAAGGCACAATGCCGACTTAAGTATAAAGGGACTGACACTTTAACTTACTATGATTTGAAACTCTCCTGTGAGTCCAGTTTTAGATTCCGATGCTTCACTTCAGGTTTACTGTATCCCTTGGCCCTTCTTATTGACGATGAAACACAGAAATTGCATCCGAATTTAATACAAAAGGCACAATGCCGACTTAAGTACAAGAGGACTGACACTCTAACTTTCTATGATTTGAACCTCTCCTGTGAGTCCAGTTTTAGATTCCGATGCTTAACATCGCGTTTACTGTATCCCTTGGACCTTCTTATTGACGATGAAACACAGAAATTGCATCCGAATTTAATACAAAATGCTCAATGCCGACTTAAGTACAAGAGGACTGACACTCTAACTTTCTATGATTTGAACCTCTCCTGTGAGTCCAGTTTTAGATTCGGATGCTTCACTTCAGGTTTACTGTATCCCTTGGACCTTCTTATTGACGATGAAACACAGAAATTGCATCCGAATTTAATACGACAGGCACAATGCCGACTTAAGTACAAGAGGACTGACACTCTAACTTTCTATGATTTGAACCTCTCCTGTGAGTCCAGTTTCAGAATCCGATGCTTCACTTCATGTTTACTGTATCCCTTGGACCTAAATATTGACGATGAAACACAGACATTGCATCCGAATTTAATACAAAAGGCACAATGCCGACTTAAGTATAAAGGGACTGACACTTTAACTTACTATGATTTGAAACTCTCCTGTGAGTCCAGTTTTAGATTCCGATGCTTCACTTCAGGTTTACTGTATCCCTTGGCCCATCTTATTGACGATGAAACACAGAAATTGCATCCGAATTTAATACAAAAGGCACAATGCCGACTTAAGTACAAGAGGACTGACACTCTAACTTTCTATGATTTGAACCTCTCCTGATAGACCAGTTTTAGATTCTGATGCTTCTCTTCAGGTTTTCTGTTTCCCTTGGACCTTCTTAATGACGATGAAACACAGAAATTGCATCCGAATTTAATACGACAGGCACCATGCCGACTTAAGTACAAGAGGACTGACACTCTAACTTTCTATGATTTGAACCTCTCCTGTGAGTCCAGTTTTAGAATCCGATGCTTCACTTCATGTTTACTGTATCCCTTGGACCTAAATATTGACGATGAAACACAGACATTGCATCCGAATTTAATACAAAAGGCACAATGCCGACTTAAGTATAAAGGGACTGACACTTTAACTTACTATGATTTGAAACTCTCCTGTGAGTCCAGTTTTAGATTCCGATGCTTCACTTCAGGTTTACTGTATCCCTTGGCCCTTCTTATTGACGATGAAACTCAGAAATTGCATCCGAATTTAATACAAAAGGCACAATGCCGACTTAAGTACAAGAGGACTGACACTCTAACTTTCTATGATTTGAACCTCTCCTGATAGACCAGTTTTCGATTCTGATGCTTCTCTTCAGGTTTACTGTTTCCCTTGGACCTTCTTAATGACGATGAAACACAGAAATTGCATCCGAATTTAATACGACAGGCACAATGCCGACTTAAGTACAAGAGGACTGACACTCTAACTTTCTATGATTTGAACCTCTCCTGTGAGTCCAGTTTTAGATTCCGATGCTTCACTTCATGTTTACTGTGTACCTTGGACCTTCTTATTGACGATGAAACACAGAAATTGCATCCGAATTTAATACAAAAGGCACAATGCCGACTTAAGTACAAGAGGACTGACACTCTAACTTTCTATGATTTGAACCTCTCCTGTGAGTCCAGTTTTAGATTCGGATGCTTCACTTCAGGTTTACTGTATCCCTTGGCCCTTCTTATTGACGATGAAACTCAGAAATTGCATCCGAATTTAATACAAAAGGCACAATGCCGACTTAAGTACAAGAGGACTGACACTCTAACTTTCTATGATTTGAACCTCTCCTGATAGACCAGTTTTAGATTCTGATGCTTCTCTTCAGGTTTACTGTTTCCCTTGGACCTTCTTAATGACGATGAAACACAGAAATTGCATCCGAATTTAATACGACAGGCACAATGCCGACTTAAGTACAAGAGGACTGACACTCTAACTTTCTATGATTTGAACCTCTCCTGTGAGTCCAGTTTTAGATTCCGATGCTTCACTTCATGTTTACTGTGTACCTTGGACCTTCTTATTGACGATGAAACACAGAAATTGCATCCGAATGTAATACAAAATGCTCAATGCCGACTTAAGCACAAGAGGACTGACACTCTAACTTTCTATGATTTGAACCTCTCCTGTGAGTCCAGTTTTAGATTCGGATGCTTCACTTCAGGTTTACTGTATCCCTTGGACCTTCTTATTGACGATGAAACACAGAAATTGCATCCGAATTTAATACGACAGGCACAATGCCGACTTAAGTACAAGAGGACTGACACTCTAACTTTCTATGATTTGAACCTCTCCTGTGAGTCCAGTTTTAGAATCCGATGCTTCACTTCATGTTTACTGTATCCCTTGGACCTAAATATTGACGATGAAACACAGACATTGCATCCGAATTTAATACAAAATGCTCAATGCCGACTTAAGTACAAGAGGACTGACACTCTAACTTTCTATGATTTGAACGTCTCCTGTGAGTCCAGTTTTAGATTCGGATGCTTCACTTCAGGTTTACTGTATCCCTTGGACCTTCTTATTGACGATGAAACACAGAAATTGCATCCGAATTTAATACAAAATGCTCAATGCCGACTTAAGCACAAGAGGACTGACACTCTAACTTTCTATGATTTGAACCTCTCCTGTGAGTCCAGTTTTAGATTCGGATGCTTCACTTCAGGTTTACTGTATTCCTTGGACCTTCTTATTGACGATGAAACACAGAAATTGCATCCGAATTTAATACGACAGGCACAATGCCGACTTAAGTACAAGAGGACTGACACTCTAACTTTCTATGATCTGAACCTCTCCTGTGAGTCCAGTTTTAGATTCCGATGCTTCACTTCATGTTTACTGTGTACCTTGGACCTTCTTATTGACGATGAAACACAGAAATTGCATCCGAATTTAATACAAAATGCTCAATGCCGACTTAAGCACAAGAGGACTGACACTCTAACTTTCTATGATTTGAACCTCTCCTGTGAGTCCAGTTTTAGATTCGGATGCTTCACTTCAGGTTTACTGTATCCCTTGGACCTTCTTATTGACGATGAAACACAGAAATTGCATCCGAATTTAATACGACAGGCACAATGCCGACTTAAGTACAAGAGGACTGACACTCTAACTTTCTATGATTTGAACCTCTCCTGATAGACCAGTTTTAGATTCTGATGCTTCTCTTCAGGTTTACTGTTTCCCTTGGACCTTCTTAATGACGATGAAACACAGAAATTGCATCCGAATTTAATACAAAAGGCACAATGCCGACTTAAGTATAAAGGGACTGACACTTTAACTTACTATGATTTGAAACTCTCCTGTGAGTCCAGTTTTAGATTCCGATGCTTCACTTCAGGTTTACTGTATCCCTTGGCCCTTCTTATTGACGATGAAACACAGAAATTGCATCCGAATTTAATACAAAAGGCACAATGCCGACTTAAGTACAAGAGGACTGACACTCTAACTTTCTATGATTTGAACCTCTCCTGTGAGTCCAGTTTTAGATTCCGATGCTTAACATCGCGTTTACTGTATCCCTTGGACCTTCTTATTGACGATGAAACACAGAAATTGCATCCGAATTTAATACAAAATGCTCAATGCCGACTTAAGTACAAGAGGACTGACACTCTAACTTTCTATGATTTGAACCTCTCCTGTGAGTCCAGTTTTAGATTCGGATGCTTCACTTCAGGTTTACTGTATCCCTTGGACCTTCTTATTGACGATGAAACACAGAAATTGCATCCGAATTTAATACGACAGGCACAATGCCGACTTAAGTACAAGAGGACTGACACTCTAACTTTCTATGATTTGAACCTCTCCTGTGAGTCCAGTTTCAGAATCCGATGCTTCACTTCATGTTTACTGTATCCCTTGGACCTAAATATTGACGATGAAACACAGACATTGCATCCGAATTTAATACAAAAGGCACAATGCCGACTTAAGTATAAAGGGACTGACACTTTAACTTACTATGATTTGAAACTCTCCTGTGAGTCCAGTTTTAGATTCCGATGCTTCACTTCAGGTTTACTGTATCCCTTGGCCCATCTTATTGACGATGAAACACAGAAATTGCATCCGAATTTAATACAAAAGGCACAATGCCGACTTAAGTACAAGAGGACTGACACTCTAACTTTCTATGATTTGAACCTCTCCTGATAGACCAGTTTTAGATTCTGATGCTTCTCTTCAGGTTTTCTGTTTCCCTTGGACCTTCTTAATGACGATGAAACACAGAAATTGCATCCGAATTTAATACGACAGGCACCATGCCGACTTAAGTACAAGAGGACTGACACTCTAACTTTCTATGATTTGAACCTCTCCTGTGAGTCCAGTTTTAGAATCCGATGCTTCACTTCATGTTTACTGTATCCCTTGGACCTAAATATTGACGATGAAACACAGACATTGCATCCGAATTTAATACAAAAGGCACAATGCCGACTTAAGTATAAAGGGACTGACACTTTAACTTACTATGATTTGAAACTCTCCTGTGAGTCCAGTTTTAGATTCCGATGCTTCACTTCAGGTTTACTGTATCCCTTGGCCCTTCTTATTGACGATGAAACTCAGAAATTGCATCCGAATTTAATACAAAAGGCACAATGCCGACTTAAGTACAAGAGGACTGACACTCTAACTTTCTATGATTTGAACCTCTCCTGATAGACCAGTTTTAGATTCTGATGCTTCTCTTCAGGTTTACTGTTTCCCTTGGACCTTCTTAATGACGATGAAACACAGAAATTGCATCCGAATTTAATACGACAGGCACAATGCCGACTTAAGTACAAGAGGACTGACACTCTAACTTTCTATGATTTGAACCTCTCCTGTGAGTCCAGTTTTAGATTCCGATGCTTCACTTCATGTTTACTGTGTACCTTGGACCTTCTTATTGACGATGAAACACAGAAATTGCATCCGAATTTAATACAAAATGCTCAATGCCGACTTAAGCACAAGAGGACTGACACTCTAACTTTCTATGATTTGAACCTCTCCTGTGAGTCCAGTTTTAGATTCGGATGCTTCACTTCAGGTTTACTGTATCCCTTGGACCTTCTTATTGACGATGAAACACAGAAATTGCATCCGAATTTAATACGACAGGCACAATGCCGACTTAAGTACAAGAGGACTGACACTCTAACTTTCTATGATTTGAACCTCTCCTGTGAGTCCAGTTTTAGATTCCGATGCTTCACATCGCGTTTACTGTATCCCTTGGACCTTCTTATTGACGATGAAACACAGAAATTGCATCCGAATTTAATACAAAATGCTCAATGCCGACTTAAGTACAAGAGGACTGACACTCAAACTTTCTATGATTTGAACCTCTCCTGTCAGTCCAGTTTTAGATTCGGATGCTTCACTTCAGGTTTACTGTATCCCTTGGACCTTCTTAAAGACGATGAGACACAGAAATTGCATCCGAATGTAATACACAAGGTACAATGCCGACTTAAGTACAAGAGGACTGACACTCTAACTTTCTTATGATTTGAACCACTCCTGTGAGTCCAGTTTTAGATTCCGATGCTTCACATCGCGTTTACTGTATCCCTTGGACCTTCTTATTGACGATGAAACACAGAAATTGCATCCGAATTTAATACAAAAGGCACAATGCCGACTTAAGTACAAGAGGACTGACACTCTAACTTTCTATGATTTGAACCTCTCCTGTGAGTCCAGTTTTAGATTCGGATGCTTCACTTCAGGTTTACTGTATCCCTTGGACCTTCTTAATGACGATGAGACACAGAAATTGCATCCGAATGTAATACACAAGGTACAATGCCGACTTAAGTACAAGAGGACTGACACTCTAACTTTCTATGATTTGAACCACTCCTGTGAGTCCAGTTTTAGATTCCGATGCTTCACATCGCGTTTACTGTATCCCTTGGACCTTCTTAATGACGATGAAACACAGAAATGGCTTCCGAATTTAATACAAAAGGCACAATGCCGACTTAAGTACAAGAGGACTGACACTCTAACTTTCTATGATTTGAACCTCTCCTGAGAGACCAGTTTTAGATTCCGATGCTTCACTTCAGGTTTACTGTATCCCTTGGCCCTTCTTATTGACGATGAAACACAGAAATTGCATCCGAATTTAATACAAAAGGCACAATGCCGACTTAAGTACAAGAGGACTGACACTCTAACTTTCTATGATTTGAACCTCTCCTGAGAGACCAGTTTTAGATTCTGATGCTTCTCTTCAGGTTTACTGTATCCCTTGGACCTTCTTATTGACGATGAAACACAGAAATTGCATCCGAATTTAATACGACATCCACAATGCCGACTTAAGTACAAGAGGACTGACATTGTAACTTTCTATGATTTGAACCTCTCCTGTGAGTCCAGTTTTAGATTCGGATGCTTCACTTCAGGTTTACTGTATCCCTTGGACCTTCTTATTGACGATGAAACACAGAAATTGCATCCGAATTTAATACGACAGGCACAATGCCGACTTAAGTACAAGAGGACTGACACTCTAACTTTCTATGATTTGAACCTCTCCTGTGAGTCCAGTTTTAGATTCCGATGCTTCACATCGCGTTTACTGTATCCCTTGGACCTTCTTATTGACGATGAAACACAGAAATTTCATCCGAATTTAATACAAAATGCTCAATGCCGACTTAAGTACAAGAGGACTGACACTCTAACTTTCTATGATTTGAACCTCTCCTGTGAGTCCAGTTTTAGATTCGGATGCTTCACTTCAGGTTTACTGTATCCCTTGGACCTTCTTAATGACGATGAGACACAGAAATTGCATCCGAATGTAATACACAAGGTACAATGCCGACTTAAGTACAAGAGGACTGACACTCTAACTTTCTATGATTTGAACCACTCCTGTGAGTCCAGTTTTAGATTCCGATGCTTCACATCGCGTTTACTGTATCCCTTGGACCTTCTTATTGACGAAGAAACACAGAAATTGCATCCGCATTTAATACAAAAGGCACAATGCCGACTTAAGTACAAGAGGACTGACACTCTAACTTTCTATGATTTGAACCTCTCCTGAGAGACCAGTTTTAGATTCTGATGCTTCTCTTCAGGTTTACTGTATCCCTTGGACCTTCTTATTGACGATGACACACTGAAATTGCATCCGAATTTAATACAACAGGCACAATGCCGACGTAAGTTCAAGAGGACTGACACTCTAACTTTCTATGGTTTGAACCTCTCCTGTGAGTCCAGTTTTAGAATCCGATGCTTCACTTCATGTTTACTGTATCCCTTGGACCTAAATATTGACGATGAAACACAGACATTGCATCCGAATTTAATACAAAAGGCACAATGCCGACTTAAGTATAAAGGGACTGACACTTTAACTTACTATGATTTGAATCTCTCCTGTGAGTCCAGTTTTAGATTCCGATGCTTCACTTTAGGTTTACTGTATCCCTTGGCCCTTCTTATTGACGATGAAACACAGAAATTGCATCCGAGTTTAATACAAAAGGCACAATGCCGACTTATGTACAAGAGGACTGACACTCTAACTTTCTATGATTTGAACCTCTCCTGAGAGACCAGTTTTAGATTCTGATGCTTCTCTTCAGGTTTACTGTATCCCTTGGACCTTCTTATTGACGATGAAACACAGAAATTGCATCCGAATTTAATACGACAGGCACAATGCCGACTTAAGTACAAGAGGACTGACACTCTAACTTTCTATGATTTGAACCTCTCCTGTGAGTCCAGTTTTAGATTCCGATGCTTCACTTCATGTTTACTGTGTACCTTGGACCTTCTTATTGACGATGAAACACAGAAATTGCATCCGAATTTAATACAAAATGCTCAATGCCGACTTAAGCACAAGAGGACTGACACTCTAACTTTCTATGATTTGAACCTCTCCTGTGAGTCCAGTTTTAGATTCGGATGCTTCACTTCAGGTTTACTGTATCCCTTGGACCTTCTTATTGACGATGAAAAACAGAAATTGCATCCGAATTTAATACGACAGGCACAATGCCGACTTAAGTACAAGAGGACTGACACTCTAACTTTCTATGATTTGAACCTCTCCTGTGAGTCCAGTTTTAGATTCCGATGCTTCACATCGCGTTTACTGTATCCCTTGGACCTTCTTATTGACGATGAAACACAGAAATTGCATCCGAATTTAATACAAAATGCTCAATGCCGACTTAAGTACAAGAGGACTGACACTCTAACTTTCTATGATTTGAACCTCTCCTGTGAGTCCAGTTTTAGATTCGGATGCTTCACTTCAGGTTTACTGTATCCCTTGGACCTTCGTATTGACGATGAAACACAGAAATTGCATCCGAATTTAATACGACAGGCACAATGCCGACTTAAGTACAAGAGGACTGACACTCTAACTTTCTATGATTTGAACCTCTCCTGTGAGTCCAGTTTTAGAATCCGATGCTTCACTTCATGTTTACTGTATCCCTTGGACCTAAATATTGACGATCAAACACAGACATTGCATCCGAATTTAATACAAAAGGCACAATGCCGACTTAAGTATAAAGGGACTGACACTTTAACTTACTATGATTTGAAACTCTCCTGTGAGTCCAGTTTTAGATTCCGATGCTTCACTTCAGGTTTACTGTATCCCTTGGCCCTTCTTATTGACGATGAAACACAGAAATTGCATCCGAATTTAATACAAAAGGCACAATGCCGACTTAAGTACAAGAGGACTGACACTCTAACTTTCTATGATTTGAACCTCTCCTGAGAGACCAGTTTTAGATTCTGATGCTTCTCTTCAGGTTTACTGTATCCCTTGGACCTTCTTATTGACGATGAAACACAGAAATTGCATCTGAATTTAATACGGCAGGCACAATGCCGACTTAAGTACAAGAGGACTGACACTCTAACTTTCTATGATTTGAACCTCTCCTGTGAGTCCAGTTTTAGATTCCGATGCTTCACTTCATGTTTACTGTGTACCTTGGACCTTCTTATTGACGATGAAACACAGAAATTGCATCCGAATTTAATACAAAATGCTCAATGCCGACTTAAGCACAAGAGGACTGACACTCTAACTTTCTATGATTTGAACCTCTCCTGTGAGTCCAGTTTTAGATTCGGATGCTTCACTTCAGGTTTACTGTATCCCTTGGACCTTCTTAATGACGATGAGACACAGAAATTGCATCCGAATGTAATACAAAAGGCACAATGCCGACTTAAGTACAAGAGGACTGACACTCTAACTTTCTATGATTTGAACCTCTCCTGAGAGACCAGTTTTAGATTCTGATGCTTCTCTTCAGGTTTACTGTATCCCTTGGACCTTCTTATTGACGATGACACACAGATATTGCATCCGAATTTAATACAACAGGCACAATGCCGACTTAAGTTCAAGAGGACTGACACTCTAACTTTCTATGATTTGAACCTCTCCTGTGAGTCCGGTTTTAGATTCCGATGCTTCACATCAGGTTTACTGTATCCCTTGGACCTTCTTATTGACGATGAAACACAGAAATTGCATCCGAATTTAATACAAAAGGCACAATACCGACTTAAGTACAAGAGGACTGACACTCTAACTTTCAATGAACTCAACCTCTCCAGTGAGTCCAGTTTTAGATTCCGATGCTTCACATCAGGTTTACTGTATCCTTAGGCCTTCTTATTGACGATGTAACACAGAAATAGCATCCGAATTTAATACAAAAGGCACAATGCCGACATAAGTACAAGAGGACTGACACTCAAATTTTCTATGATTTGAACCTCACCTATGAGTCCAGTTTTGGATTCCGATGCTTCACTTCAGGTTTACTGTATCCCTTGGACCTTCTTATTAACGATGAAATGCAGAAATTGCATCCGAATTTAATACAAAAGGCACAATGCCGACATAAGTACAAGAGGACTGACACTCTAACTTTCTATGATTTGAACCTCTCCTGAGAGACCAGTATTAGATTCTGATGCTTCTCTTCAGGTTTACTGTATCCCTTGGACCTTCTTATTGACGATGACACACAGAAATTGCATCCGAATTTAATACAACAGGCACAATGCCGACTTAAGTTCAAGAGGACTGACACTCTAACTTTCTATGGTTTGAACCTCTCCTGTGACTCCAGTTTTAGAATCCGATGCTTCACTTCATGTTTACTGTATCCCTTGGACCTAAATATTGACGATGAAACACAGACATTGCATCCGAATTTAATACAAAAGGCACAATGCCGACTTAAGTATAAAGGGACTGACACTTTAACTTACTATGATTTGAAACTCTCCTGTGAGTCCAGTTTTAGATTCCGATGCTTCACTTCAGGTTTACTGTATCCCTTGGCCCTTCTTATTGACGATGAAACACAGAAATTGCATCCGAATTTAATACAAAAGGCACAATGCCGACTTAAGTACAAGAGGACTGACACTCTAACTTTCTATGATTTGAACCTCTCCTGAGAGACCAGTTTTAGATTATGATGCTTCTCTTCAGGTTTACTGTATCCCTTGGACCTTCTTATTGACGATGAAACACAGAAATTGCATCCGAATTTAATACGACAGGCATAATGCCGACTTAAGTACAAGAGGACTGACACTCTAACTTTCTATGATTTGAACCTCTCCTGTGAGTCCAGTTTTAGATTCCGATGCTTCACTTCATGATTACTGTGTACCTTGGACCATCTTATTGACGATGAAACACAGAAATGGCTTCCGAATTTAATACAAAAGGCACAATGCCGACTTAAATACAAGAGGACTGACACTCTAACTTTCTATGATTTGAACCTCTCCAGTGAGTCCAGCTTTAGATTCCGATGCTTCACTTCAGGTTTACTGTATCCCTTGGACCTTCATATTAACGATGAGACACAGAAATTGCATCCGAATGTAATACACAAGGCACAATGCCGACTTAAGTATAAGAGGACTGACACACTAACGTCCTATGATTTGAACCACTCCTGTGAGTCCAGTTTTAGATTCCTATGCTTCACATCCCGTTTACTGTATCCCTTGGACCTTCTTATTGACGATGAAACACAGAAGTAGCATCCAAATTTAATACAAAAGGCACAATTCCGACTTAAGTACAAGAGGACTGACACACTAACTTTCTATGATTTGAACCTCTCCTGTGAGTCCGGTTTTAGATTCCGATGCTTCACTTCAGGTTTACTGTATCCCTTGGACCTTCTTATTGACGATGAAACACAGAAATTGCATCCGAATTTAATACAAAAGGCACAATACCGACTTAAGTACAAGAGGACTGACACTCTAACTTTCAATGAACTCAACCTCTCCAGTGAGTCCAGTTTTACATTCCGATGCTTCACATCAGGTTTACTGTATCCTTAGGTCCTTCTTATTGGCGATGTAACACAGAAATTGCATCCGAATTTAATACAAAAGGCACAATGCCGACATAAGTACAAGAGGACTGACACTCAAATTGTCTATGAATTGAACCTCTCCTATGAGTCCAGTTTTAGATTCCGATGCTTCACTTCAGGTTTACTGTATCCCTTGGACCTTCTTATTAACGATGAAATACAGAAATTGCATCCGAATTTAATACAAAAGGCACAATGCCGACTTAAGTACAAGAGGACTGGCACTCTAACTTTCTATGATTTGAACCTCTCCTGAGAGACCAGTTTTAGATTCTGATGCTTCTCTTCAGGTTTACTGTATCCCTTGGACCTTCTTATTGACGATGAAACACAGAAATTGCATAAGAATTTAATACAACAGGCACAATGCCGACTTAAGTTCAAGAGGACTGACACTCTAACTTTCTATGGTTTGAACCTCTCCTGTGTGTCCAGTTTTGGAATCCGATGCTTCACTTCATGTTTACTGTATCCCTTGGACCTTCCTATTGACGATGAAACACAGAAATTGCATCCGAGTTTAATACAAAAGGCACAATACCGACTTAAGTACAAGAGGACTGACACTCTATGTTTCAATGAACTCAACCTCTCCAGTGAGTCCAGTTTTAGATTCTGATGCTTCACTTCATGTTTACTGTATCCCTTGGATCATCTTATTGACGATGAAACACAGAAATTGCATCCGAATTTAATACAATAGGCACAATGCCGACATAAGTACAAGAGGACTGACACTCTAATTTTCTATGATTTGAACCTCTCCTATGAGTCCAGTTTTAGATTCCGATGCTTCACTTCAGGTTTACTGTATCCCTTGGACCTTCTTATTAACGATGAAATACAGAAATTGCATCCGAATTTAATACAAAAGGCACAATGCCGACTTAAGTACAAGAGGACTGACACTCTAACTTTCTATGATTTGAATCCCTCCTGTGAATCCAGTCTTAGATTCCGATGCTTCACTTCAGGTTTACTGTATCCCTTGGACCTTCTTATTGACGATGAAACACAGAAATTGCATCCGAATTTAATACAAAATGCACAATACCGACTTAAGCACAAGAGGACTGACACTCTAACTTTCTATGAACTCAACATCGTCTGTGAGTCCAGTTTTAGATACCGATGCTTCACTTCAGGTTTACTGTATCCCTTGGACCTTCTTATTAACGATGAAACACAGAAATTCCATCGGAATTAAATACTAAAGGCACAATGCCGACTTCAGTACAAGAGGACTGACACTCTAACTTTCTATGATTTGAACCCCTCCTGTGAGTCCTGTTTTATATTGCGATGCTTCACTTCAGGTTTACTGTCTCCCTTGGACCTTCTTATTGACGATGAAACACAGAAATTGCATCCGAATTTAATTCAAAAGGCACAATGCCGACTTAAGTACAAGAGAACTGACACTCTTTCTATGATTTGAACCTCCACTGTAAGTCCAGTTTTAGATTCCGATGCTTGACTTCAGGTTTACTGTATCCCTTTTACCTTCTTATTGAAGATGCAACACAGAAATTGCATCGGAATTTAATGCAAAGAGCTCAATCCAGACTTAAGTACAAGAGGACTGACACTCTAACTTTCTATGACTTGAACCAATCCTGTGAGTCCAGTTTTAGATTCCGATGCTTCAATTCAGGTTTACTGTATCCTTTGCACCTTCTTATTGTCGATGAAATTCAGAAATTGCATCCGAATTTAATACAAAAGGCACAATGCCGACTTAAGTATACAGGGACTGACACTTTAACTTTCTATGATTTGAACCTCTCCTGTGAGTCCAGTTTTAGATTCGGATGCTTCAGTTGAGGTATACTGTATCCCTTGGACCTTCTTATTGACGATGAAACACAGTAATTGCAACCGAATTTAAAACAAAAGGCACAATGCCGACCTAAATACAAGAGGACTGACAGTCTAACTTTCTTTGATTTGAACCTCCCCTGTAGGTCCAGTTTTGGATTCCGATGCTTCTCGTCAGGTTTACTGTACCCCTTGGACCATCTTATTGACGATGAAACACAGAAATGGCTTCCGAATTTAATACAAAAGGCACAATGCCGACTTAAATACAAGAGGACTGACACTCTAACTTTCTATGATTTGAACCTCTCCTGTGAGTCCAGCTTTAGATTCCGATGCTTCACTTCAGGTTTACTGTATCCCTTGGACCTTCTTATTAACGATGAGACACAGAAATTGCATCCGAATGTAATACACAAGGCACAATGCCGACTTAAGTATAAGAGGACTGACACACTAACGTCCTATGATTTGAACCACTCCTGTGAGTCCAGTTTTAGATTCCTATGCTTCACATCCCGTTTACTGTATCCCTTGGACCTTCTTATTGACGATGAAACACAGAAGTAGCATCCAAATTTAATACAAAAGGCACAATTCCGACTTAAGTACAAGAGGACTGACACACTAACTTTCTATGATTTGAACCTCTCCTGTGAGTCCGGTTTTAGATTCCGATGCTTCACTTCAGGTTTACTGTATCCCTTGGACCTTCTTATTGACGATGAAACACAGAAATTGCATCCGAATTTAATACAAAAGGCACAATACCGACTTAAGTACAAGAGGACTGACACTCTAACTTTCAATGAACTCAACCTCTCCAGTGAGTCCAGTTTTAGATTCCGATGCTTCACATCAGGTTTACTGTATCCTTAGGTCCTTCTTATTGGCGATGTAACACAGAAATTGCATCCGAATTTAATACAAAAGGCACAATGCCGACATAAGTACAAGAGGACTGACACTCAAATTGTCTATGAATTGAACCTCTCCTATGAGTCCAGTTTTAGATTCCGATGCTTCACTTCAGGTTTACTGTATCCCTTGGACCTTCTTATTAACGATGAAATACAGAAATTGCATCCGAATTTAATACAAAAGGCACAATGCCGACTTAAGTACAAGAGGACTGGCACTCTAACTTTCTATGATTTGAACCTCTCCTGAGAGACCAGTTTTAGATTCTGATGCTTCTCTTCAGGTTTACTGTATCCCTTGGACCTTCTTATTGACGATGAAACACAGAAATTGCATAAGAATTTAATACAACAGGCACAATGCCGACTTAAGTTCAAGAGGACTGACACTCTAACTTTCTATGGTTTGAACCTCTCCTGTGTGTCCAGTTTTGGAATCCGATGCTTCACTTCATGTTTACTGTATCCCTTGGACCTTCCTATTGACGATGAAACACAGAAATTGCATCCGAGTTTCATACAAAAGGCACAATACCGACTTAAGTACAAGAGGACTGACACTCTATGTTTCAATGAACTCAACCTCTCCAGTGAGTCCAGTTTTAGATTCTGATGCTTCACTTCAGGTTTACTGTATCCCTTGGATCATCTTATTGACGATGAAACACAGAAATTGCATCCGAATTTAATACAATAGGCACAATGCCGACATAAGTACAAGAGGACTGACACTCTAATTTTCTATGATTTGAACCTCTCCTATGAGTCCAGTTTTAGATTCCGATGCTTCACTTCAGGTTTACTGTATCCCTTGGACCTTCTTATTAACGATGAAATACAGAAATTGCATCCGAATTTAATACAAAAGGCACAATGCCGACTTAAGTACAAGAGGACTGACACTCTAACTTTCTATGATTTGAATCCCTCCTGTGAATCCAGTCTTAGATTCCGATGCTTCACTTCAGGTTTACTGTATCCCTTGGACCTTCTTGTTGACGATGAAACACAGAAATTGCATCCGAATTTAATACAAAATGCACAATACCGACTTAAGCACAAGAGGACTGACACTCTAACTTTCTATGAACTCAACATCGTCTGTGAGTCCAGTTTTAGATTCCGATGCTTCACTTCAGGTTTACTGTATCCCTAGGACCTTCTTATTAACGATGAAACACAGAAATTCCATCGGAATTAAATACTAAAGGCACAATGCCGACTTCAGTACAAGAGGACTGACACTCTAACTTTCTATGATTTGAACCCCTCCTGTGAGTCCTGTTTTATATTGCGATGCTTCACTTCAGGTTTACTGTCTCCCTTGGACCTTCTTATTGACGATGAAACACAGAAATTGCATCCGAATTTAATTCAAAAGGCACAATGCCGACTTAAGTACAAGAGAACCGACACTCTTTCTATGATTTGAACCTCCACTGTAAGTCCAGTTTTAGATTCCGATGCTTGACTTCAGGTTTACTGTATCCCTTTTACCTTCTTATTGAAGATGCAACACAGAAATTGCATCGGAATTTAATGCAAAGAGCTCAATCCAGACTTAAGTACAAGAGGACTGACACTCTAACTTTCTATGACTTGAACCAATCCTGTGAGTCCAGTTTTAGATTCCGATGCTTCAATTCAGGTTTACTGTATCCTTTGCACCTTCTTATTGTCGATGAAATTCAGAAATTGCATCCGAATTTAATACAAAAGGCACAATGCCGACTTAAGTATACAGGGACTGACACTTTAACTTTCTATGATTTGAACCTCTCCTGTGAGTCCAGTTTTAGATTCGGATGCTTCAGTTCAGGTTTACTGTATCCCTTGGACCTTCTTAATGACGATGAGACACAGAAATTGCATCCGAATGTAATACACAAGGTGCAATGCCGACTTAAGTACAAGAGGACTGACACTCTAACTTTCTATGATTTGAACCACTCCTGTGAGTCCAGTTTTAGATTCCGATGCTTCACATCGCGTTTACTGTATCCCTTGGACCTTCTTATTGACGATGAAACACAGAAATTGCATCCGAATTTAATACAAAAGGCACAATGCCGACTTAAGTACAAGTGGACTGACACTCTAACTTTCTATGATTTGAACCTCTCCTGTGAGTCCAGTTTTAAATTCGGATGCTTCACTTCAGGTTTACTGTATCCCTTGGACCTTCTTATTGACGATGAAACACAGTAATTGCAACCGAATTTAATACAAAAGGCACAATGCCGACTTAAATACAAGAGGACTGACAGTCTAACTTTCTTTGATTTGAACCTCCCCTGTGGGTCCAGTTTTCGATTCCGATGCTTCTCGTCAGGTTTACTGTTCCCCTTGGACCATCTTATTGACGATGACACACAGAAATTGCTTCCGAATTTAATACAAAAGGCACAATGCCGACTTAAATACAAGAGGACTGACACTCTAACTTTCTTTGATTTGAACCTCTCCTGTGAGTCCAGCTTTAGATTCCGATGCTTCACTTCAGGTTTACTGTATCCTTAGGCCCTTCTTATTGGCGATGTAACACAGAAATTGCATCCGAATTTAATACAAAAGGCACAATGCCGACATAAGTACAAGAGGACTGACACTCAAATTGTCTATGAATTGAACCTCTCCTATGAGTCCAGTTTTAGATTCCGATGCTTCACTTCAGGTTTACTGTATCCCTTGGACCTTCTTATTAACGATGAAATACAGAAATTGCATCCGATTTTAATACAAAAGGCACAATGCCGACTTAAGTACAAGAGGACTGGCACTCTAACTTTCTATGATTTGAACCTCTCCTGAGAGACCAGTTTTAGATTCTGATGCTTCTCTTCAGGTTTACTGTATCCCTTGGACCTTCTTATTGACGATGAAACACAGAAATTGCATAAGAATTTAATACAACAGGCGCAATGCCGACTTAAGTTCAAGAGGACTGACACTCTAACTTTCTATGGTTTGAACCTCTCCTGTGTGTCCAGTTTTGGAATCCGATGCTTCACTTCATGTTTACTGTATCCCTTGGACCTTCCTATTGACGATGAAACACAGAAATTGCATCCGAGTTTAATACAAAAGGCACAATACCGACTTAAGTACAAGAGGACTGACACTCTATGTTTCAATGAACTCAACCTCTCCAGTGACTCCAGTTTTAGATTCTGATGCTTCACTTCAGGTTTACTGTATCCCTTGGATCATCTTATTGACGATGAAACACAGAAATTGCATCCGAATTTAATACAATAGGCACAATGCCGACATAAGTACAAGAGGACTGACACTCTAATTTTCTATGATTTGAACCTCTCCTATGAGTCCAGTTTTAGATTCCGATGCTTCACTTCAGGTTTACGGTATCCCTTGGACCTTCTTATTAACGATGAAATACAGAAATTGCATCCGAATTTAATACAAAAGGCACAATGCCGACTTAAGTACAAGAGGACTGACACTCTAACTTTCTATGATTTGAATCTCTCCTGTGAATCCAGTCTTAGATTCCGATGCTTCACTTCAGGTTTACTGTATCCCTTGGACCTTCTTATTGACGATGAAACACAGAAATTGCATCCGAATTTAATACAAAATGCACAATACCGACTTAAGTACAAGAGGACTGACACTCTAACTTTCTATGAACTCAACATCGTCTGTGAGTCCAGTTTTAGATTCCGATGCTTCACTTCAGGTTTACTGTATCCCTTGGACCTTCTTATTAACGATGAAACACAGATATTCCATCGGAATTAAATACTAAAGGCACAATGCCGACTTCAGTACAAGAGGACTGACACTCTAACTTTCTATGATTTGAACCCCTCCTGTGAGTCCTGTTTTATATTGCGATGCTTCACTTCAGGTTTACTGTCTCCCTTGGACCTTCTTATTGACGATGAAACACAGAAATTGCATCCGAATTTAATTCAAAAGGCACAATGCCGACTTAAGTACAAGAGAACTGACACTCTTTCTTTGATTTGAACCTCCACTGTAAGTCCAGTTTTAGATTCCGATGCTTGACTTCAGGTTTACTGTATCCCTTTTACCTTCTTATTGAAGATGCAACACAGAAATTGCAACGGAATTTAATGCAAAGAGCTCAATGCAGACTTAAGTACAAGAGGACTGACACTCTAACTTTCTATGACTTGAACCAATCCTGTGAGTCCAGTTTTAGATTCCGATGCTTCAATTCAGGTTTACTGTATCCTTTGCACCTTCTTATTGTCGATGAAATTCAGAAATTGCATCCGAATTTAATACAAAAGGCACAATGCCGACTTAAGTATACAGGGACTGACACTTTAACTTTCTATGATTTGAACCACTCCTGTGAGTCCAGTTTTAGATTCGGATGCTTCAGTTCAGGTTTACTGTATCCCTTGGACCTTCTTAATGACGATGAGACACAGAAATTGCATCCGAATGTAATACACAAGGTGCAATGCCGACTTAAGTACAAGAGGACTGACACTCTAACTTTCTATGATTTGAACCACTCCTGTGAGTCCAGTTTTAGATTCCGATGCTTCACATCGCGTTTACTGTATCCCTTGGACCTTCTTATTGACGAAGAAACACAGAAATTGCATCCGAATTTAATACAAAAGGCACAATGCCGACTTAAGTACAAGTGGACTGACACTCTAACTTTCTATGATTTGAACCTCTCCTGTGAGTCCAGTTTTAAATTCGGATGCTTCACTTCAGGTTTACTGTATCCCTTGGACCTTCTTATTGACGATGAAACACAGTAATTGCAACCGAATTTAATACAAAAGGCACAATGCCGACTTAAATACAAGAGGCCTGACAGTCTAACTTTCTTTGATTTGAACCTCCCCTGTGGGTCCAGTTTTCGATTCCGATGCTTCTCGTCAGGTTTACTGTTCCCCTTGGACCATCTTATTGACGATGACACACAGAAATTGCTTCCGAATTTAATACAAAAGGCACAATGCCGACTTAAATACAAGAGGACTGACACTCTAACTTTCTTTGATTTGAACCTCTCCTGTGAGTCCAGCTTTAGATTCCGATGCTTCACTTCAGGTTTACTGTATCCCTTGGACCTTCTTATTGACGATGAAATACAGAAATTGCATCCGAATGTAATACACAAGGCACAATGCCGACATAAGTACAAGAGGACTGACACACTAACTTCCTATGATTTGAACCACTCCTGTGAGTCCAGTTTTAGATTCCTATGCTTCACATCCCGTTTACTGTATCCCTTGGACCTTCTTATTGACGATGAAACACAGAAGTAGCATCCGAATTTAATACAAAAGGCACAATGCCGACTTAAGTACAAGATGACTGACACTCTAACTTTCTATGATTTGAACCTCTCCTGTGAGTCCAGTTTTAGATTCCGATGCTTCACTTCAGGTTTACTGTATCCTTAGGACCTTCTTATTGACGATGTAACACAGAAATTGCATCCGAATTTAATACAAAAGGCACAATGCCGACATAAGTACAAGAGGATTGACACTCAAATTTTCTATGATTTGAACCTCTCCTATGAGTCCAGTTTTAGATTCCGATGCTTCACTTCAGGTTTACTGTATCCCTTGGACCTTCTTATTAACGATGAAACACAGAAATTCCATCGGAATCAAATACTTAAGGCACAATGCCGACTTCAGTACAAGGGGACTGACACTCAAACTTTCTATGACTTGAACCCCTCCTTTGAGTCCAGTTTTGGATTCCGATGCTTCACTTCAGGTTTACTGTATCCCATGCACCTTCTTATTGACGATGAAATACAGAAATTGCATCCGAATTTAATACAAAAGGCACAATGCCGACTTAAGTATAAAGGGACTGACACTTTAATTTACTATGATTTGAAACTCTCCTGTGAGTCCAGTATTAGATTCCGATGCTTCACTTCAGGTTTACTGTATACCTTAGACCTTCTTATTGACGATAAAACACAGAAATTGCATCCGAAATTAATACAAAAGGCACAATGCCGAGTTAAGTACAAGAGGACTGACACTCTAACTTCCTTTGATTTGAACCTCTCCTGAGAGACCAGTTTTAGATTCAGATGCTTCTCTTCAGGTTTACTGTATCCCTTGGACCTTCTTATTGACGATGAAACACAGAAATTGCATCCGAATTTAATACAACAGGCACAATGCCGACTTAAGTACATGAGGACAGACACTCTAACTTTATATGATTTGAACCCCTCCTGTGAGTCCAGTTCTAGATTCCGATGCGGCACTTCAGGTTTACTGTACCCATTGGACCATCTTATTGACGATGAAAAACAGAAATTGCTTCCGAATTTAATTCAAAAGGCACAAAGCCGCCTTAAATACAAGAGGACTGACACACTAACTTTCTATGATTTGAACCTCTCCTGTGAGTCCAGCTTTAGAATCCGATGCTTCACTTCAGGTTTACTGTATCCCTTGGACCTTCTTAATGACGATGGAACACAGATATAGCATCCGAATGTAATACACAAGGTACAATGCTGACTAAAGTATAAGAGGACTGACACTCTAACTTTCTATGATTTGATCCACTCCTGTGAGTCCAGCTTTAGATTCCGATGCTTCACATCGCGTTTACTGTATCCCTTGGACCTTCTTATTGACGATGAAACACTAAAATTGCATCCGAATTTAATACAAAAGGCACAATGCCGACTTAAGTACAAGAGGACTGACACTCTAACTTTCTATGATTTGAACTTCTCCTGTGAGTCCAGTCTTAGATTCCGATGCTTCACTTCAGGTTTACTGTATCCCTTGGACCTTCTTATTACGATGAAACACAGAAATTGCATCCGAATTTAATACAAAAGGCACAATGCCGACTTAAGTTCAAGAGGACTGACACTCTAACTTTCTATG
Organism: Schistocerca americana; assembly: GCF_021461395.2. Taxonomy (NCBI): domain Eukaryota; kingdom Metazoa; phylum Arthropoda; class Insecta; order Orthoptera; family Acrididae; genus Schistocerca; species Schistocerca americana. The sequence continues at coordinate 345,496 of NW_025726291.1, read as the reverse complement.
GTTTGAACCTCTCCTGTGACTCCAGTTTTAGAATCCGATGCTTCACTTCATGTTTACTGTATCCCTTGGACCTAAATATTGACGATGAAACACAGACATTGCATCCGAATTTAATACAAAAGGCACAATGCCGACTTAAGTATAAAGGGACTGACACTTTAACTTACTATGATTTGAAACTCTCCTGTGAGTCCAGTTTTAGATTCCGATGCTTCACTTCAGGTTTACTGTATCCCTTGGCCCTTCTTATTGACGATGAAACACAGAAATTGCATCCGAATTTAATACAAAAGGCACAATGCCGACTTAAGTACAAGAGGACTGACACTCTAACTCTCTATGATTTGAACCTCTCCTGAGAGACCAGTTTTAGATTATGATGCCTCTCTTCAGGTTTACTGTATCCCTTGGACCTTCTTATTGACGTTGAAACACAGAAATTGCATCCGAATTTAATACGACAGGCACAATGCCGACTTAAGTACAAGAGGACTGACACTCTAACTTTCTATGATTTGAACCTCTCCTGTGAGTCCAGTTTTAGATTCCGATGCTTCACTTCATGATTACTGTGTACCTTGGACCTTCTTATTGACGATGAAACACAGAAATTGCATCCGAATTTAATACAAAATGCTCAATGCCAACTTAAGTACAAGAGGACTGACACTCTAACTTTCTATGATTTGAACCTCTCCTGTGAGTCCAGTTTTAGATTCGGATGCTTCACTTCAGGTTTACTGTATCCCTTGGACCTTCTTAATGACGATGAGACACAGAAATTGCATCCGAATGTAATACACAAGGTACAATGATGACTTAAGTACACGAGGACTGACACTCTAACTTTCTATGATTTGAACCACTCCTGTGAGTCCAGTTTTAGATTCCGATGCTTCACATCGCGTTTACTGTATCCCTTGGACCTTCTTATTGACGATGAAACACAGAAATTGCATCCGAATTTAATACAAAAGGCACAATGCCGACTTAAGTACAAGAGGACTGACACTCTAACTTTCTATGATTTGAACCTCTCCTGTGAGTCCAGTTTTATATTCGGATGCTTCACTTCAGGTTTACTGTATCCCTTGGACCTTCTTATTGACGATGAAACACAGTAATTGCAACCGAATTTAATACAAAAGGCACAATGCCGACCTAAATACAAGAGGACTGACAGTCTAACTTTCTTTGATTTGAACCTCCCCTGTGGGTCCAGTTTTGGATTCCGATGCTTCTCGTCAGGTTTACTGTACCCCTTGGACCATCTTATTGACGATGACACACAGAAATGGCTTCCGAATTTAATACAAAAGGCACAATGCCGACTTAAATACAAGAGGACTGACACTCTAACTTTCTATGATTTGAACCTCTCCTGTGAGTCCAGCTTTAGATTCCGATGCTTCACTTCAGGTTTACTGTATCCCTTGGACCTTCTTATTGACGATGAGACACAGAAATTGCATCCGAATGTAATACACAAGGCACAATGCCGACTTAAGTATAAGAGGACTGACACACTAACGTCCTATGATTTGAACCACTCCTGTGAGTCCAGTTTTAGATTCCTATGCTTCACATCCCGTTTACTGTATACCTTGGACCTTCTTATTGACGATGAAACACAGAAGTAGCATCCAAATTTAATACAAAAGGCACAATTCCGACTTAAGTACAAGAGGACTGACACACTAACTTTCTATGATTTGAACCTCTCCTGTGAGTCCGGTTTTAGATTCCGATGCTTCACTTCAGGTTTACTGTATCCCTTGGACCTTCTTATTGACGATGAAACACAGAAATTGCATCCGAATTTAATACAAAAGGCACAATACCGACTTAAGTACAAGAGGACTGACACTCTAACTTTCAATGAACTCAACCTCTCCAGTGAGTCCAGTTTTAGATTCCGATGCTTCACATCAGGTTTACTGTATCCTTAGGACCTTCTTATTGGCGATGTAACACAGAAATTGCATCCGAATTTAATACAAAAGGCACAATGCCGACATAAGTACAAGAGGACTGACACTCAAATTGTCTATGAATTGAACCTCTCCTATGAGTCCAGTTTTAGATTCCGATGCTTCACTTCAGGTTTACTGTATCCCTTGGACCTTCTTATTAACGATGAAATACAGAAATTGCATCCGAATTTAATACAAAAGGCACAATGCCGACTTAAGTACAAGAGGACTGGCACTCTAACTTTCTATGATTTGAACCTCTCCTGAGAGACCAGTTTTAGATTCTGATGCTTCTCTTCAGGTTTACTGTATCCCTTGGACCTTCTTATTGACGATGAAACACAGAAATTGCATAAGAATTTAATACAACAGGCACAATGCCGACTTAAGTTCAAGAGGACTGACACTCTAACTTTCTATGGTTTGAACCTCTCCTGTGTGTCCAGTTTTGGAATCCGATGCTTCACTTCATGTTTACTGTATCCCTTGGACCTTCCTATTGACGATGAAACACAGAAATTGCATCCGAGTTTAATACAAAAGGCACAATACCGACTTAAGTACAAGAGGACTGACACTCTATGTTTCAATGAACTCAACCTCTCCAGTGAGTCCAGTTTTAGGTTCTGATGCTTCACTTCAGGTTCACTGTATCCCTTGGATCATCTTATTGACGATGAAACACAGAAATTGCATCCGAATTTAATACAATAGGCACAATGCCGACATAAGTACAAGAGGACTGACACTCTAATTTTCTATGATTTGAACCTCTCCTATGAGTCCAGTTTTAGATTCCGATGCTTCACTTCAGGTTTACTGTATCCCTTGGACCTTCTTATTAACGATGAAATACAGAAATTGCATCCGAATTTAATACAAAAGGCACAATGCCGACTTAAGTACAAGAGGACTGACACTCTAACTTTCTATGATTTGAATCTCTCCTGTGAATCCAGTCTTAGATTCCGATGCTTCACTTCAGGTTTACTGTATCTCTTGGACCTTCTTATTGACGATGAAACACAGAAATTGCATCCGAATTTAATACAAAATGCACAATACCGACTTAAGTACAAGAGGACTGACACTCTAACTTTCTATGAACTCAACATCGTCTGTGAGTCCAGTTTTAAATTCCGATGCTTCACTTCAGGTTTACTGTATCCCTTGGACCTTCTTATTAACGATGAAACACAGAAATTCCATCGGAATTAAATACTAAAGGCACAATGCCGACTTCAGTACAAGAGGACTGACACTCTAACTTTCTATGATTTGAACCCCTCCTGTGAGTCCTGTTTTATATTGCGATGCTTCACTTCAGGTTTACTGTCTCCCTTGGACCTTCTTATTGACGATGAAACACAGAAATTGCATCCGAATTTAATTCAAAAGGCACAATGCCGACTTAAGTACAAGAGAACTGACACTCTTTCTATGATTTGAACCTCCACTGTAAGTCCAGTTTTAGATTCCGATGCTTGACTTCAGGTTTACTGTATCCCTTTTACCTTCTTATTG